>NC_140186.1:34650813-34992856 GCF_965226575.1 Pagrus pagrus
TTTCTCTTTCAGGCTGATATTGGGTGTTGAGAAAAATATCCAGCATGTTGTGAATTTGAGCAGAGTCTAGCGCAGCAGTATAGGCAGCAGTGCTCTCCTCTGTCCACTTGTATCTCCTCGGTAGAGGAAACAGCCTTGGCTCAGGATTTGGATTTATGGTGGTTGACAATGACTTTTTCAGAAATAAGGTGATCTGGCTATGGTCTGAAAAGGGCTGTAGTGGTAATACAGTGAATGCATTTATATATTGTGGTTCAATGTCAGTAATGGCATAATCTACAACACTGCTACCTAACACAGAGCATTGTGTGAGTCTGCCCAGAGAGTCTCCTCTGATTCTGCCATTAACAATGTACAGACCCAAACCTTTACACATTTGTAGTACCTGTTTGCCAGTTTTGTTAACCATGTTATCATAGCTTTGTCTTTTTGTGTTTATGCAGGTCTGGTCCAAAGGGGGACATTTGAAAATATGTTTGTTTCCTTCATAGTTAATGAAGTCTGGCTCTCTACCAGTTCTGGCATTAAGATCGCCACATATTAAGACTGATCCTAAACTTTGGTAGAAGGAAATTTCCTTCAGGAGTTCCTCAAAAACCTCCTCTGCATAATAGGGGGAGTTTGAGGGTGGAATATATATTGCACATAGATAGACATCTCTGTTGTTTTCTAGAATATTTGAGTGAATTTTAATCCAAATGTGATTTGTACCTTTTTTAACTGGTGAGATGTAATCTTTATATTCTCCTTTGTACCATATGAGTAAACCACCTGAATCTCTGCCATTCTTAATATGCTTGTGTTTTACAGAGGGTATAATAAGTTCTATATAATCGTTTGGACAGTTAGATTGATTTTGGTTTTGATTCCAAGTTTCATTCAATATTATTATATCTACATTTCTAACATTTTTCAGAAAGTCAGGGTTTGTTGATTTCAAACCAAAAACTGAAGAGCATATGCCCTGAATGTTCCAGCTACTTATTGAAAAAGATGCTATTTTCTTTACCTTAACAGAATCGTGTACCACTTAATATCCGATTTACAAGCAAAAACAAACGTAATGTGATCAAAATTAATAAATAAATAAAATAAAAACAAATAAAAAGTTAAGTATATGTTAAATGTTAAGTGATTATGAATTATTCAGTGTTGTTCTTCTTTCTATTAGCTCAGTAATTTAGTATAGAGTAGCGTTGCAATGTCTCTTATCTGTTTTACTGTAGACTCAGTTCAGTGGGTGAGGTGTTGAGTCTGGCGGCTGCAGCATCGTAACTGTCTCTCTGAGCTGGAGACTGGATCTGAGTCTGGGCTGGCTGCTGCTGCTGCTGCTGCTGCTGCCAACTGGCGTGGTGTGGTGCAGTTGGGTTGTGGTTCTGAGGGGGTGGGGCTGAGGTGTACAGCAGTGGTGTGGTGCTGGGTCCATGAAGAGGTGGGGGTAGAGGGGGGAAGTAGTGTGGTACTGTGGGGTGGTGGTCCTGAGGGGGTGGGGCTGAGGTGTACAGCAGTGGGGTGGTACTGGGTCCATGAAGAGGTGGGGGTAGAGGGGGGAAGTAGTGTGGTACTGTGGGGTGGTGGTCCTTAGCAGGTGGGGCTGAGGTGTATAGTGACGGGGTGGTGCTGGGTCTCTGAAGAGGTGGGGTTGCGGCGTAGTACCTCGAGGCAGGTCTGAATCTCTGTGAAGAGCTCTGGCCATTGTTGGTGGTGTCTCTAGTGTGCTGCGACCTTCTGTGGAGGTTCTGGTGGTTGGGTGTGCTCTTGTTGGTGATGTGAGATGTTGATCTGGTGCGGTCGAGAGCTGTGTCTTTAATGTCTTTGATGAACAGCTGCACACCGCTCTGGTTTAGATGCAGGCTATCATATAGGTGCTGGTAGAGGATCTCTGCATGATGTGCCATATGGACGTTTGGTATTCCTGCGCAGGCTTTGGATATTTCAGCATTAATTTTGTTGATCTCATGCTGAGGAACATCTCTTCTGGGTAACAGGGTGGATATGGTTACCCTGGCTGTGGGGGCCGCTGAGGTTGCTTTCTCTGCCACCTGTCGCAGTGAGTGAGGTATGTCCATATTGTGTGTGAGGTCATTAGTCCCAGTGTGAATCAGGATGTGTTTCACACCCTGGAGGTCTGTAGTGGCCAGCTTCTTTATAGCCTCTGAGGTGGTGGGACTCCAAATCATCTTGGATCTTCTGCCTGGGAAGAGACGTTTCATACTGATGTACCTTCCATTGGAATCACAGAGAAATATTATTTCTGTGTTGTTTTGTGAAGCAGGTTCTGGTCTCCTTCTCTGGGACCCCTGGTCTGCAGTGCCCAGAGGGAAGAGGGGAGGAGACATTTGGGGGCAAGAGGCTGAGGATGTTGAAGATGTCTGGGTGGCAAATCCAGTCTCCTGTTGCAGGGGCTGCTGGATCTCCTGATCCAGGGGCTGCTGGATCTCCTGATCCAGGGGCTGCTGGGTCTCCTGATCCAGGGGCTGCTGGATCTCCTGATCCAGGGGCTGCTGGATCTCCTGATCCAGGGGCTGCTGGGTCTCCTGATCCAGGGAGTGTTTCTCTCAGTGAACGGTTGTCTTCTTCCAGTTCTCGAACAGCTTGCTGGAGTTCATCTATCTGGTGTCTCTGTTGTTGAACTGTGGAGTACATCTCCTTCACTCCTAAATGGCTGTCGTCAGAGCTCTGAAGACTGCTCAGTGTCTTCTCTCTGAATTCTATGAACTCTCTCTTGAGTATTGAGATACCTTCCTTCAGGACTCTGAGATTGCTGGAGAGTTTGGGTGAATCAGAGTATGGTGTAGGTGGATGTCTGCTGGAGATGGGCGACCTGTTCTGGAGCTCTTGTGGAGGAGGAGAGGAGGAGGAGGATAGATTTTTGATGCCGCCGCAGTTTTCAGTGTTTGGAAGCTGTTCTCAAAGTTGTCTAAACTGTTGTCAGATCCCTGGATCATAACTGTTCCATTGTGGTATATGTTCACAGTTAAAATGGGACTTGAGCGGTCTGCATCTTCATAGGCAGTAATCTGTCTGCCTTTGCTTATCCCATTCTTCTTAATGTGAGTAAACTGCTCACATATTGCTGTGTGCCAATTTTCAGGATGGTGAGTGAAGAACAGTAGGTTGCATTTTACCTTGTGGTTGTTCTTCTTGCTGAAGTCTGCTACCAGTGTTTCTGGATTGGCACGTAGCACATTCATTTTGAAGTCTTTCTTCTGCTGTGCTGTAATGACTTTTGTGGGGTATTGTATTTCACAGCCAGTGATCTGTCCTGGTTGTCTCTGTGTTGCTACAGTTGATGTATCTGTAGCTATGTTCATCAGTTGCTGCTGCTCAGCTGTTGCTTCACAGTGTTCCATCATCATGGTGGGTTTCAACTGACAGTTGGTTCACTGTTTTCTCAGCAGTTATCTTGACAGAGATACCTTATTTCCCAGTCCTGGTCCTGGTGATGTTCCCAAAATGTTGCCAGTCCCGTTGTGAAGTCCTCGCTGTAGTTTTTCTTCAGACCTTTGTTGATGTTGTTGCTAGCCAACTGTCAGATGCACAGTAGCAGTAGAGTTCTTTTCCTCCAGCTAGCCAGGTAGCAACTTCTTTTGGTTAAAGGAAATGATGTAAAAATCGTAGAAAAGTCTGGTTTTCTTCTTAAGTGGTTGAGTGTGCCTTCCAACCACTTGATGTTTGTAAATTTGCATTGTAAATCAGATATTTCAAAGTGAAAACGCGATAAAAAAGAAAAGTTTCAGGAGCTCATATCTTCTGCTTGCTCATTCAGTTGGTTGCCAACCTCTCTCTTTCTCTCTCTCTGTTGTTTAACAGCAATTTTGCCAAAGCATCTGTCCAAGCACTCGGACAGAACACAACAAATAACACAAACACAACACCAAGATTGATTTACATTAATTATTTATACAGTATATACAGTGTGCGTGTGTGTCTGTGTCGGTCACTCACTGTCCCTCAGGTTGTGGCATGTTGACACATATTGGGCAGCAGATATGCCCTATCTCCTTCTCCCAGGAGTATTTTTAATTTTGATATGTCGTTCAGCTCTTTGAACTCTGAGATTACAGGGTTGAATTTATTAAAATAAATGTCCCTCCTTTCGTTGAATGCTTTACATTGTAGGAGAAAGTGCATCTCTGTCTCAACTGTCGAGCAGTGACCACATGTTCTGTTTTCTTTTGGTTGCCATGATTGTTTGTGTCTTCCTGTTTGGATTGTCAGTTTGTGGTCTTTGAGCCTGTACTTGGTGAGCATCTGTCTCTGCTTCCTATCCCTGACAGTAGAGACATATTCTGCTAATTCATAATCTCTTTTTAGGGCGAGATAACATTCTGATCTACTTTGGCTTTTAGTTTCTTCTTTCCAATCTTCCAGATAGGTTTCTTTACATTGTGTTATAATTTGCTTTACTCTGATTGGTGTTTGGAGAGCAGTGTTGTTGTGAGGCTGGTCAGACTGTTTCTGAGAGGGGGCAGTTAGCATCAGTACCAACTGACATAGGGGACTCTTTTCTGGGCTCAGCTCTTGAGTTTGGAGGGCTTTGGAGTGGAGGGTGTCTCTGGCTGGATTTCAGCTGGTTAAAAAAGTTGAGCGTTCTCTTTTGAATGTTATTATCAGTGGGTATCTGCCTAACTCTGCTCTACATGCATTTGTTGGTGTGTTTCTGTGTACATGTAAAATGTATCTGCAGAATTCTGCATGTAAAGACTCTGTTGGATGTTTGTCCCAGCGGGTTTAGTTCTGATGACTGAGTGGACCCCATACTTCACTACCGTACAGCACAATGGGCTGGATGACACTATCAAATATTTTAAACTCTTCGAGCTTTTTCTTTTAGTGCATTCACTGCCATGTTGAAACTCCCTGATGCTGTAATGGTTATACCAAGGTCGGTATAACTCATGCTATGTTCAATGATATGATTATTTATGGTAAATTGGTGTTTGTTCTCCTGACATCTGGGGCGTTTTTGAAAGATCATGACATTAGTTTTCTTCATATTTACTGCCAGGGCCCAGTTCTGACAGTACTTTTCTACTATGTCCAGCTGCTGCTGTAGTCCTTGTTCAGTAGGAGACAGTAGAACAAGGTCATCAGCATAAAACAGAGACTTCACCTCTCTATCTAGGAGGGAGAGGCCAGGAGCAGCAAGTTCATTTATATACACGTTAAATAAAGTCGGACTTAAATTGCAACCCTGGTGTACACCTCTTCTCTGGGTGAAGAATTCAGTTTGTTTGTCTCCAATTTTAACAGCACACATATTTTCCAAATACATTGATTTAACCAGATGGTACATTTTGCCCTCTATACCACAGTGTAGAAGCCTGTAATAGAGCCCGTCATGCCAAATAGAGTCGAAAGCTTTCTTGAAATCAATGAAACAAGTGAATATTTTACCATTTTTTGTTTGGTGTACATGTTTGTTGATTAAAGTGTGAAGGGTATATACATGGTCGGTGGTGCAGTGTTTTGGGAGGAAGCCAATTTGACCTTTACTCAAGATGGAGTGTTCCTCAAGGAAATCTAGTATTCTTTTATTCAGAGTACTACAGAATAATTTACCTAGACAGCTGCTGACACAGATGCCACGGTAGTTATTAGGGTCTGATTTGTCCCCACTCTTATGAATGGGGGAGAGCCCATTTGCACCAGATGTCATCTGTCATCTTAGCAGCTGTTAGGCTCAGAAGAGTCCAGGAGAAGAGAACTCGGGGGCAGGCAGCCCCGTGGGGAGAGAGGTGGAGAAGAGCCAGAACAAAGTGAACGACTTCATCTGTGAGACTTTCAAGAGGGTATTTTTCAAAACATTTCAAAACATTTCTCACACATAATGTACATAATGATTAATAATACTGTCCCTTTACATACATTAACATGTTTCTCTTTACACAGGATTCATCAAAACCTGATCACACCAGGTTGAACTGGCTCACAACACATGCACAGGGGAGTTTAAGTCTTTGAGCAATTATGCAGGAAGTTTGTAACTTGAGGTCTTCCTGTTTTGGGTAATTGAAAATTGTAAGTCAGAGACAACGCTCCAGCCTGCAGTGGCGATGCAGCTGTTTATTATGTGTAGATTGTCTCACTACTCATACTGTAGTGTACTAAATTCATTCCGCACTGTATACTGCCAGTGCTCTTCATAATCAACATATTTGTCATTGCAATTTGCTGCTGTTTGCACTCCTGGTTAGATGCTAAACTGTATTCAGTTGTCTGACTACCTGCACTCTGTGTAATAACAATACAGTTGTATCAAATCTAATCTAAAAATGACATAATTTACCCAGTAATAGACATGATTATCAAACCATGCACCTTTCCTGAACTTTATGTGTATATAGTTAGTAGTTAGTAAATATTGTGAATAAATCCCTTTTTACACAACAGAACTTATGAGTCTTCGATTTGTAAATCTTTTATAATTTCCTAGAGTTTCCAAGAACTAGAAGAGGGTTTACATACGGTGTTGTCTGCAATAATATTTGCATATTTTCATTCCATTCAAACAAAATCTTGTAAATCTATTGTCTAGACATTGTTACATGTTATACATTCTCTTATTGCATGTTTTAAATGTTGAATGAATGCAAAAAAAATCATGGGAAATACAGACAAGACATTTGCAACAAATAAAACTTAAAAAAGCCCACACACACTCTCTGAAAGTGAGTTAAAGTGGAGTTTTAGACAACAATTTGGTTGTGACTTGGTCTATGTACTCTACTCACTGTATTCATTTCTTTTATTTGATAATTAGATTTTTTAGTACAAATAAATCTAGGATTTGATGAGACTCTGCTTCCCGGAGACAATCAGCCATAGAGCCCAGCTGTTGATTGGAATGCCAATCATGTGGTCGGCAGAGCCAGCAAAAACATAAAGTACTTTGCAGGGAAAAGATACTCTGAGGAATTGCTGGCCATTTATCCTTTTCTTTCTCCAAAGGTTAGTTACCTGAAATAAAATGCAGACTCTTACAGTATGAAGGACACAGTTGACATTTCTGTGTATAATCATTGCATTATTTTAAGTTTATTTTTTTAGATTTGTAACTTTTTGTATAATGAGTACATGAAAAAGGCTATGCCAAATATGTGAATTGTTTGGAAAAAGGGAGTTCAAACATGAACTCATTCATGTTTAAATGCAGAAATACCTGAAACACAACATGCTTTGAGCAGTTAGGTGGACTGGTTGAAGTTGCTGCTGCTAATTTCTACTCACAACATTTCTGTGGTCTATGTGAGTGTTGCAGAGATTTTTCACTTCTTAAAATAATAAGCCTCAACATCTCTCAGGTGACACAAACTATATATTAATCATGCTATTAATAATGCACATTGCATATTAATAATTGTTTATAGCTGCATTTTTTAAAATGACAAATATCCATACCAACCTGTTGTGGGCATGAGTGTCTCTCCTGGTTGGGTAAAGCTAAAGTAATTCAATCCATGACGCTTTGCATTGCGGGTGTATTTCACTAATGGCTCACTTGTCCTCACTTTACCCAGTTGGTAGCCTACCTACCTGAATTTTAATATTTACATATTAATGAAGTAATAATACAAACTCAATATATGTATTTCTTCCATTAGTGAATAAACAAGCTGTTCTCAGAGGAAAACAAGGTCCCAGAACACTGTTTGAAGAGAGGTGGCAGGGTCCGCCACATATAAACAAAGTAAAACAGTATACATTGTATTGTCTGTTGCAGCCGTCAAATTTAAGTTATTACGTTGGTATTTGTTGACTTAGTTTTACAATGGAAATGAATTGTTTATTCTGCTTATGATAGCCTATGGTAGCCTATGTGATAGCTATGATTGTTTATATATAATTGTTTTTGTTTTTTATGTCTCCCGGGGGCATGTTGTGCGTAACAGGTGGATATATGGGTCAGATGATTGCGCGGCGGCGCATTGGGAAAACCTTAAATGTTTGGTTAAGAGGCGGTGGTTGAAAACAGTTTTTTGACCACGTTATTTAAGTTTTTCGTTGCCATACAAGATTTTTTCGTTCTCTGTTGGATGTCTTAATAATTAAGCATACAGTTTGGAATGGATTTAAGTTGTTAAAATAAAAGTTAAGATTTTTTAAACCGTGGCGAGCGAATATTTTTGGAGCGTGAGTGAAGCGGACCACCCCTTCAACACCACGGCTTTTAACAAGAAAAGCCGACACATTGTCCTTTAAGGTCAGTTTGTTTATTCACTTTATTCAGTCATGAAAACATTTCTTCACCAATACTAGAGTGCTCCTTGAACTTCGTCTTTTTAAAGTTAGGGTTGATATGTATTTCTCCTTTAAACAAAACATGGCAGAAGTCGAAAGATAAAGAATCTAAACCTCAAAAGACGAGTCATGACACACGCATTCTATAAAACTATTTTTCCTGTCGTGTCGTAATCGTCAATCAGCTGAATCTTCACTCAATCTTGGCTTAAAGAACAATCACCCAAACAAATTCACATTTGTTCTGATTCTTCATATTTGTTATATTGTTTATACTTGTAATTACAAACTGTTACACATCGTACAGGTGTGACCAACAGGTGTAATGAATGTGGTGAAGTGTCCATGGAGTACTCCCACTTTCTCATTTATTTGGTTTCTCATCGACAGTTAACTATAAAAATAACTTGTTACAAACCCTCACTAATACATTAGTTAATGATAAACTCACATAACTCAATAAAACTCAATATATATATTAATATATATATATATTAATATATATAAATCAATGAGTTGTGTCATTAACCTGTTGTAAATAATTTATGAACTGCTTAACACTTAATAACTGGCAAAGAAATAATAAATGTTCACTTATGTGAATAACACATTTCAGCTTCTATATAGGGTTAGGGTTAGCATTACTAACCACAATATTGACAATAAATAACTGACTAAATACTTATATTTTGGTTATATTATTTACAGTTAGAAATCCTTTATTATATATATAGAAAATAGTATTAACCTGGTGTAGACTAAATCATTTAAAAGCTGCTGAACACATTTTTTAGTAAATAAATATTAAACTATCATCTGTGTGTATGAATGTTCTGGGTCTTGCAGCGCAGTTTGGTCTTTTCATCATTAACCTTCAGTCAATGCACATCTCAGAGCCACTTTTCGGAGAAAAGTCTGTTTTTTGTGCTGGAGTTTAGTTTGATGCCTCTCTGCAGGTGGCGGAACACCAAATTTGGCGCTTCATGTCTGCTGTTTTTTGGACACCTCTCATAGTAGGTTACTTCACCTTGTCAAATGCATTACAAGAAATATGTATAGATAAGAAACATTTATTGATGACAGTTGACACTTGCTGCCTGGTACACAAGTGTGTTCTGAAACAATCCAAGCTACACATTTCTCATTATTGTTGTGTATGCGTATCTGCATACCAGTTATGTGCACCAGTTTTTTTTAAAAAAGGAGTAGAGTTGTAATGGCTTTATAATTCTGATGAAAAGAATGTGTGAATAGGCTGACATAGACTGGTTGATAACAGAACTGGCTTGTGAAAAGTACTGACAGGTACTCAAAGCAGATCCCAATGTCTCCTCGAAGGCTGTAAACACAGAACCCTCAACCCTGAAGACACCTGGTAAGACATGCTGCAAGGGCCCAAAGTGGTATAGAGGAATCAGATAAGCCTTTATGACGCATCACGTTTACTTCTGAATTGAGACATTTCAAGTGAAAAAACCCCAAAGCAACTCAAAGATATTCGTTAATGTTTTGAAAGCTTATTGTTTGTTGCTGAATGAACTGAGCTAAGTGATTTCACTGGAGAATCAGATGTAGGAGAAAAGGTGAGATCTTAGGTAATGATTTAAGAAATGCCTTTGTGAATAAAAATATTGCATATAAAATTAATCAGGTATTCAAGAGCGTCATCATCTGGACTTTATATTGATTTTTTTTTACGTTTAAGGGCTGTCACTGGTAACCCTGTGTTTAACATCACATCGCCATGAACTGTGGGTAAATATCTCAGGCAGTTTGCAGAAAAGCTGACTTAAAAACTGAAGTTAACACAGAGAGCTCAAAATGTTTGAGAGCTCACATGCACTTTGTGATTTGACAGTGGGACAGCGCCAAGCTCTTGCAGTCCTACTGGGAATGAGCAGTGTGGACATTGGGATTGGGACGTACTGGGAAGCTGATGGGGAACAGCTGTTGGTCAGGTGGATGTGTAGGTGACAGCTGAGGAGAAACTTCATCCATTTGTAACTGAAAAGAACTTCGCTGGCTATCAACATTTTTCAGCATGCTCTGGTTATAGTCATCTTAGTGGCAATCTGGAAGACGTAAAAAAAATACACAACCGGCTGTGAATCCTGAAGGCCTTTAGGTAAAGTGCTGCAAAGGTTAGTCAAGTTTGACTGCTGGACTTCCTAAAATATCGTAGTAGCACAATTAAAATAACTAACATAACTTTATATTTTTTGTTCTACTGTGATGGAAACAGTTTATGTTGTCACCTATTCTCAAAACCTGCAGAAAACCCTGTGAACCAGGCAGACTTATCAAATACTATTACACCTGTTAAACTGCAGATGGAGAAATGCAGACATTCAAATGTGAAAGAGGGGTAACGGACAATTTAGTTAAAACATTTTATTGAGTGTGCAGTTTCCACTCCTTTATTTTTAAATTGTACATGAAAATTCAACACATATTGAAACTGAGACAGGACATGAGACTAATCTACACCACTGTGAGAATGTGGACCCTTAGTGACAAATGAACAGAATACAAAAGGAAAGGGGTGGACTTTCAGTTGTGAGTTTCATGGCCAAATTCAGCTGGAGACAGGTTTGGTAGTCACATTTGCCTTCTTAGTGGTCTGCAAGAATTTCTGCAAGAAGATGAACAAAGCAACTGAATTAGACTGGGACATTATGGCCTCATGGGAGCAAACAAATGTTTAGAGATAATGACACCTGTAGTACAAGAAGTGTCAGAGTGAAACAAGAGGGGTGTGTGTGTGTGTGTGTGTGTGTGTGTGTGTGTGTGTGTGTGTGTGTGTGTGTGTGTGTGTGTGTGTGTGTTAGGCTTACCTGTAGGTTATCGTAGTGTTTGAGGGTTTTGCAGTGGCTGATTTCTGCCTCTTTGGCTCCACTGAAGAACCTATTACACACCTTACAGAAGAAACCTGTCTTTGGGAGCAAGAACTCCATACCTGTGGACAGACATGCAAGAGAACTCTAGCAGCTGTTGACCACTCAAATCTTCAGACATGGTGAATGCAAGCATGAAAACACAATGCAGATAAGATGAATAAATACAAACAAGTGTCTCACCGACTGGTTTGCTAGGGTCAAAAGGAGGGAGGGCGTCGTCTGTGCTCGTCTGAGTTTCTTTCTTTAATTTCTTCTTCTCACTCTCTTCAGAGTTCTTTTCAGACGTCTCGTGCTTCCCTGTGAGAAACAGAAACTCCTTTCAAATCTGAAACAGGGACTGATGTGAAAGAGCTGGTTTGGTCCAGGTTTTACTTAACAAACTTATCCAAGTGTCTTCATCACTAAACACCTGTATCTCTTTCAGTGTGCTATAAATTTACATGTTACAGTAATACATTTCCTTAAGCAGTAACAATAACACATTTCTAATAGGATTTCACTAATACCTTTACAGTTACACTGTTCAGTAACACTATAATGAAGTGTTTATTGGTGTTTTTAAAGAATTTATCCACACCACGGCACTTCCACCAGCACAAAAAATATCCCCAGAAGAAGAATAATGATCGTGAATTGCTGAAATGGCTGCGGACTCTACATTTTCTAGATGAAAATGGGAGTAAACTCCCATTAGTTTGAGTTTGTCACCCTGCTGACATCTGACAACAGATACAGAAGTATCTGCTGCTGTACCACCAGACTACAGAGCAGCTACATTCTCCAGGCTGAGACTCCTCATCATCAACACTCCATTTTCTAAAATAGCTTGTTTTTTTCTGTGAATGTCACAGAAAGGACTCAGACCTAGTTTTATTTTTTAAACCCGTGTTGTAAAGATAATGAATTCACCTTGTTACCTCATGTACTTTGCTATTACTGTAATTATGAGTCTAATACCACTTTTCCAAATTAGTGGGTTTAAACGTGGGTCAGCCCACTAAAAATCGCCTATTGACCCCATTCCCACTTCACGCAGGCAAGGCAAGCCTGTCTGTGATTTTTATCTGAAGCGTTCATTGTAAATTCCTTCTTTATTTACTCGCCACCACCAGATGTTGATAACACGTCATTACTTTGCGCAGCAGAATTTAGCCCGTTTACCCGGGTCTTAAGTTTAGATCAAAGCCGAGCCGAGGTGAAAAAAACCTGGGTCTACTGCAGAGTAGACTGACCCGGGTGTATATATGAGTTTACACATTCCCATTGCACACAAAAGCCTGATCTTAGGGGGTTCAAGTGGGATTTTTGACCAGTGGAAAAGGGGTATCATAAAGAGACAACATGAGGAAAGACATCGTATATCCCATCCTGGCCTAGTCATAGTCCTGTACTTGCGGGACTGTATTTGAGCGAGAAGAGCACAAATGCCCTCTTTCAAGGGTTGCTTTTATGATGCTCTTATCACAGGCTTGCACCTGGATTTTATGTGTGCAGGTTTTGAGACTAATTAAACACCATAGCTCAAATTCTTGCTCTTTATCAGCATCTTGCCTCATTTTGTTGCAGCCAATGCAACATCTCCTTCCAGGACAAAAAAAAAAATTTAAAACCCTGCATGAACATTAAAATAAGGATTCGGACGCCGACTGCATGCTAACAGTAGATGCTTTGAAGCCCTTAAATGAATAAGGAGCTTCTCAAGGCTGGGAGCTTCCCATAGCAACCATACTGTTCAGCTGTTACTCATCAACATTTTCCCAACCAACTCAAGGCTTCAAATGAAGATGTGGTCAAAGCCTGATCTGCAAACACTAAAGTACTGCTGAAACCCATGGTTTTAACTCAAAGAAAATCAAAGAAAATCAAATAAATCGTACCCAGCTCTGCAGCAGGACTTCCTGTCTCTTTGTCCGTTACATCCTGCATCTTCTCATGTTCCACGGTTCTGTCCGACACCACCACAATCTCCTCCCTCTTAGCCTGGGTGTGATTGAGAGCACTGTTCTCTTTCTCATCTTCCTCGCTCTCTGCAGTCACTGCCTCCTTTGCGGGGCTGTTTGAGGAGGAGTCGGCGGGGGCAGGTGAAGCTGCAGGGGCAGGTGTGGGACAAGGTTCGACCTCCGAGGAGGAGTCCAAAGTGGCTGTCAGTGTGGTTTCTAGACAATGACAGATTTCAGGAAAAAAATAATTACACATTTAAAAACTTAAAGCAGCTACAAGGAACTTTCTTATTTGGTTTATTCTGGCTGCCCCAGTGGACAAAAGTGGTATGAGCACCACCGCTTTCTGTCATGAAGATCTTGTTCTAGCAATATGAGGTTTGTGGTTTAACATCAACATTATAAGCCAGGTGTTGTGCTGCTGCACCACCAGACTACAGAGCAGCTTCTTTCCTCAGGCTATGAGACTCCTTAATTCATTCTCAGTACCTTGTAATAAAAAATTGTTAGAATTTTTTTAGAATCCGTCCTGGTGACAGACATGAAGACAAACTACACAGAAATAGCCAGTCTCTCACTGATGCTCTGGTTTGATATTGTAGGACATATAAAAGGCATCAGTACAAAGAAAGATGGGGTTTCTTTCAGTTCATAATAGCGGTTAAATCTACAGAACTGTACCTGTCTCCGGTGCTTCTGGTTCACATGTTGGCACCTGTGTTTGGCTTGGGGAAGAATCAGGTTGTGAAGCAAGTGCAGGGGAAGCTTCAGTCGTGAGGATCAGACCAGGTGTCAAATCTGATGACACCAAACCACCAGTCTCAGCTGTCAGCACAGTCACAGGGTCAGACCCTGATACATGCTGATCAGATTCAATCAGGGTCGCTGTGGTGTCTGAATGTTTTGTTTCTGTGGTAACCTCCTAGAGGCAGAAAAGATAAAGTGGGCCATGATGTCTCAGTCAGCCCAATAACAATGTAGAGAAACTCTTGAATATGATATGTAGACACTAACATGTACCTCTGGAGCATCCTTTGGGACAGATGTGGGATCGTCCTCCCTTCCCTCTGTGTTTTCCATGGGAACAGTGGGAGAAGGAGACTGAGGAAGGTCGGTCACATCTCCTACTTCATCTACTGTCACAAAGTCACTCATGTTGAATGGGAACTCATCAAACTCCTCCACCTGATTAGATGACAGGACAAAAAGAATGAACACAGGAGAAAAATATTGAGGAGAGTGTTCAGATTTGCATGACCCGACGGTGTCTTCTCACCGTTTTGGTCTCTTCTGAGTTGTCATACTCTTCATCCCTCCGGGACCTCTGTTTGTATGACCTCATTCCTGACAAACCTTCACCGCATGCCCTCTTCCTCTCCCTTCTCGCTCTTTCCTTCCTCTCCCACTCCCTTCTTTCCTCGTCTCTCTTCTCCCACTCCCTTCTTTCCTCCTCCCTCCTCTCCCTCCTGAAGCGTTCGTCCCTCTCCCTCGCCCGCCTTGTCCCCTCCTTTTCCTTCTCCCTCCTCTCCCTTTCCTTCCTCTCTCTCTCTCTCTCCCTCGTCTCCTTCTCTTTTTTTGCCTCCTTCTCTTTTTGCTCCCTCTCCTGCTTCTTCGCCTCCTCCTCCTCCTCCTCTGTGAAGTTCTTGGCTGGCTCTTTTGTCTCTTCTGCTGCTTTTTCGCCCTGGTCTGTCTCCATTTGTGTTTCCCCCTGATCTCCATTGGTGGGAGCTGCTATGTTGTTGGGATGGCTGGTGGTCCTTGTTCGGCACTCCACAAGCAGTGCATTAACCATTTCTTGTGTCACCTGGTGAAACATGGACCAAAAACAGATGTTGTAACTTCCAAAAACATATTAATATGCTGGAGGTTCCTGGCCCTTTCAACACAGAATACACTGACATGTTTGAGTTATTTCACCTTGGGGAGCTGTGGCATGGCCATCTCTTGGGGATCAGCATCAGAGCTAGTTCTTTTTGTGTCTTCACCAGCCTGAGTGTTGTCTTCTCCTACTTTGGATTCATCTACACTTTTTGTTTCCTCTGCTGCCTCCAAGACATTTTCAACAGCTGATGTTTCCTTTGCATTTGTCTCTAAATCTGCTTCTGCTTCGGTGTCTGGTGCAGCCAAAGAGTCAGAAACAGCATTAGTAAGCTCGTCTTTAATGATCTCTTTGTCTTTGCTCTCGTTTTCTCCCAAATCCTCGTCTTCACCAACTATCTTCTCGCTCTTCATTTTCTCATCCTTCCCATCACTGTCTTTTTCCATGCCCTCCAATGGACATTCAGAGTCCTCTTTATATGCCATCTCCTCTTCTGCAGCTGCTGCTTTTTGGCTGCTTTTGCCATTTGCAGGTGTATCCTGTGACCAGAGACAAGGAGTGTCACATCAAGCACCTGCAGTTAAAGCTCATAAGAACTCATGCCACTAGTAGATGAAAAATATGTCATATGGATGTCCCTTAACTCTTGACAACCATTTCAAATTCATGATCAAAGTTACCAACCTCAGATGAATCAAGGTATGCAGCGATGACTTTGGTCTGTATGTTGGCTTTGGGGTCAGGCTTGCGGGAAAAGAACAGAGGATTGTTCTGGATGATGCATGGGAACGCCTGGAAGCGCTTGTAAACAGACAGGGCCATGGCTGCAGTTGCCATCTCACAAATAACCTGAGCAGGAAGAGACACAAAAAAAGTCATCAACATGTGAGATTTCTATGCTCGACAAGTAAAGAGGTGGGACCAGAAAGATGTAGAGGGAATGTTTTTTTTTACCCAGGATATAGCTGGGACTCAGCGCACAGTGGATTAGCATGTTTGCAGCTACACATACAACCATCCTCACCATACTGTTGAGCTCTAGGGTCTTGATGACGGTACCAAAACGTCGCACTAGTTTCTGGACCTCAGAGGAGCCAGCTGGTGTGTTGGGAACATTTCTGATCATTAACAGGCTGCTCCAGCCTACTGGAACAGGACTCTCCTGCAGGATACAAAGGGGGTTTACCATTTACCAATTAAAAATTACAGTATTATTAAAAAATACATTTGTAATTGATATGCATTAGTTATGTGAACACATCCAGTCCCACGGCACAACTGTGATATGGCCTAATTTTTATTTGTTCAGGTAAGACCAGGTATGATGGACGATCATTACCAACCACTGGTGACTTGGAAACAAAAACAAGCAGTAGTGCTTTTGCAAATCTGGCTATTTGGTAGCATGGGATTGCGTTTTTTCTCAACCTTTATGCGTTTGTGAGTATGTGTGGAGACTTTGGCCACTGTGAAGCCTGTTGAAGTTTACCAATTCAGACAAACCCTATATTTTCATTATCTGATTTTATTTTGTCATATTAAAAAACTGATGAACTACAGCACTATTGCTATTGTTTAGGAATTCATTTGTATTGTTTTTTCCTATAGTTTTCTTTTTTTTTGTTAATTTGTGCAGATTTTGAGAAATAATTGGGTTGAAAATTGTCAAACCAATCTGGCAACACTCTGGGAATGTCACTTCACTTTACACGACTTCCCTTGCTTATCTAAATCTAAAGAGCGCTGCCCAAGGGTTCTTTTCAATTGCTTTCTGACAAGCAGAAAATTAACAAACACTGAGCACACTGAATCATAGTAACAAAACACAGCTGAATAATTACAGCAGGTGTGTGCAGAGAACAGCATGTGGAGATGTGTTCTGATAATAGATAATGTCACTGCAATCTGCTGCAGTTCTACAGTGAAACACTTTGAGTAATGAAAACACTTTACTGCTTTTACTATGAAGCAGCTGCAGGATGTGTTGCCGTGCAGCCACTGTGATATAGCTTAATTCAAGGTTGGTTAGGAACTTATACCCCTTTTCCACTGGTCAAAAATCCCACTTAAACGCACTAAGATCAATGGGAATGTGTAAACTCTGCATTTACACCTGGGTCAGTTGACTCTGCAGTAGACACAGGTTTTTTTCACCTCGGCTCGGCTTTGATCTAAACTATGACCCGGGTCAATAGACTAAATTCCACGGCATAAAGTGATGACGCGTTATCAACATCTGATGGTGGCGAGTAAATAAGGAAAGAATTTGGGATGCAGTCTATCCATGGATGTTTTATCACTAGAGACAGTGTTTGAGGTGGAGCCCGTTCATGCCTATGAAAGCTGCTCAGTGGTGTTTTGAAGCCAAAAAAGCTCAACTTCCTTGCTGTAAAAAAAACCTGGATTGCCTACCGAGCTGGCTAACTTTCAGTTTAGTGCCCAGCTAACTTGAATGGAGAACTTATTTAATTGTGCGGCTCTTCTAGACTTTCCAAATGTTATTGGCCCGAATGGCTCAAATTCTCATTTCGCAGAGGTTGAGATGCTCAAAATAATGTATCCACCGTTTTACAGACGCTTCTTTCACAATGGGTCTATTGTTGTTTTCTCTTCTGTTTCAACTGTTTCCAGCCCATTCGTGACGTGAAACGTGGCGTCAGTGACGTACAATGTGACGCTTCATATAAAAACCACAGACGCGGTGGACAGGCGGTATTTGTGTACATCTCCTTTTGGATTACTACACACATTAACACAATTTTGACAGCTCAAAAACAGCCTCTGAGAAAATCCTGGTGCATTTACAGCAATGCTTATTAATGTGCACTGTCCCTCTTAAATAAACCAGAACAGAGACACATACTGGTAGAAATACTCACTAATGGGTCCACTGATCCAATCAGAAGATTGTACAGAGCCACCTGTGTAAAGAGTTTTTTAGTATTAATTACAAGTTATTGCTTAAGAATCATTGTTCAAAACAAAAATGAAACGCATACAAATAGTGACTGAATTCTGCCCCACTTCAAATACAAAAAGAATCAACCTTCCAAAAGTGATATACTTGACAAAGGAAATTAGACAATGACAGAGGAGAAATGATTTTCAATACGCGGTAGAGGAAAATGATGGGAGGCCTACTGGTGTGGTGAGAGTGATGCACTGTTTGAGATGAATCATCTTCAGCTCAGAGTCGTTGATCTTCATAGGCATAAAGGTGTTGACTTTGACTATCTCTTGAGCGATCTCCATGTCTGGAACTGACACAAGTACCTAACATACAAAAAAGATATTTTATTAATATCGTGCTGTATGCTTTCAAAATAAGGGCTGCACTATATGTTAAAATAAATCATATAATTGACATATATTGTGATTGTGATATGATTCACTATAAGTAGGAACAATAATTTCTTTCCCATCACAATTTTCATAATATTCACTGAATTACTATTCAAATTATGATGATGTGACAAATGTTTTGTCTGTACCAAACAAACATGTTTTATTATATCTGGAGAAAAACATTTGCAGGCCAGTAAATCTCTGCAGCACTACTCTACTTTATTATAATGCTGTTTGGTTACTCACTTCAACTTCATTAAAGAATTGTGCTATTAGGCTATTGCAAATGTGTTCATCAGAATCAGAAATGCTTTATTATCCCAGAGGGAAAATTGTTTACGTTACAGCTACTCCCATTCAAAGTTCAGAATATGAAGAAATAATACTAATACTACTAATAATAATAATATCCATATATAAACAAGAAAAACAAAACAAAAATACAAGAAATGTACACTCCACTAGAATAAATATACATATATACAGAGCAATAAATAATGCCAAAGTAACACCGACCTTTCCAATTTTTGTTGCCAGGATGATGTCAGAGGGAGTTCCAAAAGGATGGACCAGCTTGATGATGTCACTCTCTGACCAGCCACTCTCAGGAAGTCCTGTGATCAACACCATGCCTTTCTGTAGGAAGGAAGTACATTGGGATGTAAGAAAAATGACTGATTACTGATGTTTATACCAGTGATATAAGAGCCCAATTTCAAACATTTCCCTGAATTATAAGTTGGACACAATAAAGCAGAATGTTTCGAATTAATGAGCCACAGGATTTGGCTGAGTACATTCACCAGTCTTGTCACAATATTGTAATATACAGTAGGGTCAAAAAGTCTGAGAACATTAGTCAAAGGACTTCTATTTTGCATTTGTTCCAAATGTAATATTATTTTTTCTTTACAAATGATATCAGCTCAACAATTTAAGTGAAAAGTGGAATCTTTGAAAAACACCCGTGCATTTCTTAGTCTTTGTTTTGTGTCCTTCAAACCTTTCAAGAACTTTCTTCTTCAGTCACCTGACCTCAACCCCATTCAACCCCAAAGACTGAGAAAAAGCACTCTGTGACATCACAAGAAACTTTGTGTAACACTGTAAAATCATGCTGGAATAATATGATGATGAGGTTTTACACTTGTGGAGTCCATACCAGTTTAAGGGCATACTGTTTTTAAAACAAAAGGGGGGCAAACAACACGCTGAGATATTCTGACTCTTTTCAAAGATTCAACTTTTCACTCAAACTGTTAATCTGATAATATAATTTGTAATGGGAAATTAGTTTTATATTTGAAACAAAGAAGTATTTTGATTAGAGGTCTCAGACTTTTGGACCCTACTGTATATTTTCCAAGGTATGGGTATGTATCGTGTACCTCATCAGAAGTCTTCTGGTCAGCCTCACCTCCTGTAGTGGGGAGTTGGAGGAGGAGGAAATGGGGGCCAAAGTGCAAACAGAGTCACAGTTAGTATATTTTCAACACCAGCATGACATCACAGACCTGTCTGCACATGGCTTAGCTACAGAAGTGGCAGCTTTTAATGTAACTGACCAAGTTAAGACATAGTTATAAGATTACATACTGAGCATTTTTTTGCCAAATGATAAATGTGGATATGTGAGCACTGATTTTTTTCATTGGTAGGTATTGCAGTCTCTCAGTGAGTTATTTTTTGTTGCCCTACCAGAGTCTTCCCCTGCTGCACATTTGTCCTCATCTGGAGCAGGTTTTCTGTGAAGACAGGATTGTTAATAGTTGAGTGCAGCCAGAGCATGTTTGAAATTGGCACAGTGAGTTTGCAGCTCATTGGAGGTAAAAAAGAAAATTATGATGACTGTGACAGACCTGTTGTTGGCATCATTTGATGGCCCTGCTTCAGGTTTCTAAAGGAAATAAATCAAATATGTTTACTGAAAGCATACATGAGATTACATACACAAAATATAAACCTGTTCAGTTTTTTTGGGGGGGAAGTTTTGTTTTCTATGCATCAAAGAGTTTTAACAAGATATGCCATCAACACCACATTTGACACAGTACCTTGGCTACTAAAGCAGTGATTTGCTGGTCTCTGATGGAGAGATCTGTGGAGGTAGCCAGAGCCTGGGCGTCTTCAGCCTTCAACATGCAGATGGATGCCTGCAACAGGGGAAGGAGGCTCAGGTAAGGTGGTCCCACATCAAGTGATGATATAGGACAAAAGCCATGATGGCATTTTGCATCACAAAACCATTTTCAAATCTCGAAATATCCACTACTGTTTTTAGGGCCTGGGAGTGACTGTTTTGAGAGACCAACTCAAATATTTGTAAGTCCTTCTTCTAAGCTGTATTTACATTGTAACTGTAGATTCAGCTTATTTTGTTACAACAATGCAGAAAATAAAAAATAAAAAAATGGACATTATTGCAACATGATTTACTTCTTGCCTGTAATATCACTTGATGAGCAAACTGCAACAGTGAAATACAAAAAAACCCCTATATCATAAAAACAGATTGTGACTTAATTTTGTACTATCGCTGCATAATGGTAGCCAATTTTCTTTAGATAATGAATGAATGTACAAAGCAATTTTTGAATTTTTTTTAGGTCTGATGTTTCTGTTTATGGGTTGTATGTTTTGGACCCCTTCATACCCACCAGAAGGTTCTTTACTTATATTCATCTTGTCTTTAAACGGGCAAAATTTATATTTTTTTCTTTAATCACCTAATCAACTATTCTCCAACAAACATAAAACCTATATAAAAAAAACTGAATTAAAAAAAAACAATCTAATAGTAGCAATCTAATCTATAGCAATAGAACAAACTATCTATTGCAAAATGCATCAATAACCATTATGTTGCACTTAAATAGCACCTTTTGTCCTTCCCCCTTCTTGCTCTCTTCTTCAGAGCATGGCATGAGGATCACGTTGTTGATCTTGCCAAAGGACCCGACCAAGTCAGTAACTTCTTGTTCTGTTGCATCCTTTGGGATTCCTGTCAGATAAACCAGACGGTCTGCAACAGAAGAGTCCTGGGAGCCTAAAGGCCCTAGCTTCTTCTTCTTCTTAGCTGGTGGAGGCTTGGCAGTCTAGAAACAAGTTTTAGTTTAGTTTTAGGAAAAATCTAGTTTGAGTTAATCAGAGGCAAAGCAATGCAAGATTTTACTACTTTGTTCTGAAAAGAAAACTCAACAATATGAGGAATTGTTCAATATCTCCATAATGTTTTAATGATATGGATCTGACGATATTCTACCTTCAACAACAAATCTGAATCAGTGATTTAACTGCCACTGAGCAACTATATGAACACAGTTGATAAAAAACACAGCAGCAGGTGTGTCTGTGGTTGTGTTTATTTTAACGATCCTTACAGTCACCCAACACTAGAAGTGCTTGCTTGGATAGAACATTTAACATTTACTGTTGTGAACATGCTCACTATGTAGTCCTGCTGTCTCAGGACGAAGAAAAAAGTTCCAGACTCTCACACATTACAAAACATCTGTGTAATTTACCCTTCATGTAATTGTAAACAATTAGCTGTAAAATTGTGGCTGAGTTTGGTCGAATGAAGTGGTCTTGTCTGTCAGGCTTTACCCAGCAATGGAGAAAAACACCCACTGTGTCAGTGGCCTCGGTACTTGCCATCTTAGTTGCCTTGGTTCCAGGCCTCATCATGCTCTTAAAGGTTTTGGTGGAGGACTGTAATGGTCCATGTTTGGAGCCGTACCCCGCTTTGGAGAAGGATGGATGTCTGCTGGTGTCAGAGGGGAACTTGGCTGAATCATCATGAGGACGTTTCACACCACCGCGAGACGAACCCCCTGCATGAATCAGAGGGTGGAGGACAAGAGCAACAAGAAGTTTTATGACATTAAATTGATGTTTTCACCTTGTGAGTCTGTGTGCGTGTATGTCATTATGACAAAATGTGGTCTAGAAGACATCCACTGTAGCTGGAACTACCACCGACGCAAATTTAGTATTAGAGTATTTGGTCAGGTGTATGTGTCTGTCTGGAACAGATTTTTGTCAGCATGATAGCGAAACAGGCAGGCAACTAAAAAGGTGTGTTGTTGAGATCTAAATGAAGGCCAGGTTTTTCCAAGATGGCCATGGTATGAGCAAGGGGTGAAAGTAGGGATGTGTCACGGGCCTCTACAGATGGCCTGCGGGTTACATGCTCACACAGAGACATTTATTCTGAAAGCATGGTCCACTGCAGTATTCTCTGAAATGCCAGGTGCGTACGAACCATTCCATTTATATCACACCAAATCATAACAGAAGTCTCTGTTTGTCTCTTAGGGCACCTTTTACATGGAGGTATCGACTTGTGTCCTGAAAATGCAGCCTCCTCTACTGCAGGAACGTAGTATTGTCTAACTCTGAGGGTCAATATTTTAAAAGTAACCCTAACCCTAATCCTATTGCCCCACTTTGTACACTTGCTGCCCTAATTTGAAAGCATGTAGTCTACCTGTGTAGTGTTGATGGCGAGGGTGATAGTTGGGTGAATAAGGCCTCCCGAGTGGCCTGTGGGGATGGGGGCCCACCCTATGTTTGCTGTGAGGAGGACTTGGGGTAGGAGAACAAGAGTGGGATCCGCACATGGATTGGGATGGAGAGCCATCCCTGGGATTCCATAGAGCCCGGCTGCCATATCGCCCACTGCGACTTGATCAGAAACAACATTCATCAACAGATATAACCAGCGAAATTACAGAACACAACCACACCAATGCAGACTTTAATAAGTGAGATAAGTTAAGAAGTGACTATGGAGTCTAACTTTATGCAAGATATCTAAAACAATAAATATATTTTTTTTCAAACAGATAACCAACAAAACTACTCAGTAAGATCCCTGTCAGGTTGGCTATATATGCATCGTCAACTTATTTGAAAACTGACGAGAGAGACTCTCACTGGCTGCTGGTCAAAACTAAAAACAGATTATTAGAAACGTAAGAAACAACTGACCTTGGTAGATTTGGTTTCCAATCTGGGTACCTTCAGAGACACACACAAACACCTGTTAACATGTCGGTCAACATCTTCTTACTCCTAAAATTGTATTTGAAATTCCTAAAGTATTTCCTATTAACATTGAAAAAACTCAAAAAACATTTAAGAAAGCAAAGTGAACAACAAAGCAACAGCATATTTCAGTTTGAAGTTGCCCTTTAAGTACACCACTTCTTATGGGTATCATGATTCTGTTCCTTAAAAAAATATCACCTTGAGGAAGACGAGCATGAGCAGTCAGCAGAAATAGCCTTCAGACTTGCGCAAGGGAAATTTATATTAATGGCTATCTATCGATGCCTGTGAAATTCTAATAAATAGAGCCAATAACATGAAGCCAAAGTGCTTTCATTGCAATTAAAAGAGCAGTGCTTCCCATACATAGGCTCTACTTGGGCGGCCCACCCAGGAAGATAAAATCCAAATTCCACTTTTTTTCCCCAATCAACAATGTAATTTTACAGCGCATACAGACCATCCGCCCTCCAGCTCCACCCACCTCATCATACAGCATGTATCAGTTCTGGCATCAGCAATTTACTTCAGTGTTTCCCACACATTAATTTATTGTGGCAGTCCACCACAATATCAACATTGGCCGCCACGTATTGATTTTACTATTTTTGGAGCTGCGCTTCCTGTTCTCACTCACTCAACACAAAGGATCCATCCGTGAGTAGAATATTAGTTATATACTCCGGTACAGTGGATGCAAAGAAGACGGCTGGCCTCATTGTTGAGATCAAGCCCCCAGGAAGAGCGGCAGGCCTTGAAGCCAGTTTTCATAGTGGCCAAACCGTGTAATTATTACATCAGCACGGGATGCACTGGGGCCCAAAAAGACTTTCCCATAAGCTAACATTGTGAAAGACATGTCTGTAAAACTGTGGATAATTGTTTTTGAGTCTCACAACCCCCGCAGGATAGTTATCTGTTACTCTGACATAACAATCCATATTGCTATACTGGAGATGCAAGACCTCAGCAGCACATTAAAGATTTTCTCACTTGTTGCGCAGGTCTCTGCAGGCAGCGGTGTGGTTAACAGTGTTAATATGGTCAATCCAGTCCTGAAGAAAAACGACAAATGGGAAAGGAAGATGTCATAATCAGAGACAAATGGAAACAATCCTAAACAAAGCTATATTCATATTTCAAACATATGAAGATAAACAAAAGCAAAAGCAATCAGATATCCAATTTATCTAGCGTTAAAGACTTAAGTATTGAGACTAAAGCTCAAGACAATCTTTGTTCCCTAGTGTCGTTTTGTTTACATTGCTCAAAAACCCTCAACTGAAAGTGGAGACCCAGTTCTTTGATCCCATATTTCTGTTCAAGTTATGTTACTGCAACTAACAGAAATACAATACTACACTTGGTCTTGACCTTGAACATTAGATCATTGAATCATTTGTGTTGCTAAACATGTTCTGTATTTCTACTTTCAATTACTGTATCTCAGTGTGACAATCAGTCTTCAGCATTAACACTCTACACCACTGGCAGAAAAAAACAGACAAATAAAAAAAAATATTTTAGTCTTCTTGTTGCAAATGTTCAGTTAGGCCCGAAGAGGACAGATCATTTATTACACCAGTATCTGCTCATCCACCAATTTGTTGCCTTTGCTGTATGGAATTCCATATGACATATGACAATTAGTTCAAAATAAAAGAAATTCCTATGTTCAACAAGTTTACAGTGATTATGATAAACCACAATGTTTGCAGATGGACACCTAAAAACCTTATAGGATTGTACATTGTGTCATTTTGACAAAGACCATCTAATATTTTGTTACATCATGAAAACAACCCTCATTATGCTAATGACATTTTTGTAAATTTGGCAAAAACTTTAAAAGAGACAAATGTAAATCTGAGAAAATGTTAGATGAATGAAATGACCATTGACAAAATGCTTTTGTCAGAATATACCAGATCTTCAAAAACTCCACACTCACGCATACCTGAGAAATTAGGACAATTGCACTCAAATATGAGTAATTAATATAATTATTATATAAATCATTATTAATATAATGACACTGATGCAGAGTATATGAAGTTATTCCTACATATAGTCAATCACAACACCATTCGAGCACGAGAGAAACTCCACTCCGATGCTAGAGACCGGAGCTTTGGATTTTCTCAGAGACCAAAAGGAGTTTATTCAACAGCAATTACTGTTAAACTAGGACAATATTTCCATTAGCTTTGAAAATTCCTCTGATCAGTTTATATAACCTTTTAAAATTATCCTTTGTCCAAGGTAAGCTGATCATTACTGTATCTAGTAGACATCTTTATCAATGAATATACTTATAAACAGACAGCTAATGTATCAATGTTCATATTTACAGTAACTGTTCAATTAAACTGCCCTTTGAAACAGATAACCCTGAATTCTTAAATGTTACGTCCTTAAAATGCCATATGAAACTATCACTACCAATTTAATATACTCATGATTGTACTATATATTGATGTTTATACTACAGATTGGGGTAAGTAAACACCAATAGAATAGTTAGGAAGAAAACAACAGTTTTATTTAATAAAATGGCTGAAGGACCAGGATTGCTTAAAAATTTGTGATGTGGGTGGAATTTTTTACCTTACACCTACTGGGAAATTTCCTGGGAACTTGTGACAGGTTTGGAACTTGAATACATGAGTAAGTTTTACAAATTTGAACATATAAACGGTACTATTTGAAAAAGTAATTCCAAAGTTCTGTCTTTTATAGTAGGGTTTTAACAGTCAAAGTTAGCTACAAGTGCTACCAAAGTTGTTTTAAAAAAGCAGCAGCTCTTCCAGTTTTTTTGGGCAACTTTTAAGTTTAAACTCAAGTCTTACTTTACTTCACCAGACAATCATCTTTTCCAAAGCCTGATTTTTCCGCTCACCACCATTTGTGTCAATTACTGAAGTCAGGGCATCCTTATTTGGTCACTGACGGTGCAGCTGTGGTAGGATGATTGTGTGTCAACCCCCACCTCTGGTGCTGATAGGCCTAGAAACTGTCATCCAAATAAACTATACATCACATCTGTTCTTAATGGAACAATGAAATCAGTGTCCCACTAAGAACAAGATACATGAGAATAAGTGAAAGTAAGTGTTTTGAAAACTGTTGTCTTGGTAGCAATTGGCATTTCTGCATCTAAAAGGCACTGATTATAGCTTTCAGCCAAGATTGTGGCCACACAAAGCTATCACATTGTGGGGTACAAATATCTGGCTTGATGCTTTTTCTTAGAGCATGCTTGAACAGTAAACAGCCACTATTCAAAACAATGGGTTTTGCTGGCAACAAGCTATCTGGATCATTTTCAGACTCATCTTAATGGGAATTTGTATTTGTGCAAAGCACTACTTGAATGACATCAAAATCACTCTCATCCTGACAACTGCCTGGTGAAGAAAGGCTGCAGACTAAATTTCAACATGTGTAGGTATTCCTTTCAGACATTGGTACAAGGGCATGTGGGCACTCACCTTTTCCTGATCACACTGTATGTTGCACAAGGAGCAGGTATGGGGATACACCTTTGGAGACACAGCTGAGAAATCACTTATCATGGTGGGGGTAGGTAACTTCTTGCTGCTGCTGTGTGGTTTTGAGCCAGATGAAGAGGAGAGAGACCGTCTTGAAGAAGCCTCACTCCTGGTTTCAGATGAGGGCCGAGGTTTGGATCCATCACGTCTGTAGTCCCGGTCTAGATTACGAGATTTAGTTGATGGTGGAAAATCTCTCCCAGGTGACCGATTGCTCTTGCGATGGTCGCTACTTGTCCTGCGATAGTCCCGGTCTCCATGCTTGCTTGATTCAGTGTGTTCCAAACGAACCTGCCGCCTTTCAGCTTTATCAGATTTTGGAGCTGATGAGGAGGACGAAGAAGATGGGTACATTTTAACTGTCCTTTCACTGGAGAGCGGCTCTCTTTTGAAAGTCTCTCTAGTAGTATTCTCTTCCTTTGCCCGACTGGCATGACCATAGTCAATGACTTTACCTGCTGTCTGTGTAACAGAAAGAAGGCTGGGCATTTCTGGGGTGCGTGAACGTGCCAATGGCGAAGAACGGGAAGGAGGCAGCGGCATATCATGAATGCTGCGTGAGAACGAGGATGCTGAAGTGGAAGCCACATTTTTCTGGTTGCCCGACTTATTGATTTGGATGTCACGGAGTATGAATGGTAAAGTATCTGGGGTTAGCTGATCATCAGGGTAGTGACTCAGCACTTCTAAATCCTCATTTGAAAGTCCAAAGCTAGCCAAGATACTTCCTGCACTCTCTGGTGTGTACAAACCCTGACCATCCCCACCACCACCGTGGGGGCGGGCTTGGGAAGATGGTAAGTCAGTTACAGGGGAAGTCCAGCTTTGCATGCCTGTTCCAGTGTGGCTGCTCTGGGGCTGTTGTTGAGGCCCTTGGTGTCGTTGGGGCTGGTGGCTAGCACTAGGTGGAGGACTGGCAAATAGTTTTGTTGGAGGTTGGTAGCTTGACCAGTCTACTCCTTGCTGGTGGCCAGGCTGATTATCAGAGGTGAGCGCCATTTGGTTAGAGCTGTAGCTTCCGTGTTGACCAATCCCAGAATCTGCGCTTTGGTTCTGGTGTTGGTTCGCTCGGCTCATGTGGTCAACATGGCGGTGGTCCATGTCCCTACCACCACGTATGGCCAGGGCAGACTCTAGTTCATCGGGGAGCTGAGTGGGACGAGGAAACTGGAAACCCATCACCTGCGAAAGCATATCAGGTGCAGGGCGATTCTGATGTTGGTTTGGAGGTGGCTGATGATGAGGAGGCCTGGGGCCATGTGGTGGCCCCTGTTGTTGAGAGTGGTGGTGGTACATTGCAGCAGAGAGACACAGTTGTGCGTTTCTGTAACCTTTGGTGGTGGTGCCTACGTTAAACCCAACAGCTGACCCCCGCTGTCTATTGAGAAGACTCAGAAGGGCCAGGTAAGGAGGTAACGCTGCTGCAAACCCGTTGATGTTGTGACACTGGTTGCCAACAATAGTTGCTAGAGTAGTAAGCTGCTGGAGAGCAATCTGCGCCTGGGTCTCAATCTGAGCCAATCGGAGAGCTGTCACTGCTGCAGCACCAGCCACAGGTCCAAATATGAAATGGTTCCCTCTGGTGTCGTTGGCGATGGAGAATGTAGCACGGGGCTCCAACTGAAGGATAGGAGCAAGGTGCGAAATACTGTCTGTGTGCACAGCAAGGCTGTGAGGTGGAAAGCAGAGATATACTATTACAGACGAACAAGCCTTTTCATTTCCCACGATTTCTTATAACAGGTTGGCACATTCTTCAGTTTATTGGTGCTGTTTTCCTTTAAATTTTGTCAAAGTATCAAGAAATGCTGTCAGCCACAAGAACCCTATACTGAAGGCAAGTGTGCCCACTGTGCTTTTTTTCAGGGCAGGAAAGCAAAGCAACATTATGCAACAACAGTGATTCAATAAAAAACACCAAAAAATACTCAAACGAAGCAAACGTAGATTTAACCTATAAGAACATTACACAGACATAAAATCCGGGCTTGATAAAAAAAGAAAAATTATATTAACGCTTCCATAGAAACACTTGCTAGCTTGCAAAGCATGCCCACATTACAACACAGTGGACAATTATGGCATAAGCCTCATTGCCAAAAAAGTTTTCAGCATAAACTATTCTACAAACACATTGTGCAGAGTTTCCCTGAATTTTCCTTGCAGGTAGCATAGGAGCATACCAGTGTCAAATTATTATTACCACACATCTAGTGTCCTGGAACAGATTCAAAATAAACACACCAGTAGTAAACTATAGTATAATTCTTTGCATTAAGCCAGTAAAACACAAATAATGAAATGGCAGGCATCAACTAAACATCCTGAACAACCAGTTAGCTTGTTTAAACCACTTACTATGTTTTGCAAGACCTAAAAAAAGCCGACTGAAGACTAACCCTAATCCTAACCCTTAAACCATACTGTTATGATTTGCACAGAGATCTGGTCACAGACTGCCATCAATCATAACAGTTCATGTAATGTTAGTATTTAGCTTATTTTGGAAATATTGTCTATATCCTGTACCTGAGCCCAGCTCGGGCTGAATGGATAGTTATTTATCCTTTAACAAAATCTGGCAAACTTCCTTTAAAATGATTTTATTTTCAAGTGAAATCGTGTCTAACAATGACAGGATATTATTCTGGCCTGCCACTGTGTCCTATGTCATACAATATCCGGCATAAAATCCAGTTGTAAATTTGTGCAGTACATCATAAGTCAACAAAACATACAACAGCCTCAACATTAAAACCACAGACAGGTGAAGTGAATGACATTGATCATCTTGTTACAATCCCAATGTTCTGCTGGGAAACCTGGGTCGGGCTAGACGTATCAGCCACTCAGTTTTTTTTTCCAGTCCATATGTTTAAATCAGTGGCAACATGCAACTGCCTGTAAAATACTATATCCAAGCAATAGGCCATTATATTTCATAAGGTAAATATTTGAAGTCTTAAGGACAATTTTCCCTCTCTGTCACACACACTTGACACACACGAACCATGAACTAATGAAGTGATTGCGTTGGCATTTATAAACGACACGCTCATCTTCTCCAAATGTCTCCAGCAGTCTTAAGGCTGGTTTGTCCAATCCATATCCTCCAGGGCAGATTTAGTTGTAGCTAAACTGAGATTAGATAAATTATGTTGCATTACATTGCAGGACATTGCAGGACATTGCATTATAAAGAAACGATCTATTACTTCACCTGTCATTGGTATTAACGTTGTGTCCGATAAGTGTATGTTAGTGTCAAATTCAATTTGGTGATGTTCTGCTGCCTTGTAACAGACCAAGCCAAGCAACCAAATGTACGCTTTTAGAAAAAAGGTGAGCTTGTATGCTAAACAACTAATTAACTACAGACATGATTGGGACTGATTTTGTAGACAATCATTTCAACAGATATTGGTTAAGGAAGTTAATAGGTAAAATAGTTCAAGTTAAGCAATGCAGCAATTACCTTTAGAAAACATGCAGCTTCACATGCCATTTCCAATGCAATTAAATGAAAAAAGGAGGAAAAAGTTAATGAAATGATGCAATAATTTTGACTTTGGTCTTAAAAGTAAAGTTACTTGTTTATAGAAAGGTCGGGCATTTAAAAAACTTTTTGGAATAATGAAATGTCCGACAATGACCCGCCCTCAAAAGAGTTATTGCAGTTTGGTTATAAAGCCTTTTATAGATACTTCACATAAATGTCACCAATGTAGATAAATATTATATGCCGGGAAAATTACCAAAAGAGGAAGGTCCCAAGAAAAGCGCTTCTTCTTGTTATAAAACCAGGATTTCTGCCAGTACAGCAAGACCGACAGCCTGCCAGGTCTAAACATTGGGGAAATTCTTTTAAATGGATTTTGATGATGTTTTTTAAACTAAAATGTGTTATACAAGCAACGACAAGCAACAGCTCTTGACTGTGTGTGTGTGTGTGCGGTGAGGAGAGAGAATGTGTGTGAAGATGAGTTTGAAGTTTGCCGTAATGTTATAGCTGTGAACATAGCAGTGTGGTGTGTACACAGTTTAGGCTATTTGTCAGTGAATGGCTGTGATATGTCTTGCTAGCCACCAGTTGGGCGAGCCACAAAGCTTGTGACAACTTCGACCCAGGTTCAGTTAAGGTGGACCAGCTATGTTCTCCAAACTTTACAGGTGGAAAAGCTGAAAACAGTGTTGCCTTAATCACAGTACTGTTGAATTTGCCAAATAAATACATCAATAGCATCCATCTGCATTTTGTCAGGCAGTCAGTTGCGGTAATTGTACGGAGAATAAGACAGGAAGGTTTAGAGCACTACATGTAAAATGTAGGGCCCTCGCTCGTGGAACACTCAAGGTCAACACATAGAAGATATTAAGTTTAAAAATATGATTTCTGATGCCACATATTATACAAGGGGTGACACATGTTTACATTATATCAACACAAAAGTACAGTATGACTATACACTGATCAACATATCAAAGTGGAGAATTAAGTTAAATCACAGAAATGGAGACACTATCAGAAATGCTACACAAAGACAACAATAAAGAAGCTAAGGCTTGGAGGATGATGTTTAATTTTGTGGGAAATCACTGCGAGTATAACCTATTTTCACTGTGTATTTAGTCACATTTGTAAAAGGATTTTGAAACAACTCAGGCAGCTATACTACCTTAGTGATGTTCACATACAACTCCATTAAGTATTGCGTTTATGGCTGAATGACAGCCCCTGCATGGCGCGTAGAAACGCATCCGCGATGGACTACGAGGTGGCGCAGCTGACGTCCCAGTGTTTCTAACCAGGCCAGATCTTACTATAGCGACAACGTCAGAGTAATATTTGTTTATATTCTTTTAAACTCTTACAAACCCCCGAATGCACATTTACAATCTGTGGAAATAAGCAAAAGCCCATTTTATGAAAAAATCGAACCGTGAAATATAGGGCCACCCTCCGTAGTCCCACACATAGCAGCCATTTTGGGTGTTTCATTATCTAGCCAGCTAACATTAGCTATTCAGAGCAACAACAAAAAATCAACACTAAAGTAACAATTTATGGACACCGTTACCATTTCCGAATCCATAACACATTCAATAACTACCTTTCACAATGAGCCGAAGTGAGCCTTTGTTCCCGGTCTCGACTCTTTTGCAGTCCGTGCTCGTTTGATTCAAGACGAACCACTGTTCCGCTATCAGCAACAAGATACACTTCCGCCCCAAACGTTTCAGAATAAAACAGTCATGTCCACAAATCTGATAACTATTGAAGAAAACAGCACGAATTATACTACATAATACTCCAAGTAGTGATTCATGTTCTTTGTATTAAATTAGTATGTAGCAAAAAAAAAGGTAAGGGTCTTATAGCCTCAGTTTGTGCCTGTCACATATTTAAGGTTCTTTAATGTGTGCAGAAACGTAGTATTTCCGGGACAGATAGAGAGCCGAAGTCACACCAATTCCGGTGGACCATGGGACCTCATCGAAACGCCGAGATCGTAGAGTGGCCGATGGTATGTCAGTCGTGGCTCAGGGGCATATACCGATTCCTGGATTGTTATACTGATCCTTGGAGTGGTATGCCGGTGGTATTCCACCGACACATGACGGTATGTACCTCTTGAGACTGGTATGCCACTGAAAGACTGTCGGATGAGTACCGCACCCTGATAGATAAATGTAATGCCATGGGCTGGTTTTACCACAAGTACTACTGTAAATGTATACATGTAATAAGTCTTTGACAACGCCAGCTTAACACATCGCTGTGAATAAAGGCATGTGTGAATTTCTGTTGTATGTTACGCTGTTTGGATGTATGCATATCACAGTAAGGACACCTGGGATGCTTGTGATATGATAGTCAAGTAATGTGGTTACATTTCTGCCTATAAACTGCTCAAAGTTAATGAAAGAGCTAGCCTTAGCCAACATGGCTAATGTTAGCCTAGCCAGCATAGCCAGTCTGACTAATCGATAGCAGAAACTTTGAGCCAACCAACCAAAAAATACTTAGTGACTGGTTTACTTTATTAGGAGAAAACAAAAACATATTACTTAATACAAAACTCTACGTCGTGGAACATTAACCAGTGTGGCATATTAGGCATATGCCGCTGAGCCACGAGCGACATACCAGTGGCCACTTTTCAATCTCGGCACTGCTGAAACTTGTATCATGAATCACACATATGATGTTTGTCAATTTAAAATATATTTTTTCAAGTCATTAAAGTCAGTTTGTCGTAGTTTAAGTAAAATATCATCTTGTTTTGTGTTCAACCACTCAGTGAACTACATCGTCTCGCTCGACATACGTCACTAATACTAACATGGCCGCCAACTTGGGTCAGAAAAGCTACTAAAAAAGATGAAAATCACAATAAATCTGCTCATAATGACAACTGCAGTTATGTGAAAGGGTTGTTCATCAGTTTTGTGAGCAAGCTCTACAATGTTTATGTAATAGATTTTGGTGTTCAACAAGATGATGTCACTTATGCAACTGTTGGCTGTGTAGTCTTTAAAACGCATTGTCACAGTCTTATATTTAATCCGTTTTATGACAAACAGACTTTATTGACTTGGAAATTTATTTTTTTTAAATTGACAGACATCATATGTGTGATTCATGACACAATTCCCACAAATGGGACTGAAACATGATTTTTCTTTGTCTGTTCACTACTATACAAAGTTTATCTAATATTACATGGGGCAAACAGGAAGGGGCGTGACTTCGGCTCTGTATTAGCCAAAACACCTGCAACAGAAACAAACAGACTAAATACACATGTACAATCCATAAAAAGTAACAAAAGTCCATATTATAATAGAACCAGTGCTCTGTGGTTCGCTCATAAGATAACCTAAATGACTCAAATGATAAGTGATCATTGTATTATAATAATATGTTGTCAGTGTCTTGTTGGCCCCAGTTTTTGTCTCTCACATTAAAGGTCTTTTGTGTATTTTAATATTGTTTAGACAAGAATACATTATGGCTGTTGATGTACTTGTTTAGGGCTAGATTCATGAAGCTATGTAAAGAGGCTACGTCAATTTAAATAAAAGTTAAAATAATAACTGCCTTTTATGTTTGCCAAAAAATATAGGGCGTTTCCCTGATTTCAGTTCATTCAATTAGCATGGTGGTTATGCAGAATACACCTGGATTTACTATTTCAAGTCCAAACAAGGTCTAAAAATTACTTTGTGCCTCCAAGAGACATGTTTGTCAGTTGGCTGTGGATACATAAAGTGCTTGTCAAAACACCTAAATGTGACAGATGCCTAAAGTCCCATGTGAATGCAGCCAAGAACCTTGGATGTTAGCATAAATACTATTCGAAAATCATTAGGTGCTGAATAAAAATCCCAGTGATTATGACAAAGTATTGAATGTCAGCAGTGCATGTCATGCCTGGTGCTTACACACACACACACACACACACACACACACACACACACACACACACACACACACACACACTAATAGTTGGTGTGGATGCTAGTAGCCTGTCATTACTATGATAAGCCAGCAAGGGGAGACTGATTAACTGGCAGTGAGGCTGAAGAGAAAACAAGGTGACAAAATGAGGTGGAGGGGTGCAGAAATGACATGTGTTACTGTTTTTATATTAAGGCCAGGAAGGCATACAAATCGAAAGAGCAGGACAGGTTGGCTGAGGCAAACTGAAAGATAGACCAAATCTGATATGGACATCATTTTTCGAACAGATAATGTTCTTCTCATCTCTTTTAAGCATGCATAATACGTTTTTTATTGTCATATGCAGTCACAGTACTGCAGTCAGTGCCAATGAAATTCATAGTTCTCAGGCACCCTTCAATGATGCTCATATTTTCCAATATATAAATGTAAACTATCTGTCCTGTTTACCACAGAGCACGTAAACTAGCTTGATCGGCTATACTGCCTCACAGGTGTGCCATGTTACAGGCTACCTAGCTTGCAACTGGTAAACTCACCAGCCACATAGTTTGGCAGTAATCCCCACAAAGATGTCCAGATGAATTTTGCTGTGCCACTTTGTTGTATGACCAGAGCCTAAGACTGTTTAAGCATATGAGAAATGATGAAAACTAAATGTAACAAATTAATGCTGAGTGTAATTATGATGAACATGTTATATAAGAAAGAAATAGGAGATGGAGAGAACAGAATGCATGTAATCAAATGACCAATGTGGTCATCTGTTTCTGCAATGACCTTATACTGCTGCCCCCTCTTAACCTAAATGTCAGGGGTTGAACTTTATTAGCAACTAGCCACTGCAATGTGTGTGTGTGTGTGTGTGTGTGTGTGTGTGTGTGCCACGTGTAGATGAGAAAGACCAAGAGACTGAGACAGAGCTTCTGTTTATGTGCTGATGTGTTGTGGTAATAACTTCATGTCACTTAGGATTCGCTTGACTTTCTCTCTGTACATATGTCTCACACATGTACGCACATGTGCATGCACACACACACACACACACACACACACACACACACACACACACACACACAGAAATTCAGTGTCACGCCCTTGAGTGACATTAAGATGTTTGATGAATTTGGGCTCCAGACCTAAACCACTGACATTGCGAATGCTTGGACATATCTAGTCATGTTCAGGATGAACCACATGCTGTGAATTGGCCCTCATTAGATTAGCCCACTCAACTTGATACTTGTTTCTACACCCAGACAACATTCCTGTATTGAGTCATATGAATGACTTAATTAGATCATCTAGATCAAGTGTTGGCCTCGACAGTGGATCAACATTCTGCCTTATACCACTCAGGTATCTCTCTCTCCTGCACAAGCAGGATGGAGAAAAAGGAGCAAGGAAGGCTGGATGTACATGGAAGTATATGGAGTTATATGAGTGAGGCAAAGAAGACAAAAGTCAAAGGAAGAACACAAAAGATGAACAAAAAATGCAAGAAATCAATATAACTAAATACAAATAAAACAAAGTAGTAGAAGTATAAGATTCTGCGACGCTTTCTCCTGAGGCAGGTTGGTCCAAAGCCAAGGGACCCTGGTGACAACTCTATGGTCACCTTTAGAGGATCTGAGGCTGCCAACGGGCTCATATGAGGGGGGTCAACATTTCTGCTATGTAGCTTGGGGCCGGACCCAGATGAGATCAGTAAAATCTTAAAATCAATTCTAAATTGAGCAGGGAGCCAATCGAGCAATTACCATTGGGGTAGTGTGATGTCATCTGTTAAAACAGTTAAAACCTGTAAGAAGTCGCTGCATTCTGAACTAGAAGAACTAGTCTATGCCAGAAAGGATGTAGTTAAAGTTGTTAAGTTTAGAGAAAAGGTCAGGGTGACAGAATTTTTTGATTCTGGAGATGGTTCTTATACTGGACAATCTTTTTGATGTGTGGCTCAAAGCTCAGCTCTAAATCAAATATGGTACTCTCTTACCTCTCTTGACAGGGAGCTTTACATTAGCAGACAAAGGACCAAGGCCACCCTCAATGAGACTGGTATGGTTTTGGGAACTGAACAGTATGATTTCTGATTTTGAGTTATTGAGTTGAAGACAATCTTGTGCCATACAACTGTTGACATCGCTGAGACAATCTAAAAAAGTAACTATTCACCGGGGTCTCAGGGGAGGGAATAATTTAGGACTAGACAATAAATCGATATATTGTTGTCATGATTGTTGTCTTTTCCTGGTTTTAAAGGCTGTATTACAGTAAAACAACAATGTCATTTTCTGAAATTACCAGACTGTTATTGTTATTTCCTTTATCCACTTAGACTTAATTTAGATTATATTTACATTACTGATGATTATTTATTAAAATTCCCACTGTGTTAATATTTTGTACAAATAGTCATCCCTAAAATATTGCCGATACTCAGATATTTGGTCAAAATTATTGAGATATTTGATTAATCGCCCACTACTAGCATTTATGACAAGTTTTTGAGACTTCAAAATATCAAGATATATATTATGTATCGCAATATAGCCTAAAAATATTGCAATATCTTTTTAAGGCCATACTGCCAGCCCTCATATATGTATGTTGTGTTCATAGCGATGAAAGGATACATGATGATGATTTGACCAAGTGGAGGCCTGTAGATGTGAGTTGTAGCAGATGAATAATACAGTGTCTGGGCAAGTTATTTCAAAACGTAGGAATAAAAACAACTAAGTGCAGTATCCTTGATGCCAACCGAGGTGAATTAGATGCAGTATTTATACAGTACAGTACGCAGATGGGAGCCCTAAATGATAAAATTTCCAGCAAGATCTATTATACATGGCTAACAATGAAACATTCACAAGACCTGCAGTTTCATTGTATGTCCAATATTATAAACAATGTATCAGGTGTATATTGTCGTGGTCCTGTCATTTTGTTCATTATATGTGTGTTTACTGGGTTTTTGTTGTGTCTTCTGCACTTGTTCCAGTGTTCTATTTGTTGTTTTCTGTTTCAGTTACCTGTGTTCCTCCCCAGTCTGCTGCCCCTCACCTGCACTACATCTCCTTCATTAGCTCCTCTCTCTTCCCAGTGTTTTTCCAGCCTATCAGCCATTCATTACCCTCACCTCTGTTTCTCCGCCTCCCTCCACCTGCCCCCCCTTCCCTCATTCGTTTAGTTTGTATTCAAGTCCAGTCTCTTCAGTCATTGTCGAGTCATCTGCTGACTCTTCGTGTTTCCCTGTTCCTTGTGTTGCTGTGATCGCGATTAAAACTTAACCCATTGCACTTCCTGCCTGCTGTCTCGTGTTTCTGGGTCTACCTTCTCTGCTTCAATGTGTAACATATAATAGTTTCTGCAATCTCACACAAAGTCTGATGTACAATGCTGTGGATTCCGTCATAGAGTCAAAGAGTGTATATTAGACACATCAGCAGATTAAACTTCATTGGCAGCTAAATTATTCTAATTGGTGATTCTTTAATATCAATTTCCTTGACCCTGTGTGCCTGCCAAACCAGTACTTCACAATCATTTTCTTTTTCTAAATGTTGATGTCGCTCTCTCTGTAGCAGCTACCATGGCTTTACTTTGTAGCGACAGGTGGTGTGCTGTGTCAGCCTAGAACAACTATTGTCACAACAATTTTTTCAAACAGCACCGGATTCCAAAACAATGACCATCAAAATAGCGTTCATTCATCTCTGAGGGTCACACTGGGTCAAACACCCAACATAAGTTGTCTAATTGTGTCTTAAAGATTTATGTACCACTTTACTGCTGCCACTTCTCTGAAGGGCCAAGGCCATGGGGTCTTTAACAACAAATTAAGAGCAGTTAAGAGGTTGGTATGTGTATCTTATCTTTTGCCAGTCCTCAACTTGTCAAGAGGTTACTTTACTTTACATGGATTTGGAGTTCTGTATGGTTTGATTTAGATTTGAAAGTCAGATATAGTGTTAGAGATAGACTCAAGATTACATTTTCTTAAGGGTTTAGGTGATTAATGGAAGGTGCTGACAAGAAGAGGAACCAACGTCTTTATGTTTGTCTGTAATCCAGAGAAGTTTATCGTGCTGTCAAAGTGGATTACATGAAATTTCAACTCTAACTCTAAGAAGTCAAAGATCTCCCTGCCCTGCAATTAAAATATCCATGTATCCAACACTAAAGCATCTACAGCACTGTCACCATTACAGTTGACATCGTTAAGTATTATAGATTCTCTTTGGAAGCTTTAAAGGCTGGTGCAAGTTTGAAATGAACCAGTAGCAGTACCAGCAGTTCATACAAAGTGTTGCCTGACCATGTCAACCATGTCGGGGGTGAAAAGCCTGGTGTGGTATGGCTTTTTTCCCCACCAGCAAACCAAGCCTGCCGATATGCCTTTCCATCACCAGTTTTGCTGTGCAGAGTTGAGAGCAGGCACGTCCATGACATGCCTGCTCTGGAGGGCTGCAAGCGGACTGCGGTGACAATCTGGCGGTAAGCTGTCACTGGCTGGCTGGAGATGTGTGTTAGAAGCTTGTTTGCTACGTTCCACATAATGAACAAGCATAACAAGCTAACAAACTTTCTTAGCTTCTTTGGCGAATGAATATATAAATAAATAACGCTAAATAGCAATGCTAAGGCTAAGGCCCAGCTGTCAGGGCTCATTGCTGTAGTTGTGTACTTTGTGCTAATGTTGTTAACTGCTGAACAACAGCCTGTCGCCGTTGCAGTGGCTTGTTCATCAGCTCCGGAGCTGTGAACTATGGGCAGCCCATATTGTTGTCGTGATTGTCATCACTTACCGTATCCCACAACCTCATGTCTCACTCCCATGTAAGAAAACACCTAATACTATCATGAACGAAACAACGAACGTGACCATTGTTAGTACTCACTGCTATCAAGCTAGCATGTTATACATCTGGCTATTCTTGTGGAAGACTTCAGTCATGCACAATGAGTACATGGGTGCGTGGGCAGGTACAGTTGATAGACAGAAGTATAGCCTGTCCAATCATTTCATACTGGCAGAAAGAAACAATTAGATGGGTTTATTAGAGGCCTGCAACAGCCACAGTCCTGGACTTTTTCTTTTGTCAGGGCATTTGATCTACTGATAGCTGTGTTTAAAGAATACCCTATCAAACCCTAGCTTTAAGAAACCTATGTGTGTATGAATGTCTTTGTGTTATATTTGTACATGAATACTTTACATTGGACGTGCTCCGCTGCAGTAAGTGTTGCCCCATGTATTTTGGCTGCAGCACATAGAGAAGAGGGAGGGCGATTATGTCCCTTCTTAAATACACTAAACTACAATGAAACCCTTATTGTGTGCTCATGTAAATACTAGCAAAGATGTAAATACATTGATTTAAGCTCTAATTCAATGTTCAAATCATTGTACCTATGATGAAATCCCCTTTTTAGCCCATGGTTCAGGATAGAGGCGCAAATATTGTACATGGATGTTTGCTGTCTCTTTTTATGGCCTATGTGAACTGTAGACATTGTGGCTGCATGACATACGCAGGTTGGACATTGGTGGGAACTCACATTAAAACAGGAAGTGACTAATCCTTCACACGTAAGAACAAAATCAACAGCAGCAGTGTGTGAGATGTTTATGCTTGTCAATGTATTTAAATGTGTGTTAAGAGTAGTGCTACCACAATAACACATCTATTAAATGGAACTGGAAGTGGAAACCAAAGGTGAAAGTAATTCTTCGGCCCATAACTTTTTTAGTGTTTCCTGCCCTTCCATCCTATGCTAGGACCCGCTCAAGTACTCTGTCTCCCCCTTCCTCCCTGTGTGTCAGGTGAGACGTCTGCTATATATTCTGTCTCATGACCGACATCCCAGAACGTCTGAGCAGGACAGGCGTGAGCGGCTGCTCCTTATAAAGCTGTCTATGATTTGTTGCAGCAGGGTCATGGTGGACTGGTAATACCACACTCTTCCGCAATCTATGAATATTTTTACTTGAGACACCCGCCTGCAGCAGGGTTCAGCAACTTTACAGTTTGCTGTTAGTTAACTAGCCTGTTTAACAGTGTTACAGGTATGTCTCTGACCTGACACATGACAACACGCACACACACATACACACACACACACACACACACACACACACACACACACACACACATACACACACACACACACACACACACACACACACACACACACACACGCCAGAACATGAACAGTGCAAGGAATGATTCCTTCTTTCTTTCTCTGAAATAAATCACTATTTTGAGGACTTTGACATGTTCAAAAACTAATGAAACTTTGCACAAAATTCAATAGTGGTGAAAATGTATATGTTTTATGGGTTTTGGCCATGGGTGGGGTAAAATGGCTCACTGGTGCCCCCTAAAATGCAGCCCAAATGTGAAATTCAGTACACATTCTTCACTCCTGGGTTGGCAACCAAAAGCTGGAGGGAGTTGACTGATGATTAAAAGTGGCTGGCTGGCTATGCTTTTTAATTTTTTTATTTTCATTATTGATTTACTGTGAATGAATAATGTTGTGACTTAGAAAATTAGTTTGATTTAAATGTATTTCCTTGCAGAGATTCTACAATTTGTACACAATTGTTTAAAAGATACATGGCCTAATATGTCTTTAAATTAAATACCATTCCATAATATGCCTATTAATATAAGAAATGAAATACTGAAAATGTAAATCTTATAGTAATACAGTAATATAATAATAATAATAATAATAATAACAACAACAGAGAACAGGTATATTGCATTATCGATCGACAAATAATTATCACTTAATCACTGTAACATTTTGGTAAAAATCACTGGACACAAGTTGTTCCTGAGGTATATCCCTAACTACCCTAGAACGATTGGCACTGTGCCACAGAAACAAGATCGACATGCCAACGTATAAAGGTACATGTCTGGAAGAGGCTTTACAAAGGGCTGTATCGACCATAAACAAATAATTCCATCTCTATGTATGCTAATAGAAATGGCAGAAAGGATGACACACACACAAACACATGCTCCATCCTAGAATAGAAATGATGGCAGCGATGAAGTATGAAGTATGCAAGACTAGACAGTGTCATGACAGTGAGCCAGAATAAGGTGTTAAATCACGCACAGTGCTTCCCACAAGTCTGACTGATACTTAAGGGGTGGGAGGGAGGTGGGGGAGAAGGCGCTACGTATTTGTAACTCTATTAAATGATCATTATGTTTGTTTGTCCCTGAATGATATAAAATAAATGAAGAATAAGGTCGTAATAAGCTGCTCTCACAGTCGACCCACGTGGTCTGATTCTGATGAGGACAGGCTCCATTAAAATGCAATCTGCATCTGGGTACGTCATTGAGATAAGGAAAAACACAGCCAGACCACATTTGGTGGGTGTCAGGCTCGCACAATAATCAGATCTCTGCAAGTGTAAATGAATCCAGAAGGTGTCACCACATTCTTATGACAAATATCAGCCCAATAAATTGAAAGGTTACCTAGGTATCTCCATCTCTTCCTTAAACAAGCCTGGGCAAAGGTACAAGTAGTAGTAACTATCAAGTTCTCCTCCAAAAAAGAGATTTGGAAACGAAGAATTCATGATATTGCCTCCCTTAGCCAGCCCTGCCTAACCTCTGTGTATTCAGGTCAAGTCACAATGCTGACACAACTAAGGACAGAACAACATTTTTAAACCAATTGTTAAAACAAACTATGGACCGGATATTATTATTCAGTTAACAAATCCAGATACAGATTACTGCATTTGTGTTAAAAGCAGGTCTAAATGGGGCCAGTGACTCAGGGAGAAGCTATATTATAACTCAGAGCTGAACAGACAAGGAGCCTTTTCTCTAGTCTCCAGCATAGATGCATGAGTTTAGCCACAGACTCACAGCTAGGCTTGGTATGGCACAGCTAAAGCTGACAAACCCAGACCAATGGAATGACCCATATAAGACTGATGCTTTTAACTCGGTGTAGTGTGTATTACTATTGTGACTGCAGTTTTAATGGACAAAGTAACCAAACAATTAGTCTGAGGTAGCGGGAGATCATGAATATTTTTGGTCTTCAATGTTAAAAAAAACACCATTGTTGATGATAATGTAGTTGATCTGGCTCTGGCAGAAATTGTTTATCGATGAAGTAATATTTTAAAGCTTTATTCATTCTGTTTAGACTCGTTCTCTTCCTTCCTCACTCTCTGACTTGGACGTTATAGGCAGGCGACCAAATGAAACTGAAATTATTCTGGTTTTGTACATTTGGGATGATATAAGTACACAACTTTATAACGAAGTCTCGTTGTTTTTACAAATTTAATGCCGAAATGTTACATATTATATCTTTAAGTGATAAATGTTGTGAAGTCCTGCGGACAATCAGTATTGAAGTGTGTGCCTCTGTGTGTGTGTGTGTGTGTGTGTGTGAGAGAGAGAGAGAGAGAGAGAGAGAGAGAATGTTAAAGCATGCTGACAAGCAGAGGCTCATGGGATTACAGCTGTCTACACCAAATGAAAAATGATTCGTCTCTGAAAAAACATGTAAATGATACAGTGAAAAACACACTCTCTTTGCTTCAAGTAACATAACTGTCACTGTCATGTTTTTGTTCCACTGCTAGAGGCTTTCTATACAAATATGAAATGAACAATAGCAAAAATACGTGTAAAAACTGTTCTATCACTGCTATAATGACAAATGTTTTATCCACAGTAGGGATTTACATTCAGTTTAATAAAAGGCTTGCTGTGGTTCTTTTTATCAGTGAAATTTCAAGATGACAACATTTTAATTTCTGGAAACTATGCTTTAGCAGACTCCATTTCTAAACTAACATTAGCTACTGTTGCTTTCTGTGGAGCGGAGAGTAACGGGGTGAAAGTAACAATAATTATGAATGATGAAAAAGGAGGTGATGAAAATGCATGTGAAATGAAGAGTGGATTGATAGATTACCAAGTACTTTGTTTAATTTAAAGCCAATTTGATTAAAAAAGTCATGAAAACAAAGTTTCACGTTTCATCATTTACCATGTCTTACATTCATCATTCACAACACAAAAAATGTCCTTGTCATCTATCATTTAAGGAAGGTGTCCTCAAAGGTGACCGTAACCAATAAATAACTGACAAAAATGCTTACCAATTAATAATGAAAGTGATAAAAATGTTTCTAACAGCAGTAATAAAAATAAACTTTCATCTGGTTAGATTAACCTGATTGACATTTTATGTTCTTTGATAATCAACTGGGCTACCATTCATCGTTCACGACACCCAGCTGACATCGTTTACAGCAAGCAATTTTTGTTGTGTGACACACAAACCTCTTCAGCATCATGCCAGCCTGCTGTCCAGCTGCTCCACTCCACCAGCATTTCTTTGCCACCTGGTTGCATCTTTTGTTTATCAAGCTTGGTGTTTTTTGAGGGGCAGCCCTGTGAACTCTCTGCTCTGCCTCACCCAGAGACACAGCTACGACAGCAGAAGAGGTCAGTGTGGAAACTCAGCACCGCCGCTGGCTGATTGTTTTACAAGCTAACCACACGAAAGATGGATCCCATTAACACCATACACCCGTGTCTCATTTGTGGTCTGATTAAACCTTAAATTCATCGTGTCCCACTGACCCAGGGCTTCTGAGTGTGTGAACACGGGAGACAGCCAAGAGCAGGGTCTCGGCCGTGAGCAGGGCCTCGGCTGTGAGCAGGACCGCGGCTGTGGGCACGACCTCACCAGTCTGTTGCCCTCCCTCTTGTTGTCTCACGTCACCAGGGTGCCAGCTAGACAACTGACAGCTTTTTTCAATGAAATCAACTGCTTATGCCCTTTTCTCATTTGTATTGATATGGGTCTTGAAAGAAAAGCAGTGGGATCCAATGAGTGTGGAGCAGTTTGCAGGGTGAGTGTGACCTTTTTTTTCAACAGGAAGTAACAGAAATTGCTTGCTGTAAACAATTAGTGTCATCTGGGTGTTGTGAATGATGAATGATTGATTATCAGGTAAATACCTTTCTAAAAAAATTTTAATCTTAATTTAACTTAATTTAAGGTTTATCACTTAATTTAAGGTTTATCACATCAACTGACCGTTTATCACTCTACTTTTCACTTCACATACATTTCTATCACTTTAATTATTCATTTGTAAGCATTTTCACCACTTAGATTTATTTTTTGTTACTTTTACCCTTGAGGAAACCTTCCTTTAATGATAAATTACATTTTCTGTGTTGTGAATGATGAATGTAAGACACAGTATATGATAAGATATGGCTCAATTTTTATATCACAGATTTTTTAATCTAAACAACTTTAAAATTAATCAAATCACTTGATTATTTATCAATCAACCTCCATTTTTATCATTTAATATTTGTTACTTTCACCCCTCATGGGAGAGGGGCACTGAGACGAGGCACTTGAGAGTGTGCATAAAGTCACATCCCTTGGGCTGTTCAGGAAAATCTGACCCGACTTCTTCATGGAGAAATACACATTGAACTACTTCAACATATCATCCACAGGCTCGTATAGACGACACGTTACAATCCGCTCATATTTGGCCACCACATGCAAATTTCAACAAAGTTTATAGTGCCCCTTTAAGGAAATCAAGGGCCGGGTCACATCAGCATTTTGACACCACAATTACACACCCAGTTAAGTTTGTTTGATGGACTGGTAAACCTTGATATGCAAGTTTGCTCTATTGGCCAATAGCACATGAGCTTTGACGGCCTCTGATGTTCATACCATTCAAAATGGAGGAAATTGTCAAACATAATACCTTATGATATAAGTATGATACAAAGGTCATGATACAGCATTGAAATAGATTAGCTAGTTAGCTCTGTTAGCCATGCAGTTACCTGTCCTATTAGCTGACTAGAGTCTGCTCAGACTGGGGGTCTGGAGTTCTAGGGGAGAGTTGATCTTTACAGTGCGAGGAGAGAAGCTTTGGACTGCCAGGTGTGGAAGGTTGACAGGCCTGGGGCAGGGGTGGACCCTAGGCACCAGAACCAGAGCCTTGTGCCTTGAGTTTTGTGAGTTTATTTTGTCCACTTATTAGATAAAAAAGAAAAGAAACCTTGGGGAATATGGGAAATGTGCCGATCGAACACATCTCCCAGCTATGCTATCAGACGACCGCCGGAGACAGAACGGGCAGGACTGGTTAGTTAGCATGCTAACTCAAGTAGATATCTCTGAAACAAAATACATAGATGTCTTTGTTATACCATCAAAACGGTTAAACCAGTTTAACCTGGTGATTTGGCTTCTTTCAACAGAGAATGAACATACAAACAAGAGGCTGTGATGGAAAATCAGTGTTCAACAGAATATCATTCAATATTTAATCATGTACACTGTACAATTTTTGTTCATTGGGAATATAGACAGAAACATTTCCATTTGGGTTCCAGTGTTTGCCAATATGTATTTAACTGTGAATTTAGAGTCTGAATGTAACATCAGTTGACATATCAGTTTTTATCTAATCTGTCAACTAACTTCAAATTTTTGATTTATGACTTTCAAAACATCACTCATAATTTAAAAAATATGGGTAAGTAAGTGGCATGCAAACAAATGTGTGCAAAAGCAGTAGTGGGTTAAAAGGTGAAAAGGATGAGCATTATAGAAATAACCATTTTAACACTCCAAATCATTCGTTAACTTTTTCCAGAATGCAAATGTGTAAAAGTTAATAAAAGTATATCCTCTATATGGAGAATCAAACATATTGTTGAATTGCTTTTCAAGAGAAAGGAGGCACAGAAGTGCTTTCAGTTTAATGCTTGTTCTCAAACATTTTACACAAACAAGAGGTTATTCCATGTTACTGACATTTTCCTAAGTGAACTGGCTCTTCTGTCCCTTACTTGACCCCTCCAAACCAAACCTGTTACTCACTGATGAGCTGCTTTTGTGAGGTTAGTGCTGGTCCTCTGAGCTCGCTTCTTCTTGTTAGTCTTCTGCATCGCCAGACCACGCTGAAAACCCAGATCACCTCCCTCAAAGATCCAGAGATTATAGTTTGAAATGAAGGATGAAATGACAAATATGAAAAGACCAAAGACTGAAGAGTGGAGGAGTAGTCCAAAATGTGAAATCTTCCGGCCGGCCTCCACCATTTACAAAACCACTGCAAATAAACTAAACTGTGAACCTTTAGCGCTAGACACTAGACACGGCTCCATGTGCAGCCGGCACAGTACAAGCTGGAAGTGTTCTCACTTTGCTTCCTCTGTTTCCCCTCTCCCTCTCTCGCATTCCATGCACGCACACACGCACGCACATACACACGCATGCACACACAACATTCGCCCCTTCCCCCTGTATCACACAGACACGCTGAATCAGTGTACAGAATCTTTATTTACCCCTGCTAAACTGACAGAATACAAACCTCAAAAAATAATTGCACCCCCAAAAAATCAGCTACATCAACAGCATTTCAAATCAAACATGTCTTCATGCAGTATATGCTGCATCATATGGATTTGCTCTGGAATTATGGTATAACATGTCTCACACAATGACCATACTCCATTGGAATTCCTATATAATTTGAACTATATTTAGCTATTTATAAGATTTCATTTCAGTCAGGCACTTGGTAGCAGTAGCATCCAGGGTTAGCCCTCTTTTACAGGATGGTAGGAATTACTGGGTCACAAGTCAGAGCTTCAGAGTGTCCGGTTACACCAGACCGCTGATTCAGAGGTGGAATGGTGAAGCACATGGGGACAGTGAGAGGGAAGACGAGTTGGAATGATGTAAGAGGATAGAGCAACACGTAAGAAGAGAGAGGAGTAATGTGTATTTCTGGGGAAGAGAGCGGGGGAGGAGGGAAACCTTCAAGATGATCTGAATGACAAACAATATCATAAAATCAATTGCATTATTTGTCCAGGTAGAAAAAGCTCTGACAGAGCATGGGTCAACTTTTTTGGGTGGCTTTGCTACACTAGACTTTAAAGGGGCACTATGTAGTTCTGAGAAGAAATTCAAGCTCAGAATTTTAATATTTACAATATCAATGAGGTAATAATACAACCTTTTTCCATAAGTGAATGAACAAGCTGTTCTCAGAGAAAATATGGTCCCAGAACACTGTTCGACAGGTGGCAGGGTCCGCCACATATAAACAAAGTAAAACAGTATAAATTATTTATTCAGTTTATTCAGTCATGGAAACAAAGAGAGTTTGATGATTCAGTTTGTTTAGGCAGAAAAAAAAAATCAGCCAATGAATTTCTTTCTCCTCTCATTAACATTTCTTCAACACTACAGAGTGCTCCTTTAAATTCAATTGCATTTCACTTCTTAATGTGTGTTTAACTTAATTTCAAAATAATGGAAAAAGTGTTTTACACAGTGGATAATCAGAGGCTGAGAAAGGCAGCAGAGGACAGTCTACAATGACAAAAACAGAGCAGTCAGTTAACACACACACACACACACACACACACACACACACACACACACACACACACACACACACACACACACACACACAAGCATGTATAAATAAAGGTATATAAATAAAGGTTGATATTATTATTATATGTATGGTGTGGTGAGTGGTGTGGCGATGTCGGCCTGTAAGATGGCCTGTGTGTGTCACAGCGAATCAGACTGACAGGTGCTGATTGATATGAGTGATGATGCTTCCATTTCTGCCCAGGCAAAAAATGCAAAACCCTGAGTAGCATGAAATTCCATCTGTGTCCATGAGAGTGTGTCAGTGTGTGTGAGGTGATATGTGTTTGGTTTTTAGGTCATCTATATATCTATCTATCTGTCTATCTGTCAATCTATCTATCTATCTCTGACAGAGGTGTGTGCAGCAGAATCATGGTTGTGATGTTTGCCACATTCAGTAAGTGCCCTGTCTTAGAGCTGCTATGTGAAAATCATACTTCTGTAGATTACAGCATGGGCGTCGTAGCCATTATACGAGGTGAGTGGGACAAGTGGGACACTTCACTAGTGTCGCCCCTCCTTTTAAACTTTTTTTAAAATTATTATCTTTAAATCTTTAAACTGTTATTGTATTGTTATCATTACATTAGATCATACAATGGACACTTTATAATGGTGTGAGGTTATGATATTTATGAAATAGAAATGAGCAAAAGTATTTGTTTGTAATTAACTGTGTCACATTCATTTAGATATTTCATTCGAACCATGCTGAATTATTATTTTCTATTTGAAATGCTAGCAAATATGTATTTTTAGCCAAGAAATAACAGTGTAACATGAGCCTGTACCAAAAAGCCATTAAATCAATTTACAGTACATACTTTTATCTTTTTAATATATTCACATATACGTATGTTTCTAAGGCACTTCCTCTGGGCTCTTCTACTGATTCATGTTTTGTTTCTCTAATGTTTATGTACTGAGGTGTGTAACACAGATACTGGTATTGAAAACATGCAGCGTTTATATTGTAGACACTTACCGTCTGATTATTGAAAGGACTTTTTAAATAAAAAAGGAAATTAAATGATAAATAAAATATAGCTGTGTGCAGTAATAACTGCAGATGCCATACATTGAGATTGCATCAAGATGCACTGAGAATTATTTTGCATTCAAATTATTGACAGCTGAATTGTAACCGAATCATATCGTGAGGCCAGTGTAGATTCACACCTCTACTGGTGAGTGTACAACGGAACTGGGCATCATCCTGACAAATGCAAGATCGACAAGGACAGTGACGGAGGAAACTCAGAAGAGAAAAGATCATAAGTAATGTAATCCTAACAAATGCATGTGTACAGCTGTCCATAATTATGACCGTGGTGTATAAATGAATTGCAATTCATAGGGATGCCAAATCAGAAAAGCCAATCAGATCAGTTCTTGCATAATGTTGCTTTAATATATTACAAATACCAATAGGAGTATAGGCAGAATTTGTAGGGCCAGTGTGTTGGATTTAGTCCATTTCTGCCAGTATCCCCCCCTAAATCCTCCACACTGGACCTTTGAGCTGAAAAATGTAGCTAGAGTGATTCCCTCTTCAGGTCACTGTGTCCTTTGTTATGGAGGAAGTCAACCCTCCAACAGGTCTGCACCTGTGGGGTGACCCAGACCGAGGCAACATACTTTGGAGATACAGTAAATAATGAAATATAACAACAACAACAATAGTAATAACATGCTGACCTTGCTAACCTTGTATGCAAGCACATGGACTGGTGTGCAAAGAGACAGGTTTGGTGTGGCCACAGTGGTATGTTGTCCATTTGGACATGCATGAGTTTATATGGTACATTTCACCTACACTGGTAAGACCTACATTATATGACAGGTAAGTGATGATGAATGATTGATGAAAAACTACCCTATTAGCATTAGATCATTGAGCTGAAGGCTTGTAAATGGTAATAGTAATATAGTACATGAAATATGTGCTGATGACATCTCAGGTGACATTTATTATAACAAGTTACAATAAATATAAGGTGTGAGGTATATATTGTTCCACTATAATGTGTAAGCCTGCACGCTGATGTAATGTGAGTTTGTGAGTCCATTTCTGGACTGAGGAGAAGCTGCTGCAGGGCACATGCAATAAGAGAAACATTTGTAGCTCTTGATCCATTATAAAGATTCAAAGTATTGCCACATTGTTAAGGGTATATTTTTGGGAAACACTTTACAAGAAGGGTACATTAGTTAATGCAGTATTAAGCATGAACTACACAAGCATGAGTACTCAGGTGACTTTTTTCTTGTCAGTTTTTCACAAAAGTAATTGGTTACTAGAAAAAACTGCTGCCATCCAGTGAACCTGTGGAGAGGCTTTTTAGTCTTGGAAGTCTTGTCCTTAGCCCCAAGAGGAACCGACTGTCAGGCACACGTTTTAAAAAACTTCTTTCTTACAGAAAGTTTGGTTTAGTCACATCTGTCCGGACGTACCCTCTTCCCAGACAAATCAAATCTGACCGTGTCGGAGTTACCTCTGGTATACCAGTCAGTTGATTGTCTTTGCCCATCCGTTCACTCTTGTTTTTCCGTGGTTTCTATCACTCTCCCTCTTCTCCTTCTTTGCCTCCTCCATCAGCGGGATTTATTCACGTTGTTCCACTTCTACCTGAAGACAGTGACCGGGGAAAATAACACTTCATCCTGCTTCAGTTGCACATTGGCAGATGTTCCTTCGTGCCTTAATTTTGACATTTGCTTTTCCAGGAAATTTGAGCTTGGAGGCAGACCAAATAGCATCATAAAGGGGGACTAGTAGGGTACCAATCCATACGAGGATGATGTCATTCTTCTACAGCCATTGCATTGTGCAATCAGTATTTACCTCAGAATCGCCAGTTTAAAGATTAAAACTATTGTTCCTTAACGTTTTGGCCTATAACATCTTCCAAAAAATCTGTGTCTGGTTGGGGTTTCTTTTCACGTTTCAGATGTCTGACGTAGTAACAGTTCCACCAAACTGACATTTTCCCTCTAAATTTTTCAGATGGTTTCATTTCAACAGTTTCAACAAATTATCCAATATTTCAGGCAGAAAGCAAAGATCAAGTAAAAGTTCAGAGAAGGAATTTCTTTTCACCTTTGAGAATTTTGTGTTTTTCTTATTTCATCTGTCGTATATTACCTCACAATCCCATAGATGTGTATTATGACCCTTTTGAGGGCCCAGCCCATACTGGAGTAAACCACCTGCACAGTAAACAATAAATACTACTTAAAGAGTAACTAAACCCCCAAACCACTTTTTTTCTGCTGAAAACAAAAGTATGAAGTAGTGTTGTTGATTGATTCTGGTCCAACTCTTGACATTTTAGTCAAAGTATTTCAATTTGGCGTATTTTGTTGTAAAAATGTAAGAGTGACTGCCCTCTATGGGTTGAAACCCAGCTATTACAATCAAATTTTGCTATTGCCTGAGATGGAGGCCGATGACATTTTGGAGGCAGCTTTCATCACCATAACCACCGGAGAGACCAAGTCTGAGGACCAAGGTTCACCTATCATCAGAGCGGGTTTGAGAAAGTTTACCTTTTTTGCTGCTGAGGCAGGTGTGAACTACAGCTCCTGACTGTGAGTTTTTAACAGTGGATCATTACTCTTCATTTGGATACTTAGTATTTCCTTTTTGCCCAGAGACAGCCTTTCCTGAATTCACCACTGCTCCCCATTTCACACTAGCCCACATCCCCTTACCCTTTCACAAACCTGGGAAATCTCCACATCTCCCAAGTTGGACTCTCCCTTCCCCCTTCTGTCCCAGTCATACCACATGGACTGAACACACACACACACACACACACACACACACACACACACACACACACACATTCCCATTCACCCTACATTGCTGGACATTTAGCAATTGACATTATTTTAATGACTTGAAAGCCCAAGAAGGAGATTTAATTTGGATGAAGTGATTTATGTTATTTCTGATATGTGTTCTTGTATGATCCAGGACCAATTATGAACTGTGTTGAAGTATGTTGGTTATGTTAACAAGAGTCAAATTCATTTTGTCCTGAAATTTGGATTTGATTAATAATTACTGAAAGTTAAACTGGAAGTCTTTTGATTATTATTTAACCATCTTCTTTGGACCTTTTGTGGTGTGTCCACTTATTGAGGCTGAAAACCCTGAGGTATTTTTGATGCATTTGATATAATTAATGTTATATCTGTCGCCCTAATTACGATACTTGTAGGCCTTCTTAAGTAACGCTATGGATGTTAACCAGTATGATTTACTTATGATTTCATTTCTAATGTAATTTATTATTTTCAATTAACTTCACTGTTATACAATTCTAAGTTACAGATAAAAAAAAAATTGGATTTGCTATGTTACTTGTGCCTCTGTTATTTGATAAATTCATCTTTGTGTAGCGGGAGCGCCCTCACTGCTTCTCACAGCGGGCGCTGTGCCTCTCCGGTGCACTGATTGATGGGCGGGCGCACCTCTGTATAGCAGGTGGTTTCACCTGGCGCGCCCTCTCCTTCTGCTGTTCCGCTCGTCCTCGGTGGTGGCTGTGGCCTGGCCTGGCGTGGCGGAGTGGATGTCAGCGTGGTGAAGCTCAGGTGGTGTGGCTCTGCTGGCGTTGGAGCGTCCTTGGCATCTCCGCCACGGACATACGTTCTCTCTTGCAGCGCACAGGTAAGGCGCAGTAACGCGCACCGCTGCTTCTTCTCCCCACTCACGTGCCGAAAGTGTAAATGACAGTTGTCTCCGCTGCAGTGTGGCAGACCGCTGGTGCCGCGGGGCTGGGTTGGCCCGCTGGCAGCCCTTCTGGGTGATGGTAGTGATGTCTCTACGTGGTAAGTCGGCTGTGTCCGCGCCTCACTTTCCATTTAGTTCCGCCTCCAGCTGATTGCTGTTCTGTGTGTTGCCTTAGAATATTCGTTCTGACTCCTGATGCTATGCCGGTGAGGCCCAAAAACATCGCCATCACCTCCTGGACCCACTGCTGTGTTGGCTCACTGAAACTGGGGTGGGTGGGTGTGTATTCTTTTTCTTTGTGGACAGGTGCTGTGGGCTCCTGACGGCGACCCAATCCCTGGTGGTGGGCCTTTTCTTCACGAATGCGTGTGTGCGGTGTCACGGGTGCTTTTGTTAATTATCCATCCCTTGATTTGATTTCAGGCGCCGAGGTAGCCTCAGCTCTGTTCACCCCTTCATTTTGGCCCCAGTCTAGCAGCACGTGAGTCAGCCAGTGGTGGTGGTGGTGATGATGACTTTGATGTGTTTTATCAATTAACTAATACAATTGTGTTTATATTTTTCTAAAAACGTCTCTTGCCCGTGGTATCATCATCATTCTATTCTACTCATTCTATTCTACTCATTCTATTCTACTCATTCTATTCTACTCTATCAGCCTTATCATTCATCCACTCTAGTTGTGTATATGTAGATATGTTTAGTGGGCCTTATTCATAAAATAAATATATTGAATTAAGTCAGTGTATTTGTGATTTCCTTTATGACAGATGGGGGTCAAAGTTGATTTTCACATGACTTTATTTATAAGATTTATTTGATGTGGTTATTTTCCTTATTAAGCAATTAATCAATGGAGGTGGTGTCCCTTCCAACAAGTGTTTAATAATGTATCATAAATGTGGTGTGAACACTGTTTATATTGACTGTTTAGCAGTTATGGATGCATAGAGTGAGGTATGTCATATCTGCTTTCAGATGCATTAGTGTGCTAAAAGCATTTGTTTTATTTGTATTACAGCTTTTATATTGCTCATAAATGCTAAATGAATTAAGTGATACCCATGAGAGTACAGAAACAAGTCTGGACATAAGATGATAAATATCTCCTTCCTTGTTTCCCATCCTCTGCTGATGCCTCCTTACGTTATTTAGTTGTTTAGGTAACTTTAGATACTTAAACTTAACAGAGCAATTAACAAATGTGGCATCAATCATTCCCCCAGTATAATACCAGAATGACTACATGAGCTTACTCTTGTGATTAAGGAGCAATTCACATCTGTATATAGAAACAGATCTTGTTTCATATTTGTAACATTCACTTTAATATGTAACTATAGCTCCACTTTGTGGTAGATTTGATTGGTACAGCTAATACAAAATATCAGTCTGTCAGGGCATTATTATTTCATATTAAAATTATGAAGCCAAACATTTCCTCTTGAGAAAGTTTGACAACTCCTGAATGAGTTTTTATGATGATATTCCTTCTTAGACTGAGTCTGCAGTTTGAAAACTCCTCCGCACTTCTCAGATGAAGCTCATCACCTTTATCATCATCTTGGGATAAGTACAGTAGTTCACGGTATCACTTGGCATATCCGTTTATATCCAGATAGAGGTCATTACAAGTGAACTGAATGATAAAGCAGATAAGTAGATGACTGAACTTCACCAAAATATGGAAGTTGCTGCAGATGTGGTTTACAAGAGGATTAAGAAATGTCTTTGTCACTCGGATCCTGTTATAGAAGCAGCAACCAGTGAGGAATGGGTGACGGAAACTTGAGTCATATTTGATCACTGCTGCTTGGTTTTGACAATTTGATCCAGGCCTGGCCATCGGGAGAAATCCTGGTGGCCTAACAAGCTGATTGACCTGGAGTGTAAGGCCAGTGTTAAAGCTAAATGAAATGGGAAAAGAAAACAAAAGAACACCGTCAGCCCCTCACCTGCTGCTTTTCATTTGATGGCTTGATCTGTCATCACACACAACTGGTCACGCTCACATTGTAGAGATGTGGGAGATCGGCAGGGAGTTGTTAGGATGGAATAGATGGACACTAATGCTGTAGTCTTACTGAGGGCAGATGTTGTTGTACAGCTCATGGTCTCAGCACCCAAGAGAGACTTATAACTGTCAGACATGAATCTATAATTACCTTCACCTGTGTGAAGTAGAAAATTGATAGATGGACTAATTAAACAGCAAAAAAAAGTTAAAATGATACTGTTTTTTGCTGGAACTGTTTGTGTTGACAGAGCAATCAGATGCAGTTTAAATAGGTGTTGATAAAACATATGTGGGAGTTTTGCGAGGCATAGTCTCACCTTAAACTTCCACACAGTGATCAGCAGAGATGGGGACTCAAGTCTGAAACTCCACCTCAAAAGACTACAGACTTGACTCTGACTCAAGCTTCAAGACTCCTGAACAACTTGTATTTCATGCAATAATGCTTTTTTAAATCTAAATGTATTCATGTATTTCTATTTCATTTTGTTGGTGCATATATGTTGGGGAAACGTATGATGAGCTGCATGTCCCCTTTGCCATAATGTACAACGTAACGCATGCGCTATGTGCGCGCACTCACGGATCAGAAAGTGCATTGACCATGGTGACAACAAGTCCTCTCGGAGTTGTGCCTTTTATCATTACTTTTGGTTACAATAACTTCGTGCACAGTGGAAATAAGTGAACAGCTACATGCAGGTGTGTGGCACCAGGATAAATGACGTCGAATTTCATCAGGCAGCTCAAAACGCACCCAGACTGGTCAGTCACTTTCTAATGTGAAACAGACATTAAACTTAGCATGTATCCTCACAGGAAACAAGCTAACCATCACAAAGTGTTGTGCTAATGCTGGGAACAGGCAGATTGCATCTTTATAGTTGGCCATATGATGTGACAGACTTAGGTTAGCATTTCAGCAGGTTCGAGGGCTAGAGGGATGTGTTAAAGGATAACTACCGTTTTATACAACCTGGACCTTATTTCTAGCATAAAATACGATGATTTACTCACCCAGATAACTTTGGCGTCGTTCGGATGAAATTAGATCCAGTGGAGCGCCGCGTATATCCATATAATGCGAGTGATCCGGGCACCGAAGCGCAGCCTCTATGAGCATTATCTGCCACGAAACTAGTTCATTTCACCAATATTTTGTTACGATACGCTAGTGCTATTCCCCTCTGAGTCCGGGCTCGTCTGTTGTCAACATCCGGGGTCTGTAGGTCGACCTACTACCTCTGACCTGGAAGATGTCGTCTCTGAGCTGCGCGCGCACCCGCGACAGCCGGCTTGTTTACCTGTAGCTGCTACTGCTAGTTTGACCCCGGATGTTGACAACAGACGAGCCCGGACTCAGAGGGGAATAGCACTAGCATATCGTAACAAAATATTGGTGAAATGAACTAGTTTCATGGCAGATAATGCGTTATATAGAGGCTGTGTGTCGATGCCCCGTCACTCGCATTATATGGATATATCGGCGCTACACTGAATCTAATTTTGTCCAAACGACTTCAAATGACACCAAAGTTATCTGGGTGAGTAAATGATCATATATTTTGCTAGAAATAAGGTCCAGGTTGTAAAAAACGGTAGTTATCCTTTAAGTAGCAGAAGATTAGACTACACAATGTCCTAAGTTGGAGACCCAATGTAAGTTCTGGATGTAAACAAAATTAAGTGAGCTCCATTAAAGCATGTGATATTTACGTGATATTTTTCCTGTCACAAGTTCACATCCACTCTTGGCTGCCCACATCTTATTCCAGAAAAAAAAACACGATAGAAATGTTGCAGTATAAGTTTAGAGCTATATCCCCCGAGAACACTACACATATACAGTTTTACCATGCAGATTTTATAACACTTACACCAAAATGTTGAAAAATACAGGTATGAAATTGTGTTCACTTTCAATACAGATGTTTTCCTCTCACTTTGAACACTGACAAATGTAATGCATGATGAGGTTGGGCTTTACAGCCAGTTGGTAACACAGACAAACATCATGTATCCTTTGAGCAGATACCAAAATGTTGAAAAATACAGTTATGAAATTGAAACTTCTTTTTTTTTAAAGTATTTTTTTGGCCTTTATCACGTTATTGATAGACAGAGCTCAAGATAGACAGGAAACAGGATGAGAGGGAGAGGGGGAGTGACATGCAGCAGGGAGCCTCAGGTCGGGACTCGAACCCGGAGCCGCTGCAGCGAGGACAAAGCCTCTTTATATGGGATGCCTGCTCTATCAACTGAGCTAAATAGCACCCGGAAACAGAGTTCTTAATTTGTGTTTCTTCAGACTGCGTTGCAGTAGACCCCATACATTATCCCTCAACTGATTTTGATACTGTACTGTGTACTGTACTACAGGACATGCTTTGAATTCATAAAATTTAACAATACAGTGTTGGGGACAGATCAGATGGCCAGAGACTTGAGACTTGACTTGGACTCGTGACAAAAGACTTGAGACTTGACTTGGACTTCCCAAAAATGACTTGTGAACATCTCTGGTAATCAGCTTTTAATATGTCATTACTTGGTCAATGACAGCATGTCATTGCTCAACAAAGCATCCCCGCTGCTTACTCTGTGCTTCTTTTATTTTTTCAAACACAAAATCCAGACTAGTTACAGCAAAGGAAAGTGAAGGGGCAGTGAGCATATCCACACAAGTTAGGCTACTGTATTTTTTTCTCACAGATCCACCTGCTCCTGGCAAAGCAGTTGTAGTCATTCAAGCCAGTGAAGTTAATCATTGTACGAAGGTCACCACAGTCTTCTCCTCCATACGCTCCATCAGGCTGCCCTTTGGCCCACTGCAACCTACAGACAGAACAAAAAAATCCTGCTGTAACTGAGTGCACATGGCAGCAGAATTGTTTGAATAGAATAGAATTTTTGAGGATAATTGTCCAAATGTTCATCAATCTCACCTCTCTTTGTTCACTGGTGTCCCATCCACCCACATCCAAGATCCTTCCTCCTCCCTGTCCGTCATACCAACCCACGCTGCCATAGTGAATCCAGTGAGGAAGGCCTGAAAGAAACCAACATCCTCATAAACAACAGCCTCAAATACACACACACTGCCATTTAAATATCCTGTCTATTTCTGTCTTTTTCAGTATTCAGAGATAACTCCATAACAGACAGATCATGTACTATTTCACAGAGCATCCGTAGGAATGACCAGAATAACACTTGATGGCACGTTTTATCATTATGTCTCTCCAGGCAAGTGTTACCATTGTGCTGCCACTGAATTTAATCTCTGTTACAGACCTCACGGGTTTTCCTTCTTTCTTTTAAAATCCAAATGTCCAAGTTTTAGACTTCATGATGCACCGTGAACCGTGTCTGCATTGTCGGACATGTTGTTTTTGTTAACATAACTATCGTAAAATGAACCATTATTAAAAAGACCCAATCTTGATCCACAAACACTAAATTACAGACCGATATCAAATCCGATACCACACTGTCCACTGAAAATGCACTAACTGAGTGTGATCTACTAGCCACCACGGATCTCTCATCTGTCTTGCTGTTATGTGACTTTGACACTGTGGAACAAGACCATGTCCTACATCGTTTAGAAAATCGTGTTGGTCTTATTTTAAATAACAGAACACAAGTGTTACATACAATAATATCATGTCCTCCTGCTTGCAGGTCAGATTTGGTGTTCCACAGGGATCAGTGCTGGGTCCTCTCTTGGTCTGTGTCTATATGCTGCCCTTGGGTCACATTTTCAAAAAACACAACATAATGTACCATTGCTATGCGGATGACACAAATATGTCTTCCCCTAACAGCCAATGATTCCTCCCAGCTGATTGAGCTTGAGTCATGTTTGAGAGAATTTCCTGCATCTGACTGCTCAGTAAAGTCCAGAAAGATTCACCTCACTCTTCTCTGATGTCACCATTAACCTTGACAGCTGCACAATTTCCCAAACCCATATAGTTAAAAACCTGGGAAAAGTCTTCTAATGAGTCTCTTTTGTTTGAACCTCACATCAAGCATATAACATGACCTGCCTTCTTCCACCTCCATAAAATAGCCCGAATACGCCCCACTTTAACAAAATCAGATGCTGAAATCCTCGTACATGCCTTCATTCCCTCTACAATAGATTACTGTAACACACTTTACTCTGGTCTACCTAAAACAGCAACAAAAGCACTCCAATTGGTCCAAATGCAGCACTCAGAGTCCTCACATAATCCAAGAAACACCTACACTTATATTTTTACATTTATTACCAGTTCACGCAAGCAATTTCAAAATCCTCCTTCTAACCTATAAAGCCTTAAATGGACTGGCTCCCTCATACATCTCCAGCCTTACTTCTCCTTCTACTAATACCTTCGCCTTCCCTTAATGCTGGATATTTAACTGTTCCTTGATTCAATAAAAACTCTTTCGGTGGTAGAGCCTTCGCCCCCAGAGCTCCAATTCTCTGTATAACCTACCTCTGCACATTTGGAAGGCAAGCTCCTTTAACATGTTCATATTCAGACTGAAAACACGTTTATCTTTCTCTTCATTATCACCTCTCCTGCCTTCAGCAGCTGGGAACTCAAATCACTGACTGTTCTCATTTTCAGTCCCATTAACGATACATTGTATGACCCCTGTTATTACATAACTCACCTCAACCACTACTTACTTACTTACTTGTAATATTGTATTTTGCTGTGTTTACTGACTTGTAAAGTGTACAGAGACATTTTAAATAAACTGAAGTTGAAGTTGACGAGGACTGGCCCTGCTGCCCAGACAAAAAATATGAAATAAAGAAGCTCTAAATTAGCAATGGTGTACAGGAATATAAAGGTACCTGTTCCACCCTACTGTTGATGATGACCAGGTCAGCTTCTCTCTGCAAACAGTCTTGCCGACTGTTGTCCCAATTCCTCTTCTGTGAGGAAATGTAGTAACAACTGGAGCCAAACATCATCCAGTCCTGTGGACAGTTCTTTTCTTCTGGACAGCTAATTTCATGTGTCTCACCTCAACAAAGAAACATAGACAGCATGTCACAATATAGAACATGTAGACAGAGCAGTGTCATGATGCAACAAAGAACAGGAAGCTGCATGTGAGCACAACAAGGTTCAAAGCTATGGAGTCTAGTCAGATAAATGTATGTGAAATATGTGGCTGAATCAAACCGACGTGAGTTTATAGCAGTTTAAATTGCAGAATTAAAGCTATTGATAATCAATATGTAAAAAATATGTACTGTGTTTTGTTATTTGGGTAAACTAGCTCCTTACATAACACCAGTTCAGATTTATATTCACCCAGAATGTTGTTCTTTCCAGCAAGCAATATACTGGACCATCAGTGAACAGATAAAACTACTGTTCATACTGCTACTGTATACAGAGTTTAATTGTACAATGCAGCAATAATGCTACTGTTACTACAACATCTCGTGCCTGTGGTGGTATTAATCCCAGTAGTATTATACTATCAATATCCCAGTATCACACTCTCTAAATACAGTGCGCACAATATATAACTATACAGACTTGAAATACTGTATTTTTACAGTAATTACAACTTTTCTTTTTGTCTTTGAACAATGACGTTGCAATGGTGAACAGTTGCCTATTTACACATCCGAAAAACACAGACCAACATCAGCAAGCCGTGCTCCTGCCTTGGCAGTCTGCACTGATATTAGAGGAGCAGTATCAAGTGCAACAACTTCACTGCTGGACGTAAGCTACATTTTTGATGTCATATGACATCAAAGAGGGGAATGCACCATTAAATTACGTCAAAATGCAGGACTGCCATGCACAAACCAGCTGTAACAATTTAATGTTAGCTAGCGTATTGGCTACCGAGACATCAGCAAACCAGTAGGATTGTTTTATGTTTCTTATAAAGAAAAGAACCAAACCTCAGTTTGAAGTGTGCATCTAAAAACCTCCGTTTGAAGGGCCATGTAGCCTTTACACTTCACCCTACCGCTCTGTCCCAACCTTACACCCTAACCCTTGCAACCTCCCAACCCTACCCCTAGATACAAACATGGCTAAATGGTAGGGGCAAAGCACGTACTGGGATTCAGGGCCGATAGTCACTCTCCTTATAGCTTTATATGTGCCTCTTTAGCTGCTAAATATTCTGCTATGTTCACCAGCTAGTGACTAACTTTGTCTTTTTGCTGATTGGTGCTGGCAAAGTAATGAGAGTAAACCAAAAGAGTAAAGTTAGAGGATGTGAAACCAAAATAATGAGCTAAAACACAATAAAATGCTGGGTAGAGTTGCAGTCAGGTCTCTGCCTATCTACCTTTAGTAGTGGGCTCACTCAGAGCAAGTCTTAGAGCAATGTTGAGAATCGCTTGAAGAACACACAGCACGCCAAAGCTCAGCAGAACCACGCTGAGATGTCTTAACTCTGTAAAACACGCACACACACAGAAAGAGAGAGAGAGGGAGAACACTTTGTCAGCTCAATGTTTTCCCTGTTCATCAAAGAATATATCTGGTACTAGAGCCCGACCAACAGATTATCATTCAATTGGCCTATTACAAATACATTGGTATCTGCACATATGAAACTTAATTTAGAGATTATGATGCAAAAATACATTCTTGGGTTGATTTACAATTATTACATTCCCCATGGAGTTTGTTTCAGTGCACTGATGTCACAAATTTATCATTAAACCATTAAACCAGAGTTTTTGAGGGAGCATCATGATGACAAAATGTCTGTTTATTGGCTGATATTTAGAGAACAGAACTTTTTAATCTGTTATATCAGCGTCGACCCCAAAACTCGAGAATCAGTTAAGCTTTGTGTAAAAGAAACAGTAAACCAACAACTAAACCCTCTAAACAAATTGTTAATTTTCTGATGTTATACTGTACAAGTGCAGATTTCTGTTCTTCGTATTGATGCAAATTAGCACATATTTAACCAGCTCATTAGCCTCATTTGCATCTTTATTTATATGAAATATCAGAAAACATGGAATACAAAATAATCATCTTAATATCTGCGGGGGAAGTTTCACTGTGATATCTATTAGTTACAATTTTAACCCTATTCACCACTGGTTATAAAAGAGGGATCCAAAATGCCCTTTGTCCAAACCTTTGACTCTAACATGTCAACAACATGAAACAAGCAAACACACACTTTGGGCCTGGCTTCATTCAGTGTTCAGATTTCTGTTCTTTACTGCGGGATATTCATTTTAACTAGATAATCCCTAATTTGCATATTAAAACATCACAAAGCTTATCATACAAAGGTTGTTGTCTTTATGAAAATGATTACTATAATCGGGGAAGTTTCATAGTGATATCCTTAAATTATGGAATTTGACAATCTATCTTAAAAGGCCATTTTCTCAGAATGAGTTTTTTCCCTGAGCCAGAAATCTTCACTTCAGCAGCACTTACATACACCAAACTTTCCACTTTTATTCCCATCTATATTCTGAAGGTCTTTAGAGGGCTTGCTTGTTTTTTTCTATGGCTATTAGCAGTATTTTTGGATTCATGGAGTGATAAAAGAAATATCCAACATTCACTCTGTAAAGACCTTTGACTAGTGTTTCAGCAGAATGAAACAAGAATTTTGAACTTGGCTTTATCCAATGAATGACTCTTCACCTGTAGAGTCTGCTCTGAATGGTCTTAGATTACTTACTTGGTTTCGGAGGGCTCTCCACAGCAGCGTACTCAGGCTCAGGTTTGGGGAATTCCTGATACTCACTAACTTCAATGTGGACATCAGACTCACGTGAACGAAAGAACACTGACATTTTGAAGCTGCTGCAGTGAGAAGGTATGTTTGATGACATCTGTTGTGCAGCACTTAAAACACATACCTTTTCCTGTCATGGGCCCCCCGTCTTGTTTAGAGGAAGTACTGTCCCATCGAATGTTTCATCCTAAATACACTAAATGGATTTGACTCTTTCTTTAAATTCTTTTTTGGGGTAGGGTCGGGTCTATTTTTATTTGCAGATTTTTCAGAGAATGGAATCAGTGTGGATTCTTCTGGCTATTCTTTTTTAACAAACCATTTGTTTATGGTTTAGTGTTTTTGAAGAATCTTTAAATGTTTTTACAGAACTTTACTGTGATAAAATACTCATTTAATCATGTTGTGCATGATGCACGCTTTCTGTGTTTATGATTGATGTTGCAGAGATTTTTAGATTACATGAAATGTTACATTCTGGGCTTGTGGTTATGGAAGTCTTGTGCCAGATTGCAGTTTCACTTAGGAAACTGGATGTGGTAGAGTGTGAACACAGCATCAGCTTCACACAGCAGTGTGACCAAAACACATTACACAGGACAAATGTAGCTGAAAATACTGCCTGTTCAGCGTGCACAAAGACATTTATTTCCCATTGACACAGCTCATCAGATAGGAAAGTGTAGACATTTACATAGCACTCTGGTACAAAGAAATATAGACATTTACAGCATTGCAAATGAGAGACAATGACTTGTCCTGGTTTCACAGCTCAGTTAGTAAAATAAAAAGACCACAGCAATGTTGTCAATAAATGCCACAGCACATACATTCCTTAAAGGTCTCCTGAACAGTTGTTTCCAATAGTCAATTTTCTTAAAACCTTAAACCACCATATTTCTCTTCCATGCTTTGGAGACAGGACTGTATGAAGGCAACAAGAGCTTACAGACGAGACCAGATCAACTATAATGAAATAAACCAAAAATCTATTAATATTTTACTCAATTGACATGACAAATGATCAACATAAAAAACGCATGAATTCAAGTAGCACTAAAGTAGTATGTCTGTTGTGTGTACACATCATCACCATACTCATATTTGGCCAGCAGTTTGCAGAAAACTGAATGATGACACGATGCCCTTAGTGCACGACAAACTGATTTCATTGAATACACTAATGGCAACAGTTGTCATACACTCACAATGTGCATAGAATGCACAGAATTCTGCCTTCAAGTGAAATTTGATCAAAACCACAAATGTAGAGGAACTCATCAAGCTTTCTACACATATCCTGTTGGTCGACTTAGCTGTCAAATAGTGACACCAAAATCAAATGTGTGAGCTTGGTTCACATGCTTCATTTAGTGTCCACTGGAGCCCACAGACTTCTAGTGGCAGGCTCCCTAATCTTATGTGCTGGGCATTTCATTTACATAAATGGGACTACTGGGCAGTATGACCTCATTGGTGCAAGAGGAAGTATTTTATTTCCTGAGCGAGGTGTTTCCACACATCAACTTTCCATCCAGAGGTCCATCTTGCTGATTAAAATGATTCAAAGAATCAGGAAGCCATTGACTGTGACAATCAGCGTTGTGCAAAGTTCTGTTACGCAGTTGAGTCGGAGGAGAATATGTGCTCGTTTCATGAGGAAATCTTAACAAGCGCAACTGCCTGTTGCCAAGCCTTTTGCATCAAACTGAACATTTCTCAACCTTTTGAGTCTTGAGTCACAGTGAGTGGTGCCAACATGTTTTTGAGGTTCACTTCACAATGAATTGCAACCTGCTATTTTGGTGTTTTTTAGTCCCTATGTGTGAACAGGATGGAAGGGATAAGTAATCTTTAATGGCATCAAACAGCTGTGTCTCAAAATACAACCACCTTTACCTTTTTGATTAGGGACTACATTCTTTCAGGAGGTTTGACTATGGTCCAAATGGTTAACTGATATCAAATGCTATGAAAAAGAAATTGATATATTCAAAATAATATAAAATATTAAAAACAAGACAAAGGCAGGGTGTGTGGTTGGTCTCAGCACATCGCTCCATCAGCTATATTAAGTAAATGTCCTGTGTTAATCAGTGATTGCATGGCCTAATTAACACTGCTGAAAGCAGAGCCAGTGATTGGTACATGTGGATGATTCGTCCAGCTGTCCAGCCTGACTGTCTACATGTCATGTACAGAGGGTATGTGTTGGGCATCACTGAGGAGGAGGAGGAGGAGGAGGAGGAGGAGGAGGAGGGAGGTCAGAGAAGGGGACAGAGTTTGGTGGCCAGAGAGGAGAAGAGAAAGATGGATTGAAGAAAGAGGGAGGAGGAGGGGGGTAGAGAGGGAAGTTGGGTGGTAGAAAAGGGGGAGGAGGGTAAGGGCAGGGAGGTGGGAGGTACATGGGAGGAATGTTTGTGTGTCTGGATGGTGGGTGTATGTGTGTGTGCTGGAACGGTGGATATTTATTCCTCGGGTTCTGGTGCCTGAATGGAGGGCCTGCATGTCTTGGTGGGAAAACCCGAGTGTTACGCTGCTGCTGCTGCTGCTGCTGCTGCTGCTGCTGCAAGGTGTCCTGGGTAATGTGGCCAGGATTATCTGGAGAGAAAAAAAAAAAGATGAAGCAAAGCAAAGGGGAAAAAAGAGTAGGGATGAGCAGATGTCTGTCATATTCTAATGGAAAAACGATGACTTTCATCTTTAGACTTCTTTCATATGTAAAACCTTTTAACCATCCAAACATGTCAACATTTCTGTTTATTCATTAATATATTTGCTGAATGTGTGTGAATACCTGTACTGTTATTGTCCCTCTTCTTTTTGGAGTTTTTCACTTTCCTCTTGGCTTCCTGCTCTTTCTCGTCATCACTATAATCTAAAGCCTTGAGAGAAGAGAGACAGACAGACAGACTCTTGTAAAGTAAACACAGCAGTCATATTGAGCATAGTGGAAAGTTCACATCAAATTTACAAAATTAGAGGAGTCCTAAATATTTTCAGGCTCAACCATCACTTTTTTCAGATTTACTTGGTTTGATCTTAAAGTGTAACTCTTGCCAAAATGTAACCTAGGCTTTTTTGTGAATGTCCCTGAGTCAAACCTTTGTGTAAAAGCATAATTACTACGAAAAAGCCACTTTTAAGATTTACCGTAGTTTTGTTTTCGGGTCAAAATCATTTTCAATTGTGTGCTAGGGGCAGCTGTATGGTAGCATCAAAATTGCTATTTTTAAAACACTAAGAAGACTCGACACAACATGAAACTTTGCTTGTAGTATCACCAGGGTCTCTACACATGAACACGAGCATTGAGAACATTGTTTGTGTTCACAGAGTTTACTAAAAAGAAGGTTTTGAACAACTAAAGTGATGCTTTAGGAGCTTTCCACCTCGGGGATAGACGCATCTCAAAAAAAAAGAAAAATGAGAGAAAAATGTGATTCTCCCAGGACATTCTGTCTCCATACGATAGGAGGTCATACATATCCTGTACAGACGTTAAAGTCTGGATAAGGATAGTCTGCTCTATGAGTTTATATCTCATGGTCTCTGCAACCTAGTTTCTTTGAAGCTACTGTAGATATGTCTACAGAACACGTCTGACGAACCAAGCCAAAGCAAAGCTGACTGTTTGTGTAAAACTTGTAAGGAGGCCTTCGATCCATCTATGTTAGCAGACTTAATGTCTGTGACCTATTTACCTCCTATTCCTCTGGCTGAAGGTGAGAAACTCTACATTCACCCCCCTTGCTATGTTGTTAAACAGATAACCATGTATGGGAGGGATGCTTCCTGAGCTGGATATATGATTTAAGCATTTGGGAAGACTTGTTAAGATTATCATGGCATCACTCTTTGCAAAGTTAAACTCTTTACAAAGTTATTGTAACCAAAAGTAATGATAAAAGGCACAACTCCGAGAGGACTTGTTGTCACCATGGTCAATGCACTTTCTGATCTGTGAGTGCGCGCACATAGCGCGTTAAGTTGCACATTATGGCAAAGGGGACATGCAGCTCGTCATATGTTTCCCCAACATATATGCACCAATAAAATTAAATAGAAATACATGAATACATTTAGATTAAAAGCAATTACTGCATGAAATACAAGTTGTTCACGAGTCTCAAAGCTCGAGTCCGAGTCAAGTCTGACGTCTTTTGAGGTGGAGTCGCAAGTCAAGTCTGAAGTCACTTTTGCAACTTGAGTGCGACTTGAGTCCAAGTCTCAGACTTGAGTTCCCATCTCTGGTGTGTGTGTGTGTGTGTGTGTGTGTGTGTGTGTGTGTTTACCTCCACTGGTGGCTCTTGGTCATTCTTCCAGGATGCATCAGATCCTTTTAAGCTGAAAGAAAAGAATTTGACGTATTAGTTAGGTTTGATCAGAAACAAATTTCAGTTCATCATAATTACTATTACTATATAACTTGCTGTATAATTACTACTCAACAAACAAACCTTTATTAAATACTTACAGTTTGAGCTGCTGAATGAGGATGTATCTTGTGCACTCTTTGATGGCTGGTGCATAATAAACTGTCAGTCCCACCGTCAGCCCCTTGCTGCTTATCTGGTCTGCAGAGTTAAAACGCAAAATATAGAGTGGACTGGACACCGGGCCAAACACATCGAACACCTGAAACACATACAGATACATTGACATGTGGATACCAACAAGATGACAACAAACTGATACAAATTAAACACTTCTTTACACACTAAGACAGCAAAACAGAGTTGACAAAGGTGAAGGTCATCATACAGACAGCCTCTGCTGGTCCACCCACCTTTCCCAAAGCCAGCCTATCAGATCTAAAGAGGATACTATCATCAGTCAGAGCTGGTCTGTCTTTCAGGGACTGGATGATAACTGCAGACACACAAAGAACAGTTTGAGACAGAGCTGAGGAATCACACATTAAAAGCTTCTATTCCACTTGGGTTTTTCTGAAGTGTGACCTGAACGTGAGTGTGTGTATATTTACCAAGTTGCTGTATAATACTGGAGACCGTTCCAACAGGCTGGAGTTCTGAATCTTCTGGTAACGAGATACACACCTCCTCCACCGTGGGCAGTTCCTACAAATAAACATGACATGTCAGCTTTTGGTCTGATGGTGTAAAAGTACATTTGTTCGTATGGTTTAAAACGCAACAAAACACAGAAAAAAAGTGTGCTATAGATGTAAAAGCAATTCTGCTATTTTTACTTATTAATTTTAATTACATGTTCTGATGTGTACATGATTCATACTAGGGGTGCAACAGTACAGTTAGCCCACAGTTGGATATGTACCTCTGTTTATGGATCTAGGTTTTGGTTTGGTAAGCCTTTTTTTGTATGAGGAGAAAGAAAAGCTACAATGTTACGAATGTCCCTACTGCACTGGTGATTTTTTGTGTTTTTCTGGTGTGGTAGGATAGGTTTGTTTGAAGGCATGAGAGAGAAACTGCGGCTTCACTGACAGCGTTACCTGCTCGGCTGTCCTGCTTCCACACAGCGATATCGCTGGGTGGGGGTGGCAGTGCAGATGCGTGCTCATGTTTGAAGCGTTTCTGGTTGTGTAGCGACACGAGGTGAGCAGTGCTCGCTGACAGTAACTTTTCTGTCCACCGTTTTTGTTCCCTCATCATTGTACATAACACCAAAACCACAATGTCCTCAAACTGTCGCCTCTCCACATCGGTCACTATGCTGTCTGCTGTGAGTCTACTCTATTCCAGCACCACCTCCAGGGCCATTTCATCATTTGCCTACTAACAGCGATCGGCCATTCACTTGCAGGGAGGGGTATTGTCTGGTTACACACCAACCTGCTCTCACTAGCCCTTTTCACACAGAGTCGCCGCATTATCTCAGCAGCGGCGGTTCACCAATTCTCCACTGTTGTTTGTTCACACAGAGCCAAGCAGCTCCGGCGTAAAGACGAACCAGTGTGTACTTCATACAGCAAGCCGGCGCTGCTGATCCAAAAGAGGCGTGACAGTACACGTCATGATGATGACGTCTGTGTTTTCTTCAACATGTTTCACCCGGTGTCCTCCTGTTAATCTAAACATGTACCCACTGACTGTTTATAATCATATGGATGCTGTTATAATGTGTTGTGATTGAGATCCTGACCCACCAAACATCCTGGAAAGTGACAAAGTTACGTTTTTCGCTCTAAATTACATAATTACATAATCGCCATCAGTAAACAGGACGCTCTCTGACTCTCTCACTCGCGGGGAGGGAGGCTGTTTTCTGGGGGAAAGTTCACTGAAGTCTCGGTCGGGAGGGCTGACCGTCACCATGAGACAGTAACTACAGCAACACAATAGTGGAAGGAGACAAACACATGGTGAGTTAAAGTTTTCTGCTGGGGACAGACGCTGTTTTTCGGGCAGAAATGTGACGAAGAGTCGGTCGGACAGACAGGAGGACAGACACTTCTCCACGTATAACTGCGGTATTTTTTTCCTCACATAAGTTGCCACAGACACTACCAGTTACTATGATACTGTTGTTTGGCCCTGTAACGTTGCTTTGTGGGACATTTCTCTTTATTTTGTTGAGTGGAGGATCTGTTTAGTTATCAGACTGTCAGACCGACACGCCCCCGCTCCGCACCGCCAGCTTATCCATTCACACAGGTTCTGTTCACCAATACTGCGCCTCTGATGCTACCTCTGATGCTACATCTGATGCTACCTCTGATGCTACCTCTGATGCTACCTCTGATGCTGCCTCTGATGCTACCTCTGATGCTACCTCTGATGCTGCCTCTGATGCTGCCTCTGATGCTACCTCTGATGCTACCTCTGATGCTGCCTCTGATGCTGCCTCTGATGCTACCTCTGATGCTGCCTCTGATGCTGCCTCTGATGCTACCGCCGATGCTACCGCCGATGCTACCGCCGATGCTGCCGCCGATGCTACCGCCGACGCTACCTCCTGAGGCGCATCAGAGGTGCAGCTAAATTTCACCCCTGCTGTCTCCGAGACTTTCACACAGAGGAGGATGGGGAGAATTGGCGCAGGATCCCCGCACTCAAAGTGAATGGGGCTACTGCAGGACTAGGACACACACAGAGCCAATTTGGAGAGAAATGCATGGGATGTAGTAATGCAAAATTGAAATGCAAAATTCGCGAGCCATAAGTGTGTATTGAACTGTGGACAGTAAACGTAAACCTTGGGGAAACTCCGACTGTCAAAGTTACGTCCACTGAAAGTGCTTGTTGTTGTCCCTGACAGGCTGAGGTTGTTATTCTGACAGTCTGACAGCAAGGAAATGATTCCTACAGAGAGAGATGAGCACTTTTAGTGGACATAACTTTGACAGCCGGAGTTGCCCCACAGTTTTACATTGCAGCCTTGTTGCAGTTGCCAGCTGAAGCAATTTACTGGACCGTTTCCAAAACTGTTGCAGAGTATGAATCTTTTACACACCAAAACATGAAAATATAGGACCCAGGATTAAAAATACAGGAATTACCCTTTAAAAATGAGAACCAAACATTGTTTGGTGAAGCAGACCCTGAATTGAGGAGGAACATAACTGCCAATGTGTTGCGCTTTCTGTGAGGGTGTATGTTTCCGCTCACAATTTGTTCACAACTTCACCTGTCAATCAAGTCATCAAATTAAAGAGAAAAGTGCTTAATTACCTGGCCAACAGTGGTGCTTTATAGGCTAACATTAGCAACCCTTGCTCCTAGCCTACCAGTCTGCACTGATATTAGAGGAGCAGTACCAAGCGTACAGATGTCCGGCATCAAATGCTATCAAAGGGTGGAATGCCACATTAAAGTATGTGAAAATGTGCGACTGCCAAGCAAAAATCAGCAATAACAATGTCACATTTTCCAGCAAGCAAGTTCTTTAGCTACTGAGACATCTGCAGTCATCTGCGTGACTGTTTTATACTTGTTATAAAGACATGGACCATAATACATTTAAACTGTAAACACTGAAATGCTTATCAACCTAAACATTAGGGCTTTGACATTTGCCCAAAAAAATCATATTCGAACTTCGTTTGTTTATTAATATTCGAATATATTCGAATATTTATTGATAATATTTTGATCATTAAATGCCTCCAGTAAGACCTATATTAGTATCAAAAGAAAGTCGTTTTTCTGTTGTTCTATGTTCTGTCCACCAGAGGGCAGTGTATCAATCAATAGACAGAAAAGTGTTGACAGGTGGGCTCTCAAGTTGCTGGTCGTGGAGTGGTCGATAAGTTTAGTCTTACATATTTTACAAATAACTTTGTCCTTTCTCATTATTTTTCCTTGTTTCAGGAAACCAAAGAAGCGCCACACATTACTCCTTAAATTTTCCGGCGTGTATAGTTCTCCTTCCGCACTCGCAGCCTTTTGCTCTGCCATTGTTTTTCTGTGAAAGAGTGTAAACAGGCGTCAGGCGCTAACGACGTGATAACGTACAGAAGCCCCAGGTGATCAATGCTCATGAGCTCGCGTTTCACAAAACAGGCTGAAAAAAGCCTCGAATCTGGATTGAAAACTACGTTTTCAGGCAAACACATTTACCAAAAATAATGCTTATTATAGGTTCGAATATTTAGAAGCTGCCCGATATTCGTTCGAATATCTTTTTTTTTTTAATATTCGAATTATATTCGAATACCGAAGTTCGATGTCAAAGCCCTACTAAACATCAGTTGAAACTTTACAATGACCATCTAAATAATGTTTATAGATGAACTACACTGTATGTATTAACGTTACAAAGTGTTATAAACATCAGTTGCAACTTTACAATAAAAAACTGCTTAATGTTTTATACTGTAAAGCATTTCATTGTTTGTTCAGTGAAGAAAAAAAATATAAAACTGTAATCTACTATACATTTATTAATGATGTTATTATGAAGTGTTACCCATAATATTAGAAAAAGGCTTTCTGCTGATCTGATCGGCCGATATTTTGCATTTTATGCAATTTGTGAGATCAGCTGTAATGTCTTAATTTGCTGATTCGATCAATGACGTCATTTTTGCACAACTTTTTGCAGATGCTCTGGTTGCATAGATTGCAGATGGCTTGTGTTTTATCTGTCTCATTTACTCTGAAGAAGTTCCACACCACCGACATGTTTGTTTGAATCCGACAGCTAGTTTTGAGTCCTGTCACGATGTGACAGACAATAAAGTTTTTTGAATCTTGAATCATTAGCTGTCGGATTCAAACAAACATGTCGGTGGTGTAGGACTTCTTCAAAGTGAATGAGACAGATACAACTCAAGCTATTTGCAATCTGTGCAACACTAGAGAACCTCGTGGGGGAGCATCTGCAACATGTTTCAACACGACAAATTTAATCAGGCACCTGGATAAGGAACACAAGGAGGAGCATGCCGAGTTCAAGAAACTGAGCGTGGAAAAAGAAAAACAAACATCAATACGGATGCTAAAGCAAACTACTTTACACAGTACCCGTCCGTATAGCCGTGACCAGGGGTTGAAACTAACTTTTTGGCTTACCAGACAACTGGCGAGTAGATGAAAATTTTTACTAGACAAACAGATTTTTTACCAGACAAAAATATTAAATTGCCATTTGTTAGAATTACTTTTTCATATGTCTGTCTAAATTGATTTTCAATCATAGTAATCGCATTGTGTCTCTTCTCTTCACAATATTTATTAGCAGCATATATACAGAAAATTTTTTCACTTCATTCGTAACACACATTTTTTTTCAAGTTCAGTCTCTGTCAGAGTCAGAGAGTTCCCCCTCAAAGCTATTTCCCTCCTTCGTCATGAAATTCCACTTCTCATTAAATTTCCGAACATATTTCGCCGGTTTTGACTGAGACGAGGTGGGGGCTGAGACGCTGTCGGTCGATTCATCCTCCGTCCTCGTTTTTTTTCTTGGGGTCTGGCCCCCCACAAGAAATCTCCACATAATGGAGTAGCTAAATCGGGAATGTGGAGGGAAAAAATAGTTTATAGGCTGCGGTAGGGCTGCACGATTATGGCCAAAATGATAATCCCGATTATTTTTATCAATATTGAAATCACGATTATTAATCACGATTATTCATTATGTTAGGTAAAACATATCTTTTTATTGCACTTTTTTTAAACAAACCGTATGTGAACAAGGCTTCAAATTGAAACTTGTGATAATAATAATCATAAATAATTAAATAAAATGTACCCAAGTCAAAGGGCAAAAAATAAATATGCCATTGCAGAGTGCAATCATAAAGTGCAAACAAATGAAAAAATGAAGCCTATGCAGAAAAGGCACATACTACAAGGAACAGGAACATACTACATGCCTACAGATGTTTGGAGAGAAACACCAGCCTGGCAACATGTTCTGGCTTCAGAGCCGCCACTGGGGTAGGCGTAAACATGTGACGTGACGTGAAGCACGAAGTTGGGCAGTGAACAGTGACAACGAATTTGTCTTCAAAATAAGAGCTTTACATTGCACCCCATTGGATTTTAGAACTGGTTTCTTAGCGGGGGGCTTTTAATTTGAAAGTAGCAACCGTTCGTAGCTTGCCGCTACACAACAAGCTGACAGCAGCTACTAGCTGTTTGGTTGTGTCCGCTAGCTGTCAGCTACAGAGACCGAGGAGACGGTAGCATCTCCCGGATCTCAGCGGCTTTCCAGTTGCTCATCTTGACGTCCGCGAAAAAGTACGAACAACCATCTGTGGGAAGTGGTGTTGATTTTCGCGGGATCATCTGGGATGACCCGCCTTACTCTGCCTCTGATTGGCTTACCCTGATTCCTCATTCCTCATGCCTAAACCTAACCGCCAATGAGAGGCGTCCATCCCAGAACTCACGGGAGACGTGTTAAGTTGCTGATCAAAACACACGACTTCCTGTTTTTGCTGCTTCACATTGAAAGCTTCTACATAAGAAAGATATGATGGGCTTTTATTTTTTTAGATTACTCGCCAGAGTGGCGAGTGGTCTTCATAAATTACTCGACAAATACAAAAATTACTCGCATTTGGCGAGTAAAACAGCTTAATTTCAACCCCTGGCCATGACAGTGATGCCCTCTAGAGGTCATTGATGTTTTACCCTTGCATCTCTGTCGGTTTGGGCCATGGCAAAGATTGTTAAACACTGGCAAAAATGCTTGAGAATACTTTTGTTGATATTCAGTAAACAGTACATACAGTAAATTAACAAGTTATTTAAATACACATATTGCTCCCTCACGTGATCGGCCCCAAAAATCCTGATCGTGTAAAGCCTAATTAGAAATATAATTAATAGCATTAAATGGTATTGCTAATAAGACTACAGGTTAGAGCAGAAGAGGCTTAGCAGAAAATATCTGAGCTCTTTCTCCTCAAATGTCACATCTGTAACAACCAGAAATATCCACATTCTACAGGGAAGAAAAGACCAAATCACAGCGACTATCAACAACAGTCACTTCTGACAACTGACCGATGATTTGTATGATACTGTATGAAATCAGCAGACATGTTTATTTCTGCTGTTTTCAAATAGAAACTAGAACATTTAAAGATATGAAGACATTAAACATCACCTCTGATATTTCTACTGAGCTTATTTCATGTACTGTATTGCTTTCTTAGTGGCTCTGACATCTACACAGCAGAGTTAGCTCATACTAAGTGCTAGTTTGGGGTGAACTCAAGCTGCCATTGTCTTTAGTCTGTGGTCCATCAGTGTCCACCCTAATGTGGATCAAAGTGTTGTTGATGATAAATCACATGTATACACTTTGACATGACATCATAAAAAAGGACATTCAGAGTGTTAGAAGGCTTGGTGGTGCAGGGTTTTCCAATTATTGTTAACAAACATTGTCATTTGTTCTGTAGCGTGCTCTAACATGTAGAGCAGGAGACCATTACTGTTCATCTGCGATTTATACACTCAGTCCACTGACCAGACGCATATTGTCCTTCTGGCCTCTTCAGCATGGAGGAAAAATAGGCATCCTGAACACACTGTAAAAACCTTCCAACCCTTCAAACATACAATCACAGACTGACCTCGAGCAGGACTTCATCTCTAGTTTTGATGGGGGCTGGCTGGCTGAAACCCTCGTCATCGTCATCATCCCCAAGCACGCGGGGAGAGGGTGAAGAAGAGGAAGAGGTGGATGATGAAGAGGAGGAGGAGGAAGAGCTGTCACTGAGGACAGGAGAGGGAGAGAATCTGCGTCAGTCATTCATTTCCATTCCTTTACTGCTTCCTGTTTAGAACTTCATTAATATCAAATACAAAGATGAGAACTGGGGCGAAAATACTGAGCATGAGTGGTCAACAAGAAGCCTGTTATCCCAGCTAGTGTGTCTGTAAATACCTGTCTGAATCCTCAGAGTCTTCGTCATCACTGTCCTCTGTCTTACACACGCTGACTGAAGACAGTGTTGCTGCTGTTGAGTCCGTCTGCACATCTCCCGTTTCCTCTCCATGTGTGCGAGTATTTGATGACGTGTCTGCACCGTCTGGGGTTACAACGAGACACTCTAGTTGTGTTGTCATGGTAACCTCCATCTCCTCTTCCCCCTCATTGTGCGCTGGTAATGTCTGTCCATTCTCTTCTGATACTTTTTCATCCATCTGAAATGTACAAACCGGGAGGGGGTGTTCAGAGAAAGGATGGAGCTGAAGAATCCACATAACTTCCTTTTATTTGACTCTCAGTTTATCGTGAATGATCAACCACATTGTCATTTGATCAGCACCTTGAGTTTGAATACTTAATCTGCTGTCAATACAGGGTGAAATAAGGCAAGCAGCATGGACACAAATACAGTTGCCTCCATTCATGAAAACCAACGCATGTCACCGTTGAAAAGTATTTCTTTTAAAAATGACACTGGCTAGAAACAGGCGACAGACGAGTTACAGAACAGTATGGACCAACCAGCGAGCCACTCGGCTAACTAGCTAACAAGCTAACGAGGACTAACAGCGTTTAATTTGAGTTTCGAGTTGGAGTGAGCAGCTGTGGCCCCGCGTGGCTCCTCTCCGACAGGTTCCACAGGCAACATGTCGCACAGTACCAGTGTTTCTTTGTTGTGAATTTGCGTTATTACCTGTTTGTTTGTGAGGCTGTTGGATGCGTGCTGCGAAGAACCTCACGAGACCACTCACAAGTAAACCCAAAATGGACGAAACTACTTCCGTTTATAAAGTTTTACAATAAAAGCTTCATTTACGGTCGTGTTTTAAAATTACCTGTGGAAACGACTACTACACAAACTACAATAAAACATACAACGAGACATTAAACTCACGGAAACTTGTGTAAAAATACACGTGATTATATATTGTTCTTTTCACAGTATATGGTGGCCTATTCATGGCAATAACTTTTTTTTAGGATTTCCCCGTAGATTAAATTTGTTTTAAAATAAGAGTAGATTTCCTATATTCTGGTGCCTTTTAACTAGTGTTCTGGTCCTTTATCTGGCTATAGTAGCATTAGAAAAAAAAAATCTTCAGGCCTACATTTTGCAATTTCATCCAAAAAGCTAAATGTAAATTGATTCAACTTATCATAGCTTTGGGGCACAAGCTCATGATATACTGAATTTTTTGGATAAAAATACATGTTTGCTAACATTTCAAATAGAAAACTACTTAAAATTCAAACTAATCATTTAAAAGTATAATTTAATCGTATAATGGCTGGGACGCCCATGTCTATCAATAGAAGCATATGTGCAGGCCATCATTAGACAAGGCAGTAAGAACATATGTTACTTCGCATTGTAAATTATTGTACAATAGATTTGATGTACTATAAATTAACATAGGCCTACGATACATCTGCATTTAGTACCTTGTTTGGAAATGTCACCATACCGAATTTCTCCTACATTTTATTTTGAAGGCAGAGATTTTAAATTCCGGTCGTAGTCATTCCTGTCTGTGAACTTGACGCAGCTGCATGCTACATCCACCACACGTGGGCCTATGTTTATCCGGGTAGGCGCGAGGCTGTTGCGCAGTCTGAAGAGCTGCAACTGCGAGGAGAGCCTTCCACTGTAGTGCAGACGGACAGTGTGCTGATTGATAATGACTCACTCTGTCAAAGGCTTCTATCTAAACCAAGGAGCAAACATACATGTTGCATACCCATCAGTACTCAAAACAGCAAGCGCTCCACCCAACTCTGTTATTTGCATTGCATTGATGAAAAGGAGGTTGCAATGGTGTTGTGAAAAGTAGGCCACTCTGAATACTTGAGTAAACGTGTTAAAAATGTGCCTATTTACAAGTTATTAAATGTAAATATGTATCAAAAGTAGTCTAGTTTCCTGACTTTAAATGTCCTTAAGTGTTAGGTAGTTACACACGGTAACATGTAGGCCTACGTCCTGTATGTAATGGGTCTACCGATTATTGCGCCTGAATGAGTATCTGCGCCGATATTATTTTTATGATGATCCAAATATTTTTTTTCTGATTTCTGAAAATGCGCTACTTTGACTCTGTTGCAGCACGTCATCTGCAAACTAGTAACTACAGTTACCAAGTGAAGTAAAAGTACAATATTTGCCTGTAGTAGAAGTCTAAAGTAGCAGAAAATTGAAATACTCAAAACTTGGCTGCTGAAAGGAAATTTCAGTTTTTGCTGATTCTGGCGACCTCTGCAGCCAAAAGATGAAAATAGTGATTACAGAGTAACGTTACTGTACCAACAGACTACAGAGCAGCTTCTTTCCTCATGCTGTGAGACTCATCAGTTTATCCTCAGTATTCCACCATAGAAAATTGTTTAATTATTTATCCAACCTTGGTTGGAATCTGACCCGCCATTAAGAGTTACTATTTTGAGTATACAGAAATAGACAATCTTCTTATTGTTAGTCTTGTTTGCCTATGAAGGACAGAGGCGCTCGTATTTAACTGAGACTGTTTCAAAACCAGTTGAAGTTCCTTGTAGTAGCTGTACATACAGTACTTAGGTAAATGTACTTGGTAGCAACTATTAGCAAAAGTGGCAATAGTAGGCAACAAAGTAGGTCTACTAACACATCCAGGCTACAGAAGTGGTTTGAAGCAGTATTAAAATCTTTAAATAAAACTAGTAGCATAGTAGTAGAAACAACAACAACCTCATAATACTCGAAGTAAAAGCCATGTGTTCAAAATTTTACTAAACTATGAGTAGGCCTATAAGTATTACCAGAATCATGAACTGAAAGTAGGTTAAGTAAAATATCAATGATCCACCATTGATGATATAAGATTACTACTGCTACATTCTGTGATGTAATGAGTGCAACACAAACTACTTTGTCAAAAAACATTCATGAAGTTTGGTTCAATAATGAATTTATTATAGGTCTTTTGAAAATGTGACCAAATCTGCTGATAGTTGTAGAAACCATTGTAACTGAAAACTGCACTGTACACTTATGATCATGACTGTATCTTAGGCTTTATAAGTTCGTAACAGTTTAGGTATAAGAATCCCCAGGGTACAGGTCATACTGCAAGTCATGTATGCAGGTAGAATCACACTTTGCCAGAAGGTGGCAGCATACTCCTGTTTAATTAAAAAAAAAAAAAAAGGTATGCTATACTTAGTGTGTTTTTTTTTATACTTTAGCAATGCTGTGTGACATTTGGAGTCAAATAGTTTATAGCTACTGTGACTCAAAAACAATGAAGCTTGAAAAGGCCATGGTATTTAGGTAATCCCGTGTGAAAATGATTGACTGTTCTTCACTCAACTTAAATAACAAATAGTGGTGCCCATTTCAGTGCAGACTGTAAAAATCATTAATCATTTCTCAAGTCAGAGGTAATGTGCTCTAACCTGCAGGCAGGATGGAGGGGAAAATAACACTTTACACTGATGGATTTGGGGATGTGGAGTGTGCATGTGCATCTCTGTGTTCTGGTTCAGTAAATGTTACAATCCATAAATGTGGTAAAAGCTTTTGTTTTAGTGAGTTTTTTTTTTTTTTAAATACTTTAGCTTTCATTCTGTCCTTTAATAACTTCTTCTTGGCTGAAGGTGTGTACAGGCCTCTGTTGTAAGATGTTCAAAATGTGCAAGAAAATGACTTTTTTAATGTAATCATTTCTGTTCCTCTGCTTATTTTAAGTTTCCTAATCACTGACAATGTTTTGGAATAGTTTCCCAGTCTTTCACCTGGCAGCAGGGTCAAATAAATACTGCATACAATCAGCTGATGCTGGCTCCTGAATGGCAATATTGTTACTGAGCTAATCAACTGGCACCAGCTCAGTGCCACTGTTGTAGTTCAAAGCCAGCTCACACATCAAACAACACTTCTCAAGCAGCTCAACGAAGGCCTGCTTTGTGCCAATCGGTGTTGCTTTTAAAGACAACATCACATAAATGGCTACAGTCACCAGCTCTACGTCAGCACTGAAAGGAATCATAAGTGTACCCCAGTATGATTCATGTTGGCAAAGGAGCAGAGAAACATGCTATTGTTGCTGGTGCTTATGACTCATCTCACCAGAATGCTGTACGAGAATCATATATGTGCATTTCAAGTTGATGGGAAGTGGAACACTGATATGTCTCATTGAGATACTGCGTCTGTATCCTATGATATTTCCTATGATAACATTGTATAAGCCAAGCTTCTAACGCTGATTCCCATTGTTCCATAAATAGAGAGCAGGCTTCATAGCTGAGAAATTCCTAATGTGCACACTCAAAGAAAACCTTGTCAACCTTTGTTGTGTTGCATAGAGAACCACTCAGCTCAATTGTGCTGGTGACTCTAGAGGCTGAGGAAAATATTCCTCATATTAACTCATATTTCTAACACGGTGGTGTCACTGATGGTGCAATGTATGACAATGGTTCAGCTCTTTCCACCTGTTTTTCTCTGGGTTTGCCAGCTGTCCACACTGGAGAACAAAGGAAAAATGTACAAAAGTTGATCAAGGTCACTCTGATATTGCCTTACAGAAGCAGGAATATAATTGAATTGTTGGAGGTCTTAGTTCATGATTCAGAACGCCTGCAGAGACACCTCTGTTCCAACAATTAAAACATTGTTTTTAAAGGAAAAGCTCACCCAACAATGAAAATTCAGTCATCATCTACTCTCCGTTACATCAATGGAAAGTTGGGTGAAGTTTCGTAGTCCACAAAACATTTCTGGAGCTTCACAGCAAAACAGTATTCTCCTAAACAACTGAAGTAGCTGGGGACTTGTTTTAAAATGGAAACAAACATAAAATGGCTCCATTCAACACTGGTCTGCTGTAATCCAAGTCTATGGAAGCCCAGAGATCCCAAACTGATTTGAGACATTATTTAAACCCTTTTTAAGCCTAAATCTTCACTGTAGCTGCTGAGGTAAAAGCACTAGTGCACCCCCATCTAAGATATGTGCACAAGCTCGACCGCATGTTGAGGGTGTAAATACTGTCTTCTCAAATCAATTTGGGATTCAATTTGGATCTTTCACAAAGAACAAATGTCATTATTCATAGAAAAAGTACATTTTGTCAATTGCCTGCAACTGAAGTAAGACCATTTGAGATCTGATGATAAAAAACCACACAAACCAGTTTGATCTACAGCTGTAACAGCTGAAGTATGAAGCAAATAGACAAATTAAATCTATTTGCCTCAGATTGTTGTATAGATTGCAAACATGTATTCACTAATGTCTCATTGAGCACCATTGAAGTAATATCTTCAATTATTTTGTCTGACCAACATCAACATTTTTTGAGCGGGTTTGGCATTCCAACATAGCAGTATTATCTACTTTATCACAGTACATATCAAGGAGAGAAGAAGGTCACCTCCAAATTTTACACATGGCATCAAAAAAAAAGGTTGGGAATGAGCCTCTGCCCCAGGTGAAGGAGGTCTCACTGATAGATCAAACTGTTGTGGAGAAGAAGAAGAAGAAGAAGAAGATGAAGAAGAAGAAGAGCCTGAAGGATTGGCTACTAATTTATCCAACCCTCATCTATAGTCATGAAGTTTGGGATTGATGAAAAGAATGAAATGCTCAATTCAAACTGAAATTGGAAACTGCTGCTCCTTCACCTTAAAAAGAGCCAGTCGTCCCAGTTTGTTCTTGTCCTTACATCTTTGGTTCTTCATCAGAGCCAGAGAAGTGGGGACACGCCTGCTGATCTACCTTCATCACTCTTTGGTTAGTTGGATATACACCTTGTTCCCACGTGGTCATATAGAAGCAAAATCTCTTTCTCACTGAGTCCATATGCATTCAACTTGAGCCTGTTGTGTTCTGACAGTACGCAGGATTGAACTTGCGTCTCTCAGGGGCCACAGGATGTGTTTGCTGGTCATAAAGGCAGCAGGTGTTTTTGTGGCATTGTCTCTTTCTCTCTCTCTCTCTCTCTCTCTCTCTCTCTCTCTCTCTCTCTCACACACACACACACACACACACACACACACACACACACACACACACACACACACACACACAGCAGGTGTTGTTTGTCAGAGACTATTCTTCTTTTTAATGGTCCCAATGTCAGTCATTGTGTCACACACGGCAAACAGAATCAATTTACTGCAGCTCCACTGTGACACCTCCATATGTCAGAGAAAATTCCTCAAATTCTTGGATTTTTTTCCTGTTGTTGGTGTGTCACTTCCACATTTCCTCCCATGGGTGACAAGGTGCAGCTGTTTATGAGCTTTAAAAGAAAAATACACTAAAAATGCCATACAAGGACAAGGCCAGCATTATTTCAATTAAACAGTTTCAGTAGGCTACACTGTCTGTTTTGATTTTTCATACCCTCCCTTACTGCTGCTTTAGATTTTTCAATTGTAAAACTATAAGCTGACAGTATCAAACTCTCTTAACTGTAACTCAATTGGGACAACAAAGCTAGATTTAACACAAAAAACACTAAAATTGGCTCTAAATATTTAGTGCTTAATGTTTAATTGCAGAAAGCAAGGGATTTACTGTTTAAGTTTTGTTTCCTATCATCACTGACAAAGTAGTGAAAATGATGAGCACTACACTATTACTATAAATCAATGTTTCTCAAACTTTTCATACCGTGTACCACCTAAGAAAATATTAGGCTCTCCAAGTACCACCATCATGACCAACATTATAGATAGCTGCTGGTTCAGATAATATACCTGGCTGTGTACTAAAAGCATTCCAATCAGCTAGCTGATGTTATTACTGACATGTTAAACTCTCGCAGGAGACTGTTCCCTCCTGCCTCAAGACAGCCTGCATTATTCCTGTACCTAAAATGTCTGCTGTCTAGACTTAATGACCACTGCCCTGTGGCTCTCAACCCCATCCTGATGCAGTGCTTTGAGTCACCGGTTCTAAACACACTGGGCTCGAGTACAACGCTCTGCAAATGGATATTGGACTTCCTCACAAGCAGACTCCAGAGAGTTCAGATTGGCTGTCAAACCTCCTCTATGTCTGTGCTCAACACTGGAGCTCCACAGGGCTGTGTGCTCAGCCCCCTCCTGTTCACATCGTAAACCCATGACTGCACTCCCAGACATCAAGAGAACTCCATGAAGTATGTAGACAAAACCCCCATAATGTGTTGTATTATAAAGAATGATAAAACTTCATATCTGGAGGAAATCAACAATCTTGCAGAGTGGTGTACAGAGAACAATCTACTGGTCAACGTCAGCAAAACCAAGGAGCTGATTGTTGGTTTTAGAAAAAGGAGACAAAGACACACACTCCTGTCTACATCAGTGGAGCTGAAGTGGAGCAGGTGAACAGTTTTAGGTTCCTGGGAATCAACATTACAGAGCCCAACATGGTCATCACACATCAACACCCTGGTTAAAAAAAAAACAGAAATGGCTCTACTTCCTCTGGAGACTTAGGAAGGCACAATTTTAAAGCTAAGTTCTTGTCAGCTTTTACAGAGGGGCAACAGAAAGCATTCTGGAGGAAGGCTCTACAGCAGGTGATTAAAACTAGGGATGCAATGACACCAAATACTCATGGTATCAGGATAAGATACAATACGATATCATCACGATATATGGTCCACAGTTTGATATTTATCTCGATATTTAAAAAAAGAAAAAAGAAGACGTGAACAATGTCCTTTAATAAATGTGATGTGCACTGCATTTCTTATTAATGTACAATTTGTTTTAGCATTTTACCTGAGGTCCCTCTGCTTTCCTTCTATAGTATAATAAAAGTAGCCGGCACCCAGGGGGGTGTGACATGGGGGACACCTGAGAACAGGCACTTTGCCGCGGGTCCCACTGATCTTCCTCCCTCTTGTTATCCAGCAGACGACCAGGGCCACGAAAAAATCTCTCTCAGCGTCACTGACACGTTATTATTTCAGTCAACAGTTTGAGTGAAGCATATCCACCAATCTTATGAGAACTCAGATAGGACTAATATTTACGAGAGTCTGTCTTTTTGCAGTATGACTGCACCCTCTGCTGTTCAAACAGTACAATACAATGACAAGGAGAGATATTAGAATGCACTCATACTGATTTCCCTTGTTAGAGCCATGAACTTTACGAGCAAAATAACCATGTGATAGGTTGGGAGATGTCATCACAGTCCAATGACGGTATCCCAGCATTTTTTATTGCGATGTGGTTAAATTCAGTATATCGTTACATCCCTAATTATAACTGGTTGCAAGGTCTGTGTTGGTATCTCTAAAGTCTTATTTTCATGGAAGTACTTTTGGCATCTTATCCTATGAACCTGTACATAACCCATAATAAATGTACCTAAACCCTAGATCTGTTTTGCACTTCAGACAGCTCAAACTTCAGCAGGGTTGTTACCAGGGCTTAGCTGGTAACCATGTGCTTTTTGGTGGGTGGTCATGGAAGCCTGATAACACGCCTGATATCTGGCAGAGGAAATGTCACAATGGACTGATAAACTCTTTTTCAACCTGATCCATGATGAGCCACCCCATCATGCATTGCTGCTTGCCTAACAGTATTAATGAACTGTGCACATTTAGGGATCTGTGGACATTAAAGCAATGAGCCAAATATACTGTATATCATCAGCTCAGTTCAAGTCTTCTACATTTACATCAGTGTGTGTTATTCACCCACTAATGGTGAAAGCCTTGCAGTAGGATTTCAACTTTATGTGTTACATATCTTAATGTGTTTTCTAGTTCAAAGCACACACACACACACACACACACACACACTTGTGCCAATTTTTCTGCCATGATAAAGCATTCTGTACGCACTGACTGATACAAATGAAGAACTTTAGCTGTATGTTGAAGCACACTGAAGCACACAAGGTAAAAAACAGCGTGTTAACAGGTTAAAACAAGTTTGAGCATACTGTGTTACATTTTTGACTGTGAAAACACACAACTGGTTACAACGTATGACCAAGCCAAAGTGAAGCAATTATTTTCATATCAGCTCAAATTCCTTAGACGTCTGTGATTGCACGACCAAAAGCATAGCATTCCAATTAGGGAACACACACAAACATTGAGGGATGAACACACACACACATACCACACACACACACACACACACACACACACACACACACACATACACACACACACACACACACACACATTCACAGGGAGAAAGAGATTGGTTCTGAGTGCAGAACCTTGACCTGCTGTTTGTGTGGGGTCTGAGCTATTAGTCCTTGGATGTGCTGTGAATATGTATTTATGTGTGTGTGTGTGTGTGTGTGTGTGTGTGTGCAATTAATTGCCTAACCAAGAGGTCAATGTTGAGCCAAGGATTTGTTGTTTATGTAACTGAGAGCTGGAGAAGTGCAGGGAGAGAGAACAACGTGAACTTACCACAGCAACTTATTAACTATACTCATTCACCTTCGTCTGTGATATTGTCTGTCAAATCATTACAGCGTTGAGCATTGAGTTTAAAAGGTTGAAAGTGCGAAATGGACACCTGTTGAATTCATACTCCAAACAAATAGGGGGTAGCAAATCACCAGAATAACATCTTACTGCTCCTTACTCAATTCTTTTTATTCTTTCATAATTGCTGCTGTTGGCTAGCTCAGTTAGCTGTGCAGCAAACTGGACCACCGGGGGAGTGTTTACACCTGTAGCACAGATGCTTTCAACCCACCAGGAAAAGGAACTTTTCAGGGGGCACGGGGGAACCAGTGCGTAAAGCTGGCGGGGAACGGTGCCATAATGGGCACCAGAACCGGAGGTCGCGTTGGTTGTGACTATGCAACAGAACTGGTCTCAGCAGTGGTCAGTGAACACGGCTGGAACAGCACTGAACACAGCCTCTGTGAGCTCAACAGAGGCCAGTGTGATGACAAGAAATACAGTACCGAGGTAGATTACAGCCTCTCCGACCAGAGCCAGAATATGTTCACATCCAACTGTCTTAGAGGTTTATTTTGACCAAATCAGAGTTGGTGATTGTTTGAACAGTGGGAAGCCAAACCAAGATTTTGGTGAGTTTAATGTAGTTTCTGTTGAGTTTTAATGGAGTGTGTTTTAAGATGTGTTAACAAGGAAATTAAACTTGTGGTAGTCCAGTAAATAGGCGTAAGAATATTTCCTTTCTTGACATTTTGTGAGTTTATTTTGTTTATTTTATTTATTTAAAAAAAGCTCAGAGAGCTTGTGGAATGAAGCAAACTGGCCAATCGCACAATTCTCTCAACTGAAACTATACAGTGGGAAGCCTGAGCTTTTAGCTACTATCCGACTCTCAACTCATGAGGTACAAAGTGGTTTTACATAACGATGACGACGTTCTCCACATTCAGTTGATAATTTTAGTTGTTTTTTGTTTTGTTTACGTTTTAAGTAAATGTTTTACACTTGAGGTAAAAACATACCTGTTACAAAATGTAAAATGACAGTGACAGTAAATTATATTTTATGTCCAAACTAAAATCATTTTTTCACTGAGATTTTCATAAAAGGGAGAGACACACTGTGGCACATTGTTGCACACAGACACACATACCAAGATCCAAACACACATTAGCCATTAGGTCATTGACTTGTTTCCCTGGGCCCAGTCTAATTAATGGTGTTTAAGTGTCAGCCAGCCAACAAAGGCAGCTTATCTGTCCACTAACATGCTTTCCCTCCAGTCATTGTGTGTGTGTGTGTGTGTGTGAGAGAGAGAGAGAGAGAGGGAGAGAGAGAGCAAGCAAAAGAGCAGAGTACAACATAATATCCATTTTACTCTTCCTATTTTGATACAAGCAAATAATGTGTAAGTTGTGGAGATGTAACAATATATCATAATTCACAATACCATGATAAAAAATTTCTTGATACTGTAGCAGGACTGTGATGGCATCTCCCAACATACCACATGGTTATTTTGCTCGTAAAGTTCATGGATCTAACAAGAGAAATCAGTATGAGTGCCTTGTCATTGTATTGTTCTGTTTATACAGTCATACTGCTCAAGAAGACAGCATCTCGTTAATATGGGTCCAATCTGAGTTCTCATAAGACCCACCCAACTATGCCTCTGATTAGTTGGCTTCGTTGATTGCGTTCTCTCTGCTGTCAGCTCACACAGTATTTCTGGTAATGTCTGTTTTCAGTGGTGTTGGAGCTGTAGTTTTGTGGGTAAACACACCAACCTCTCCTGCTTATCACTCATCCTCCAGAGCCACTCTTTGCTTTTTTTAAATATCTGATAAGTAAATGTTGAGTTTTTGGTATCGTTACATCACTAACACGTTGAGATTATTATATGAGAATATATTTTATGTACTTTAAGGCTTTTTATAAATTGTTGCCCTCTTTGGGCTGATACAAGGAGATTTATCGCCATGGCCCCACATCCTGCATCTGTCATACAATATGATACCTGGACTGTAAAGTGACTGTAAGGAACAACACAGCTGAACAGTGTTACCCCCACTAATCTGTTGTACATTTGCCCTCACCACCGAAAATGTATTCTTGTGCCTGTATGGTCACTGGTGGGAAATATCCTCCATGCAGGAAATGACTGAGAGAGAAATGGTCACTGAAATAGCATCAAGTGTGGTTCTCCACCTACGCACTGCTGGCGCGCAAACATTTTGGGGCTGTTGAGCTGGACCATGACCTTTACTAGAGCACAGAGTGAGGTAGATACTTCTGCTGGTTTTGTAGCCAGGGGCAGGTGAGCAACTGAGGCTTATTTGGACATATGTTGGAGTACGGAGGACTTTGGTGATGGAGAGAACAGTTCAGACCTCCTCGGTAGACGCTGATGTTCTTGTGTGACATTAAAAGCAACAGAAACTTACTTAATGTGTGTTTAATGTGCTGTTTTAAGTACTTGAGCAAAAGACCTATGCTGTCATTTGTGACTAAGCAAGGTGTTGTTCTGTGTTATCTTTGTTTCTGTGCCAGATAACATGCACATCAACAGATTCTGTTCAAAGGATTACAAAGGAAGTTTTTTTTCAGATGATTTTTTTCCTTCGATATAAATCCTTTGTGCAGTAGAAAATAAGATGCTACATGTCTGCCAGCCTCTGCGCCAAATCAAATTAAATCTTTTTCTGCTGTTTAGATTTTATATGTCTGTCTGGTGACATTTGAGAAAAAAAAAATGCTTGGCCATCGAGTGAAGCAGCTTGATCCGGGATGTTGTGGTGGAGACAGGTCAGTAGATTAGTGTTGTTTTCCTTTTGGTTAAAAGAAAATTGATTGTGATGTTGTATACATGTCGTTGAAAATGACTTATTGTATCATGCTGCATTGCAATTCGTCTCTGAATCGTGATTTTGCACACAACACTGCAGCTTGTATCAGCAAGTTGGTTGGCCTTCCTTCTACAACCAAAGAATGGAACATTCATTTTTCTTTATTAGGCCACATTGCACATACTGGCTCTTTATTTGTGTTCCCTACTGACTCGTAAAACTATCAGCAGCTGCAACCTTTAGTCATGAGGACCAATTACGTATGTCATTCATTGAACATGCGCTGTCTTTGGTGAAAGTGCTTTCCTTTTAATGTCCACATTGGAATTTTATAATTTCCTTTACAGCACTTAAAATACTAACTGAGGAAAGCACAAATCCATTGAAATTTTCAAGGTGGTCAGATCAAAAGTTTTTCTTATACTTAATTATCAGTGTAAGGTGTTAGTGGGTTTTTGGTTTTCCACACAAACCCCTGTAAAACAATAGGTTAAGGATTTTACATATTCATAATCATAATCATAATCATTCATTCATCTGTTGCTTTTTGACTACTGTAGTGACATTTTGCAGACCTAAGTTTTTTCTGTCTTCCTATTGGATTTTCGATGTAAATAAAATTACTATATTTATCATCATTTCTCAATAAAAGGACACTTGAAAATGTATTTTATAATTAATTCTTACTTGAGTCTTTCTGGTTATTACCCAGTGAGCAAAGAGTGGTCTAGATCACGTCTTTTAGACTAATTCTGGATGTCAGTGGATGTCTAGATTATGGCCTGACTGGACGTCTTTTCTCAACATCATTTATCGGCTAATTCTGGCTGTCAATGGACGTCCAGATCATGGCCTGGCCATGTCAATAGTCAGGCCATAATCTAGACATCCACTGACATCCAGAATTAGTTGAGAATAGAAGTTCATACTGGCTATGATCTGGACGTCCACTGACAGCCAGAATTAGTCAATAAACGATATATAAACGTCTATACGTCCAGAAAAGACGTATAAAAAACTTTCATTCTGGCTCCCCAGAGGACGTCTTTTAGACGTCTTGGATGTCCAAAAATGATGTCTAAAAGACGTGATCTAGACCACTCTTTGCTCACTGGGTAAATGCATTAATTTATGAACATGTGTTAAAAGGAACCTGTATTTCCACCAGTGTTTTTGTTAAAAATGAGTCTAACAACTAAAAATAGTAGCTAGTATTTAATGTTTGGTACCTGGTACAACATACATTTCAATAATCAGTGCTTTGATCCAGTGTAAATCTGATATTTAGGATGTCAAATGAATGTTAAACTTTTCATTGTCATTTTTAGCATTTTTTGAAAATAGTCAGTGTTCTCTACGAATTAAGGCATGATGAATAGGTGAAATCAGAAATGTGTATTTTGTTTTGTGTTTCCACCTGTCAGCTCATTTTGTGGTTCTACCTTTTACAGAAAAAAATCTGTGGGGTTTATGGTGAGTTACTAAAAGATCCTTGGTTTTAGCATTTGATGGCCCATCACAAACATCTCCTCCTTCAACTTGTTGCTATCTATGCATTTCCCTCACAGATACACACAGATGTGCTGCTTACTGACACTGCCTTATGGAGTTTCTAGCTTGAAACAGCAAAAGGTGTTCATCAGGCAGTGATGCATGTGGATGTTTATGTGGACACAACAACATCCACAGAGACACAATGACATGAACCTGAATAATCTATTGGAATCCAACTTAAAATACCACATCTGGGAAATGGTAAAGGAACAGTTCACCAACAACGAAAATCCAGCCATCATCTACTCCCTCCATGCTGATGGAAAGTCAGGTGAAGTTTTGTAGTCCACCAAACATTTCTGGAACTTCACAGCAAAACAGCCTTGTACAGTAGCATTCTCCTGAACAACTGAAGTAGCTGGGGACTTGTTTTAAAATGGCTCCATACAGCTTGTCTCCAAAAGCTCTGAGATCCTGAAATGATTTCAAAAGACGTTATTTACACCCCCTTTTTTAAAGCCAAAATCTTCATTGTACATGCTAAGCTAAAAGCTTGACCGCATGTTGAGGGTGTAAATAATGTCTTTACAAATCAGTTTGGGATCCCAGGGCTTCCATTTGTGGTGGGTATGACTTTTTGGGTGAACTGTTCCTTTTAGCTATTTGCCCTTATTTCCTTTATAAATGTCACAGTCTTATAAATAATAAGTTCCTTATACCATATGCAATTCAAACATGAACAACCATCTAAAACAATATACACAATTGATTTTTTCTGACAAAGCCCCAAAAATGATAATGATAAGCTTCTGAACTGTAGCATCTGTTTAACTGATGTTGTATTTGTTTGCATTAGATTCTATAGGTGTTCGTCATATTGTGTCCTGTATGTTGCACTTTTTTGGGACTTTGTATTATAACCACCAAAAGCCTTTAAGAGAATTTAATGTGCGTAATTGTTTGTTTTTCACATTCCAGGCAGCGGTTTGTTTCCATTTATATCACTACAGCAACCTTGCACAGAACAAACAGGTTTAGATGATGGATGGATAGATGGATACATTCTGCAATGAATTCTGCTCTTGAGCCATGATTCAGACTCACATCCAGACCTTCAAAACACAACGTGAAGTATATCCGGCTAATAGTCTTTTCCACCTCATACATTTTTCACATAGCTGACACACACACACACACACACACACACACACACACACACACACACACACACACACACACACACACACACACACACACACACACACACAGATTACCACCCTGCCCATTGTTGTTCAGTTCCGGTAGAATAAAAATTCCCACAGTTGGAATGGGTGACTGAGTACACACAAATATGACAAATATTAAACGTTTTCTCCAGAACCCTGGTAGACTGGGACTGCAGTCACATAATACGTTGTGACCCAAAACCAAATGTGCATCAATGTAGGATGAGATGGGAGTCAGATTTGAATATAACAACTGATGAACAGCTCTGGTTAGATTTATGTCAAGACAGTTTGTCAGCTTCTGTAAATGCTCAATACAGACCGGGTTGCTATCATTTTCTCCACCAACTACACCTCACCCAGCAGAAAATAGCATATATCCAGTCCTGAATTGTCAGAAATGTGCTTCAATGTGCTAAGTGGGAAGTGGGTCGAGAGTGGCACTTAAGGACTATGGAAGCGTTCATTCAGTTGATGACCTGGGTTAAGCTGTCTGTGTCTTCTGAACTGTCAGCAGCACAGTGCCCAGGGAGCTCTAAAGAATGTAACGAAAATGTGGAGTGGAAGGTGACACGAGTCTCAAGGGACTGATATATTTGATCAAATAAAGACAAATCTGTTTCATTAATCAGGCCAGTGACAGAAAAAGTCATCTAAAAATATGTTCTATGTGGATTGGCCTTGAGAATGATTTCTGTGTGTTCTCCTCTGGACACAAGAAGAGCAGCATCAGCCTGTGATGGAGACTACTACTATTTGTCAAGAACACCTCTTCAGTAGCTTTTGGAATCACAAAAATACTCAAAGGAAACCACAGGAGATGAGCAGAATCTGTTGCAAAAGATTTTATTGGTTCTCTCAGACAACTACCTCAAACATAAACTAGAGCCGATCCCAGGACCAGACTGAACTGGAGCTCTCTGGGCTCCTGGTTTTATACTCTTAGAGTTCTCGAGGAGTATCCACCTATTTTTTTTAAAACACTGACATGTGTTTCTATTGGTGTATTATCGAGCCTGGGGTTTTAGAGAATTTCCTAATAGGGTCATACCTGGGCATGTGAAATCCAAACTGAAATTTATAAAAAATAAATGTTCCCCATTATAACTTGAAGGAGCTGGTCAGTGACAGTATGTTGGAGATGAAAGGTAATTTTGTAATGGATTGGAAAATCAGGTGGATTGAGGCCGGGCTTTTTTAAAAGTGGCTGCACACATGTCTTATATTGGTCTAGAACACAGCCAGAGATGATGGATTGGATGATTATTGTGAGAACAGCAGGAGCCAATGACAGGTAAGACCTCTATAAAAAAACACTAACAATGTTGGATCTAATACTGCTGATCTTATTGACAAAACATGACAAATATAATTCACAGTCTTCAGCCGAGGTGGCAGAGATAGCAGTAGGAGCAGGTTGCTTGTGTTTATTGTAAGTGATTCATTCTGAGAAGTAGGTTGTTCGTGCGTCCTCAAGTTTCAGATTGAGTACAGTCAAAAGCTCTATCACGTGAAGTAAATGAATAATGATGATGATATGTGATCCCCAAAGGCTGAGCCTGTTCTGCAATCCTTGGATTGACCCTTGACCTGTCAGGCACAGGCCAGTCAAAACAATGCAAAGCCAAGGAGTAATCTCTGTTTGAGTCTAATGAGGAGCATGGGACACACACACATGTACACACAAGTACACACACACACACACACACACACACGCACGCACGCACGCACGCACGCACGCACACACACACACACACACACACACACACACGGACACACACGGATGCATAAATCCCACAAATAATCACGTTTCGGTCATAAATTGTCTTAACACACAAAATAAATCAGTTTCTCTTAAAGATCCCAGCTCACTAGTTTCTGTTAACTCCATCAGTTTAATCCAAACTGAATATGTCCCAAGGAGAGAGTCCATTCAGGCTGTTACTGTTAGTCTGTGTGTGTGTGTGTGTGTGTGTGTGTGTGTCTGTCTGTCTGGCTGTCTCTCTGTGTGTGTGTGTCTTGTAATACTCTGGAATGCTGGCCACACTAAAGGATTTCATATCCCTTAAATATCTGCAGAGTGGCCCCTCGCACATGCATGCACCCACGCGCGCAGACACACACTCCTTCCTCAGGATAACAGTCTTGGCTCAACTTTGAGATGGGGAGACCCCATGCATAGTTTAACCTTTCTACTTCACTAGTGTTTCTGTGTGTGTTCGTGTGTGTGCGTGTGTGTGTGCGCGCACGCGTGCATCAGAGTTTCGGCCTACAGCCCAAGGTTCAAAAACTCCGTCGCTCTGTCTCTCTTCACTCCATGCCAAGTTATTACAGCTGAACCTGCTCACACTGTGGACTGGGCTCACCTCAACACTTCTACCCATCAGGAATATGAGCAAATCTCAGAAAATCTCTTCTGACTCGGTCCACTGTGATGAAAATGTAATCAGATGTAGTGAAAATCTGAAATAATAATTCCTGACATTTTCATCAAAACAAGAAAATGTGAAACGGGCTCAAGGTTCAGACTGAAAAACATCATGAGGTGAACTGACAAAATAAAAGGACTGACATTATATATATATATATATTTAGAAAAAAACCTGGTCTTGAGTCTATTTTCAACTTTTACACTTTTAGTGCAATTTTATGTCAAAGGTGTAAGATAAGATGTCTATCTATCTATCTATCTATCTATCTATCTATCTATCTATCTGTCTGTCTGTCTGTCTGTGTGTGTGTATATATGTATATATATATATATATATATATTGTGTGTGTGTGTGTGTCTAGGCTACATGTCTGCCTGACCGCTGCTCGTTTCCTCTTAATTCTCCGACTCACATGTGAAGTAGCAGATCAGAGTGAAGCTAATAAAAATCAGGTGACAGTTGAACTTCCGCTCAGACCTCTTAATAAAACGACTCTTAGCTCGCCTAAGCAGCGATAGACTGTGAAGTATTAATGAGAGTAGGCTGTGACTGAATGTTTATGCATGTGTTTTAAGTTCACTGTATTCTGGTTTGACAGTACTGTAATTTTATGAAAAATACATAATATGTGTAATACTTTCAGCCGCTAGTTGTTCACACAGACATTTGAGAACACCTTTAATACTAGATTTTATTACACAAATACTTCTTAAGCAACAAATATTCTTTGCAAATGTGAAATAAAGTTCTGCAGCTGTATAAACACATTGTGCACATGTGAACATTTCTTTCTCAGTTTTTGTTTTCGATTTTTTTTTTTACATGCACACAAAAGATGATATACAACTGAAGGCTGTGAAATTATTTGTATCACTTCACCAGCTCAAAATATTAACACTTATTTGCTTCTGTAAACAAGAGTGATTGGATTTATTCCTTGGTCCATAGGCCCCAGATTAAAGGCCATTAAAAGGTAAAAAGAATACATTTGTGATATTAAGATAACGGGACATAGACATAGTTTCTCATGAAATATGTTTTATTTCAGGAGCAGCTGTGAGGACACGGGTAAATGGGCAACGCCATCAGTTGACGACGGAGGTCAGCAGAAAATATCGATTACTTCATTCACCTTTGTAGCTGCTCCTTCCAAAAAAGTGGCCATGTGTACGCTTTTATTTTGAAGGCAGATCGTCCGTTTTCCTGTTATTGTTGCTTCTTAACGGTCCTCATGTTGACGCGACTGACTCCCCGACCCACCGGATCTCTGTTTCCATATGACCGGGCTTTCATTCACAGCGGGGCTCACACACATGCTGCAGCAGTCCCTCTGTGGAACAAGCAGCTACTGGACCCTGACAGACAGACAGACAGAGAGACAGACAGACAGACAGACAGAGAGAGAGAGAGAGAGAGAGAGAGAGAGAGAGAGAGAGAGAGAGAGAGAGAGCAAATGAAAGAGTGTTATCAGAAGGAGAGGGGAGCGCACACACAGGAGGGCTTTTTAAATGTCTCTTTTTATGCTTCTTGGATCATAATCACTTGAGAACTTTGAAAACATGCACCTTCTGGGAATATCTGTTTTACTGGCATACCTCCTCTACACCAACCTCGCCAGCGACTTCAGCCACAAAGACTATTATGATTACTACGAGCAGGAGCAGATGGACGAGCCGGTAAGTTAGAGAAAATAATCAGCAGGACTTGTATGAAGTGAAGCTGGATTCACACAGCAGCAGCCCGCATGTGCCTCGATATTTCACCTGATTCTGTCAGTGAGAGGGGCTCACAACCGCACAGTCAACCTAAATAAGTATTAATAAGTGGAAGAATTGTGGTAGGCTAATGCAGGGACCCAAAGTTGAGGTGCAGGGACCACCATGCTACTCTTGATGGGGATATCTTTCTTTCTTTCTTTCTTTCTTTCTTTCTTTCTTTCTTTCTTTCTTTCTTTCTCTCACTCACTTTTAGGCCTGTGGGGGTTTATCTTGAGATGATCCCACTTGACAAATTTAAGTCAGACGCCAAGTTGTGGATGGAGGAGAGACATTACAGAAAAAAAGGAATAATTTGATTTCAACCTTACTTGTCCTTGTCATTAGAGGGCTTCTGCAGCTAAAAGTCTGGAAATTCAAAACAATTCAAAACAATTGAATTGTCCAATTCAAAACAAACTGGGAGGTGAATCTGAGGACAGCCAGTGAAACCACAGTGAAACCACTCCATGAGGATTGTTCCAACCTCAACAGGTGTGTCGCTGATTTGATGTAAATTCATAGTGTATTTGTTAGATTATGCTGCAATACACTGTAGAGTAAAATAAATTGGGTAAATTGGGTCAGGGCATCTATAACAAACATTATTGCTACAATAATTTAGATAAAGGCCATAAACATCATTATAAACCCTGGCATTAGACACTCCACTTAAACCTGGTCTAAACAGTCTGTTCTGTGGATAGTTCTTAAGTTAAGAATCCAGTGCTAATTTCATTAAAAGTTCGGTTCTACTCAACCTGTTTCACTATCCATACAAAGTGTGGAGCACACACTGGAGGTGTGGGCTTTGAGAGAAGTGGGCATTTAGAAGGCACGTGTGCAAGTTAAAGTCTTTTAGTTGCATTATGGGAACTGTAGGATCCAGCACTTTAGAAGCTTGAGTCATACAAAGGACTAAATGTCACACTGTCTATGCTGCTTTGATTTGAACAATTCTTTTTTTTAAACCTTTCTTTCTTCAGTCCCATTACTTTGTTATAATGCAATATGAAATCACTGGTTTACTCCTCATTTGATTAAAGCAAGACAACACATCCTCATCCCTACAACAACAACTGAATAGGTCAATTGTCAGTGTCTCTCAAAAACACGTATAGCACCATTCCTAAAACAACATGACTGTTGCAGCGTACCAGTGACAGGCGCTCTGGACCTTTGTTGTATGCTTGGAGTTTGGTTAAGTTTAGGAAAACATTGTGGTTTGGCTTAAAATAACTATGATACTTATGTAACTTCAGTTTCAAACGTACCTACGTTACGTACATAATTTAAGTAATATAATGTACCTGATGATACTTAACTGTTAGTAAGTTTAAATAACTCACTGTTGACTTTTGGTTTCACACTGTACATGAACAGTGCTCTCCTGAATGAAGGTCCTGCGCTGTTTGACCCAAACATCCATCCCCGTCCCTCTCCCTCCATCACTCTTCATACTGCTTCGCCTGACTTCCCCCTTTGCTGCCATTATTATTAGTACAACCACTAGAGGTCACCACCCAACAATAAACATAAATATGGATCATAATGAGCTGCTTTCACAGACGACCGATAATGGTTGTTTTTGTTGCGCTAGATCAGAATATAGACACAAACTTGTGACTTCATCAATGGGTAAACTCTTCAGCTACTGTAGATAGTCATTCATTTATGCATCAACGGGATGTTACATCAATGAAATTGTTACATTTGTGTGCTTTACTCAGAATTATGAACATTTTATGCACCTTTAACCCTGGGAAAAGTGCTTATATCCCTTTGACATGAACAAATATCCTGAGAAAATATAGCAGTGCTACCAGAAAAAAAACATATTTTGCAATGAGCCGTCAAATTTGGAAGAAAAACTACAAAGATATGTAATGTAGGCAGGACATTTTACAGATTAAAAATAAACTTTATTGTCCAGAATGACATTAGCGCACTAAAACAGCAAACTTGACTGTGACTTTAACCATTGAAAATTACCCCAAGCATCTGTTTCTGCATAATGTTATGTAAAAACAAAGGTTTTTTACATCAGATACACCCACACCAATATAACAGTGAAAAGATCAGCCAACTGATATATCAGTCGGGCTCTACACAGAATGCCCTGAAAAAGTGGTACGTGCCTTGGGAATGTTCAAGAAACCAAATGCCACAAATCTGTTCAAACATGGCCAGAAAAAAAAGAAGAAAAACCCACCCCAAGTGCCTGCACTTTCCCCCTCACACAGTTTTATATTAATACACTTTCCAAGTTACATTTCCCGTGTGTGTGTGTGTGTGTGTGTGTGTGCGTGTGTGACTTTGCACAGTCAGAAACAAAAGGCACGTTAGTAACAGTCGGTGCTCCGAATGAAAAGCTGAAGCCAGATCTCTTTGAGTGTATTTTCCTAACTGATTGTAATCATCTGTTCTGGTGCACAGGATATCATTAAAGGTTTAGCCTGAGCCTTTTCTGCTGAGCCTCAGGATGTGAGAGGTCAGGGACAGAAAGAGATACACAAACACTGATTCTGTCTGTCACATTATGAACTAGCTGTTTATTGTTTTACACACAGAAGGTAACACTGATATTTACTGGCTTTTGTTAAATGGTGATTATCCATCTGTCGAGTTTAATAATAAGAGTTGGATTGATGCACCATTGAAACATACTTTTCTTTAATGTGATGCCAGCACAGCAGATTGAATTGAACCAACTGCTAAAGAAACTGGGCGAGAGAGGAAGGGAAGCAATGAGAGAGACCAGTGAACATTTTCCAGGGGGGAGGATTAGAACGGAGTGTTTTCAAATTAGCCAGAGAAAGGAGCCAATGAAGGCAGGTGTCACAGGGGTCAAGTGTGTGTGTGTGTGTGTGTGTGTGTGCGTGCGTGCGTGCGTGTGTGAGGGGGGATAAGTGCTAAGCAGTAACATGCAGCCATTTGATCATAGCAGACTCTTAATTGGAATGATGAGTTTTTTCTCTCAACTCCTGTCCTCTACCTTTAAAGCCCTCATTTATTCTGAGGAATGTTAGTAACAACTGAGACTGACTCATCTCCACTGTCAGGTGAAAACCTTGTATAGTTGTCAGGTGTCTAAGGATTTAAAAAACAGTTGTATATTCTTACTTGAGCATGTTGGAGATAATGCAGTGTGGTAGGAATGAGGTTTTTAAACAAGCATTTAATCTGCTTCCAACACTTGATTTAGTGTGTGGTTCAGTCGGTTTTGTTCAGCTTACTGCTGAAAAGATCTCAGTTTGAAGACTAAGTCATCTCTAGCCCTTCTCTAAGCCTTTTTTGATTAAGTGTGCACCCAAACACAGAAATTGGCGAGTGATAAATGACAGTATGTGATGCTTGCATATCCATTTTATTACAGGCTAAATATCTTGAATCAAATAGCACAGTATTTAAGGTTAATGATCCAAAGCTTAATGTCCCTGTCTTACTCCATTTGTGGCTTTAGTTTAATTTCATTGGTTGAAGACAGTTTTTATTCTAATTGTCCACATTGAAACAGACAAAGTTTAAAGGAACACTAGATTAATTTTACACATCAAATCTGTTTACAGGTCTTGGACTGGATTGACACTAGATCACTAAAATGCAGGTTTTCCCATTCATTTCAATGAGGGTAGTCCATTTTGGCTGCGGCGGTGCTGGCTGCAGGGGGCTCCGAAAAAGAAACGCAGTCAGCTGCGGCGAAAAAGACGACTCAACTTTCGGAGAAACGCAGCGCGACGTCACGTTTCAGTGGCCAATCTCATAAGCTGGTTATCTGACTGGCAGCATGAATGACTGAAAACACAGCGGAGTGTAATGTAGTGTGTCATGTGTATTCACTCAGTTTGGCTGTGTGCACCAGTTTATAAAAAAAACCTTTATTTCATCTGTGGATGCCGACAATCACTGTAGGACCGGCATGTTTAACCTACTGAGGCAGAGGCATGACCGCAGATCAGAGGCAGAGCAGAACGGGTCAGTAGCAGGCAGGCCCGGTTCTAGGCATGGGCACGGGGCGGCAGTGCCCCCCCAAATGCTTCGACTGCCCCACCACCAAACCGATCCCGCTTCATTCCGAAAATCAAAAAAAAAAAAAATAAAAAAATTATATTCAAATATATAATATTGTAATTTATTCCCATAAATGCTGCTCAGAGTTATCACAGTCCACGGCTCTTCTGCCAACAGAGCCGGGGTCTCTCTCTCTCTTGCACCGTGCATACAGTCAGTAGCAGCTTCTCTCGGTTAGCATCACATTAGATACAACGGACACTCCAGACAGTATTAGCCACAGGCTTGTTAGTTGTTAGCATGCCTGCTAGCAACTGCTAGTAGTAGCATAGTCCCATCGGCAGCTGCAGTAGAGTTTGTCTCTGTCCCGCTCCGCCGCATGGGAAGCCTCACAAGGGCAGGCTACGTACCGGTTGTGAAGCGGGTTTCAACTTTCAACCCTTGCTGGCCTGCTGTTAGTCCTGTTAGCCCGCAAGCCTCCCCCACCCCCGTCGACAGGATTAAACAACACACGTTAGTGATTTAAAATTTAAAAATTACAATGCCAATAACATTGTAGCTTCACATTTAAATAGAAAATATTGTAGTGACTGGAGGAGTACCAGTTACGGACAGTGAGGGCTAGGTGGCGCAATGGCTCATGGGATGGTAATGTCAGACACTCATGAGGCTGTTATTGTTTAGATATGTGTCGTTTTATTACTTTCTGTACATGTTCTGAGTGTTGTGGTTGTGTCCTGTTATGTTCTGAGTGTTGTGGTTGTGTCCTGTTATGTTCTAAGGATGTGTGTTAAATTAACAAAAATATAAGTTTTACATTGTGCCACCATGGCCGAACATGATATAGCGGGTAATGACGTTCATCAAATGTTTGAATTGAAGGGGTGTGTCTAATGTTAATAAACTTGTATTGAACTAAAGGGGCTGTTCCGTGACATAATCTTCAAATAATGCTCATAAAGTGAAGATTAAAACCAAGAAGTTGTTGACCACAGGCTTAGTTTTATTCGTCAATCTAAAAAAATATTCAGTAGAGCTTTGTTGTTGAAATCACGGATAATCGGCGATACTAACGTTTGGGTTGATATCACAGGCTGGTAGGCATAAAAAACATCATCCCTGTGGCATTCAACACAGTAGCATTTGGTGACCATCAACATTTCTTACTGCCCCCCCAATCAAGGCAGTCTAGAACTGGGCCTGGTAGCAGGGCATGTTATCTAGCATGTCTGAAGGTGACAGAGGGCCACAACGGACATTTCTCTGTGTAGCGTGATGTTCCACTAGTGGTCGCTCTGTTTGGTCTTGTGCCCCAGTTTAAAACACACAGTAATGATCTGCCTCATCCTGGTGGTTTACTGATATTTTAAATGCATTGATGAGGACAAACAATCACTAGTAGGACCAGCACGCTGGTAGCATGACAACATAGCAGCTTCGCCTTTCAGCAAACTGATCAGCACGTCACACACACCATGGACTCCCACCATGGACACCACTCCCACACTGCCACACAAACCTGCACCAAAACACTGCACCACTGGTGTCCAATTGTGACACACTACTGCATGTGTAAAAAAAGTTTCACCTTTTGTGCCTCCAGAGGGAGCTGTGAAGTCTGATAAATGTTCTGAGTCAGCATCAGTTTTTGTTGAAGGGTACATTACGGCCAAATCTCTGGCTAAACTGATGACAGTCCAGTTGCATTGTGGGTAATGTAGGCAGCAAATTTGATATGAAGAGGAAATCAAGGAATATAAAGACTGATTTCTCTGGTTTAGCTGCATGGATTTTGATACTTAAGAAACTAAACGGTTCAGTCAGTCCGGCCATGTTATAGAAGTGCAATGCAAACTCGGGGTAGCACTCTTTTAAGACTAATATACTGTAGCTTCCAGTCAATAGCCGCGTTTCCACTGCAGGAGTTCCTGGTAAAAGGAGGGGGTAGGAACTTCTACAGGAACAGTCCTCTCACTCGGCCCTCTCAGTGGTCGTGTCTCCACTGAGTTTCGATTGCCGCGTAATCGTTGTGCGACAGTTTCGATCATGACGTCACCCAGGCGGGTCACTAAACAACAACGACCAACAACACAACAACAACGAAGAAGGATGGACGGAGCTGAGGCGGTAGCCGCGTTTCTGGTTTGTGTGTTTGTGCACATGGCGGTTGATGGTATGAACAATAGGAGAAGGCGTCTCGAAGAAGATTTGGAGAAAGCTGAGAGAGCAAGGGAAGAAAAGAGACAAAGGATTCTTTGGAGAATTGCTTTGTTGGAGCATTCCTTGGCTGAGGATGCATTTCGGCGTCACACACGAAGACGAATGGTAAGATACTTTTGTTTAATTCAAAACCAAGCGCATGTTTGAACTACAGTCGTGTTTTTACTTTAGTTTCAATCATTAACTTTAATGCAATTTACCGTGTTACAGGTTATTTTCCAACGCGCGCGACGTGCCGCTCCTATTGTTTGGGCTCACAAGAGAAGTGACGAATGGTGGAAAGTTGTGGTGCCGATCTTCTCTGATGACCAGTGGTTGCAGAACTTTAGAATGTCACAGGAAACCTTCCGGTATTTGTGTGAACGTGTGCAACCAGCGATGGAAAAGCAGGACACGAATTTTCGCCTCTGTGTGCCCCTCCAGCAAAGGGTTGCTATAGCAGTGTGGAAGCTGGCAACAAATACAGACTACAGGAGCATCTCCCACCTGTTTGGAGTCAGCCGCTCAACTGCCTGCAAGTGTTTGAAGGCCTTTTGTTCAGCTGTAGAGAATATACTGTGGCCTGAAGTTATCCAGTTTCCAGATGCAGCCACACTTCAAGAAATGGCAAATTACTTTGAAAATAGATGGGGTCTGCCACATTGTGTCGGTGCCATAGACGGATCACACATCCCCATCTTAGCACCACAGGAGTACCACACCGAGTACTTTAACCGAAAAGGCTGGTATTCTATTGTCCTGCAGGCTGTGGTGGATGGCAAAGGATTCTTTTGGAATGTTTTTGCAGGACTCCCTGGCAGCATGCATGACGCCAGAGTTATGCGCAGGTCCGGACTCTGGAATATGCTGGACACTGAAGGCAGGTTCTCAGGACAAACACGTGCTGTTGAGGGACATGGCTACTATATACTGGGTGATGCTGCATATCCTCAGACCAGCTGGCTCATGAAACCCTTCATGGACAATGGCCGCCTCACAGCAGAACAGACAAACTACAATGTCAGAGTTAGCAGGGCTAGAGTGGTGGTGGAAAATGCTTTTGGACGGCTAAAGGGCAGGTGGCGCTGCCTTCTCAAAAGAAATAACTGTAACACAGACTTGGTCAAATCAATGGTGATCACATGTTGTGTGCTCCACAATCTGTGTGAGAGCCACGGTGAGGAGTTCAGAGAGGAATGGGCAAATCCTGTTCACCTCAACCAGCCTGATGCACCGCTCCCTGATGGGTTAGATACAGGTGTAGCAGCTCGTGCTGCTCTTATGCGCCACCTCAACAACCCTTAGAGTTGTACAGCTTACTGTTGTGTTAGGGTTAAACAATACTATTAAAACAATGTAAACTACACTGAGCACCAAGAATACAAATGACTGTACAAAGCTTTTTTTAAATTTTTATTTATTGTGTTATACTTTGCTTTAATGCTTGTTTATATTTTGCCTTGAATGTGCATATTATACATCTTTTATGGTTTCTCTTTTATAAATAAACACACGAAAACCAACTGCTGGCATTCAAACTTGTTTTATTTTTAAACACAGCAATAAAAATGTGCAAACTTTATACATTGTGGGACAACAGAATGTGCAGAGGAGTATAAAGTGCAGAAATATCAGAATGAAATAAAAGTCTTTAGTCCAGAGGAGGGGGTTCAGGCTGGGACCGTGTTTTGAATATGGCCCCAAACATGGCCAGAAGCCCTTGCTGAAACACAGCCATTTGCCTTCTTGATTCCTCAGCTTCCTGCCTCCGCAGCATGTATTCCCTCTCCCGTGCAGCAGCAGCCCGCTCCTCGTGTTCTGCAAGTTGTTGGAAGAGGAGTTTGCGTTGCTCTCTGGCCTCCCTCCTGTTGTCCTCCTCCATCTCCCTCAGGGCATCTAAATGGAAGTCCCTTTTTCTCTTTCCTGTAGAAAAATAAAATAGAAAACATAATTAGATTGGTGCCACTCTTATCAGAACACATAAGTTTAATTCAATTTGTGTCTAGCTTTTTTGGTGAATCTGTTTGTGTTTACAACAATATCCAAAACGTGGAAATGAAAACCAAAGTATGTGTATTTCAACTAAGGTGTATCAGCTCACACTGTGCTAAATAACCTGTAACTTTATACTTACTGATGCATTTGGATGCCCCAGAATGACGAGGGGTGCTGCAGGAGGGTGGCTCCATAAACGAAACCTGTGTGGTCTCCAAGTGTTGTGCTAAAACACAAAAACATGGACACACATGAGAAACATGCATAGTTTTCAGCACAAACACACAAGCAAACAGGCTAGTCTTCTTGCTCCCACAGGTTAAGTGCTGGGCTACGTGCTAGTCGTTGAACAATAGGCTAACGTTAGCATCCTTAGCTACGCTACCGAGCAGAAAAATCAAAATCAAAACATGTGGTCATGCTGTTATTACCTGTAGACAAAGGCACATAGGGACTTATCATCGACGACTCGCCAGTGCCGTCCTCCGGAGCTGTACTAGAGGACAAAGTCTGCTGAGACTGTGGGGCTGAGTCCTTTGTTGCTGGGTTTGCGGTGTACGACGGTCGGTGTCCCAGGATGGCGTCTAGCTGACCATACCATTTATTTATTTTTCGGTCGGAACCGCTTCGGTTGTTGTGGTCTTTCAGCTTCTTGTAATCCTGCTTGAGTTTTTTTTTTACTTTTAACGGCATTGTTTTGCGGTGTGATGGATCCCCAGTGTCGAGGTGCGCTGATATGTCCTGATATATTTTTTCATTTCGCCGCGATGATTCAAGCCCCCTCTGAATCTCCTCAGTGCCGTAGACGGCAATCAGTGCCTGCACCTCGTCGTCGGTCCATTTGTCTTCTGTTTTCTTGTTGTTTACAGTGGCGTCTGCTAGGCTATTGCTCCCCTTCTGCTGGATTTTAAAAATGCCGATTGTTTTGGTGCTTTCTGATGGCGTCAGAGCCTGCTCTAGCTTTAGCCAATCAGCGCCGGGTTAACCTCAAGCCCCACCCAGGAGGTTTTCAGGGCAGAACGGAGTAGCTACCCTGGAGTAGGTACTCCGTTGGACCCCGTAAAAGTTCCTGTAAATGGCCCTGTGGGGGAGGTTCCTGCAGTGGAGAAACGCACCAACGGGGCCTGCCACTGGGGGAGAAAACATGGAAGTAAGCTAACGGACACATGGCCACCAAAAATCACTGGTCAGCGTTGCCAGATTTACGATAGTTATTGTACTTTTACAATAGTTTTGCCCTGTGTACAGTGTACGATTGATAATGCCAAAATTGCCATAATGTACAATAGTTTGACCATTTTGTGATACTTTGGTTAGTTGTTTGGTTGTAGAGTACATTATCTTATTTCAATGAATTTCCTGCGCGGATAGCAAAATATGGATCCTCCATCTCACGTGACCTCTTTCCAGCCAATCATGTTTGGGTGTAGGTTTAACATTTCCCATCTGGCAATGCTGTCACTGGCTAAGGGTATTATTGCTATATATTAACAAATTATATTAATTACACACAAGGAAATTCTGTGTATCCAGTGAACAGACTTCACCAACTGCTGAGGGAAATATCTGGCTCCTACATGTAGTTGCTAAATGCTTCACTATGTTCACCAGTCAGTTAAGGTCTTTTGCCTGCAGGGCAGGCAGGGTACAGCAGGTTGAACAGTGATTATTTGGTGTACATGATTGCCTCCAAAGGTTTATGATAACATCTCAGACTCACTACTATAGTACATTTTGCAGCCTTTGACAGCTTTCACATTAATCATAGTCACTTGATTTTATGTTTATATCAAAATATTGATTAATTGGGGATAATTAATAGAGTGTACCACTTTGGATATTGCAACTATATTGCAGTGTTTATTATATTTCCATTATTTCTGCAGCCCTGTTGATTGGTGACTCTAAATTACCTGTAGGAGTGGTTGTCGGTCATATATATATTAAAGCCTTGTCAACCTATCCTGGGAGTTCTAGACAGCATTAACCCCCAATCAGAGATGTGATATGATGTGTATGATGATTATGACTACAGGTTTTCACAGTGAGTGTCTAGTGGGCCAGTCCATTCATCTATACAATAGTCGGTTCAGCGTTGAATATTTCCTCAGTTACTGATCAGTTAGACATGAATTTGACAGTTATCATCAGTGGGGCAAAATGACAACTTGTAAACAAGATTTATGATTTGGATACTCTTTAACATGTATATAATGTACATGTATATAATATGTATATTTATCGCAAATTGAATCAGTGCTATTCTGGGTCTCTATGTGCAGTCCATTATCCTGAATAAATCAGGGGAGCTTGATCCCTAAAAATATCAGTATTAGGTCTAGAAGAACCTATGCTCCTGTTCTGACAAGGATAGGCGGTACTGTATGTAACACATCAACATACTAAATCAACTTCAAAGTCAGTCTAGGCCATGACTCACCTGACTTGCTACATTTGGCTTCATAAGGAGGAAAAATCCCCAGTCAACATCTCCGGTGAACCCTGTTTAGTACCATTTGTCTTCATGACTTTTCAAGTGTTTTTTTTTTTTTTAACCTTAATGTTTTCATTGGCTTTCCACACAGTTTTCTTTTTGACTCACAGGATCTGCTCCAGAACATTTTTTTTTGCTTCGCTGCTTTGGGATTTTCAGAGGGTAAGACCTATCAACCTAGCAGTCCTGCACCAAATAGTATTTCAAAATAACAGTGTTAGTGGGTAATAATACTATTTTACGGAAATGACTGCCATCCAGATGGAAGGGATTTTACAGTGAATGCCACAAGTTTAGACAAACACAATAAAGTACTTCAAGGTTAATTTGGTCATATTTGTTGTTATTGGCCACTTCTGCAGGTTTCGGTGCATTTTTTGAGACCATGTTGGAGCTTTCACCTCAAGTTTGAATTTGGTTTGATTCAGAAGTATTTCTATAGTCATATTAACACTGTGTGTTACAGACCTGACTATGACTATTGCACGTTTCCATGCAACACCTCTGCAACCAATGAGCTTCCCTTATGTGTTTTGGAGGAGTTGGAATAGGACTGACTCGGTGGTTTTACTGTTCATTCATTTTCAGTTATGGTTATGTTTAGGCAACTCAAATCATATAATGAGGGTCAGGAAAAGATTGTGCTCGGTTAAACATTGAAATACTAGGTGGTAACTTGAGCCAGACGACCGAACACAAACCATGACCTTTGGTGTCAAATGTTTTGTACACCTAACCATTCACCTCAAGCTCGGTCCAACTGTTTGCCCTGGTTGTAAAAGGTCAACTCACAGACCTGCAGTGGGAATAAATGTTGCAAGTGAATATAAGCTGCAGCATGTCTCCTCTTAAACATATTTGTAAATATAGATTTATTATATCTGATTGTAGTTCAACAAGCTATAAACACAAAGCAAAACAATCTAGCACCTTATAAAACTGATATAGAAAATGCATTGGAAAACAGCTGCCCACTGTATACAGTATATTTAGTAGACCTAGAGCAACGGTTGTAGTCATAGTTTCTAGTATTGTAGTATTGTTCGTTGCCACTGTACACATGCAAGACCAATAGACCAATGCTCTGTAGTGATGTGTGATACCACTGATTTTCCTTCCCTTCCCGATACCAAATTAAACCCAGGCTGTTTAATTGTCGTTGATACCAATACGATGCTGATACTTTGTAAACAAGCTTGATAAAACAGTATTCTGCACTTTTAAGATGGGAACTCCAGTTTAAACATCGACTCACGAACTGAAGCCTAGACAGACATGTTTCTGTTTCCCAAGGCCAGTGATAGTGATAGACATCAGCAACAGCTCCCCTCTCTCTCTCTCTCTCTGTACCTGGATTATACCTGCCAGTGCCAAAGGACTCAGTGATTGAACTCTGTCTTACCTTAGCAGCACCTTTCTTCTCATCTTCCTCAGACTACAGCTGGATAACTTCATTATATTCTGTATTGTGAATACAGATACTTAACAAGGTTTGTGGTGTTTCTGCATGACCTCACAGTCCTCACACACACACATCACATACTCATCCCATCACATGAGCCAGCTCGGTGGAGCAGGGGTTAGCACTGTTGCCTCTCAGCAAGATGGTCCTGTGCCTTTCTTTGTCGAGTTTGCATGTTCTTCCCTGGCTTGCGCGGGTTTCCTTCGGGGACTCAGGACCAAGGTTCTGGCTAAGACCTGGAGTTGGTCCCCAGGTGTGTACGCTGCGCGCTGCTCCCTTGGGATGGGTTAAATGCCAGTCTCACCATGTTGTACATTGTGTGATATGTGACATAAATAAAGATTCTTCTTCTCATTATTATTATTATTCTCAACATTAACTGTCTGCCAGTGGAGCCTTACATAGAGACCCAGAGTTCACATATGACTATGACAGGTGAAAGTAGTAGCTCCTATTATTTGAACTAGAACCTGTGATAGCGTAGTTACTTTACTGTGTCCTTCATGATGATAAAGCACATTTATTGCAGATTACTGAGCTTAGATATCAATCTGAGAAATGTTCAGAATTGGAAGTATCGATTCAGATCAAATTCCTGATTCGGTCTGACTGAGGCCTTGAAGTGGTGATTGGTTCTAGCAGGGCTCTGTAGCAAGACAGAAAGTTTCCAACCGTCATGCAATCTGTTGATGATCCTGAACTCTGAAATAGACGAATGGATGTGGTGAAATACTCGATATAACACCAGCATCTCTCTCTCTGTCTCCCCAAGTCTGTCTCAATGTCTCTCTCTCACCCTTTATGGGCTTTTGTTGCTCCATAACTCTTTCTTCATCACAATGAGGATGACTAAGAATAGAACAATATCAATGCCTGTTTCTTTTTTTTTTTTAGCCTTTATCCTGACCCGGTCGCCACATTATCTCTAAGTTTCTATTTATTCTCTGTGTAACTGCTTCACTCCCTCTCTCTCCTTCTCTGTCTGTATCTCTCGCCCATGTTTCACAACCCCCTGGAGTCTGCAAAAGAATGTGGTTTGTAATTAACTATCATTTCGAAGGAATTTTCTGTTATTTCTCTGTGGACAGTCCAGCATAGTCCACTGCTATGCCTAAGAGTTTACATACGTTTCATTAGCTTAAAAAATCAACCTTGTTAACTGTCACTCTAAAAAATGCTAAATGTTCTCCCAGATTCAAATAGAAGTAGGTGCTATGTGCTACTGTTGAGCATCTGTGTGGCTACCTTATAGTTTCTGGTTCAAAAGGTAATATTAACATTTTATGTAGCAATTTAAAAAAAGATGCTGACAGGTAAAGGCCTTGACAATTGTTCAAGAAAACTTCTGATTAGATATGAATACTGGGAAGATAAGAAGTGAAAGAAGTAAACAGCACATTGAATACAAGAAATAGCTGTGCTCCCAATGTGTAACTGGAGTTAATGCTTTCTAGACAAGTATGCTGATGTTTGATATCCAGTGTGACAGTTAAAGGATGAGCGTCTGCACCAGCCTTACCTTCAATCTATGCAAATGGCCGTGTTTCTACATCAAAGTATAAAGCAAAGAATCTTCAAACACAGCTCTGTGCTGCAGCGGGGGCTTCAGACTGAAACTAGGCTCACATGTGAATCCCTCTCATGTGATCTCATGTAGAAGCAGACGTAAACAAAATGGAGATTAGCGTGGTGCAACAATCTGCCGTAGTAATGTGCTGCAGTGAGAAAAAAAAACAAAAGCAGAAGGTTAGACGAGCCTGAATGACTGGGGAGATGTGGTCAACACAGGTTTTCTATTCTTCAGCAGAAACTGGAAGTGACATTTTAAGTTTCTGTCAACAGTAGTATTAGGGTTGGGTACCGAACTTTGGTACTATTAAGAGTACTAACTAAATTACATCAGTACTACCGAGTACCAGTTCACATTAAGTCACTCTGTGCCAAATTTAAAAAGTAAAAAAGATAAAACGATCTCGATCATTTTCATGATAAAATTTTCCACAATAATGATGATAAATTTATGATATTTATTTTCAATAGTTATTTTTGAGTCCGTTTTCCTTTACCTAGAAAACACTACACCAACAGCCAATCGCACAGCAGAGAAACAAATGCATGTGGTTGATACCTGTTTCCGGCCCCTCCCACTCACAACAACTCAGAATGATGGTGACCACCTGTGTGTCGAGCCAACACAAGAATAGTGGTCATACCACTTTGGTTATTCTGAAATAGTTCGGCTGCCTGAAGTCTGACAAAGGACAGACCAGCATTAGGTGCAAAATGTGTTGGCGACCAGTCCTCAGCAGAACTGGAAAAGCCATTTGGTTGGTTGGTTCTGTTGAATGTTTGTCACCTATTCATTCTGACAATAAATACATGTATTTTGTTAACCATAATTAACCTTCTGGTTTGTTTTGGGTTCTGTCCAAAGGAAAATACTCTTAAAACAATGTCGTTGTCAATTCAACATTATTATTGTTAAATATACTGTATATCGTGATAATTATCGACCAATATACAAAAAAAAACATATGATGATAATAGTTTTGGCCATATCACCCAGCCCTACCTGAGAGAGATCTGAGAGATCTTTTTAACATCTTTTTTTGTTACAGAAAGAAAGACAGAGTGAGACCTCTCCCCAAAAGTCAGCCAATACCTTACCCACATGCTATTTAGTTTGTTTCAGTATGAAACCAATAGTATGTGTACTGCAAACTATCTACATGGAAATATTACAATAGACATTATTTGAATTCCTGACTTGATAATATAACAAGCGCTTGGCCTGCTAGCTCGATGCTCGGCATGATGGGAGCTCCCATTAACGCACTAACAGAGGTTAGCATTGTGATAACTGCGATAAAAATATATTTACAAACAATACGTTTTATTCACGTTTAACATGTGAATAAGCTTATATTCACAAGCGTGTACAGTATTTCATATGATCTGGAAACTGAAGTGTAACTGCTGACATTGTTAGCTAACTCAATCTGCTGCTGTAGCTTCAACACTGACCAGCTACAGCAAGCTCAAAGGGTCAAAATTGTTACTGGAAGTTTGACTCATGATTTGTTGACTGTCCCCAGTGAGCAGAGAGTGATCTAGATCACGTCTTTTAGACATCATTTATGGACATCCAAGACGTCTAAAAGATGTCCTCCGGGGGAGTCAGAATGAACGTTTTTCATACGTCTTTTCTGGACGTTGTATAGACGTTTATATATCGTATATATAATTCTGGATGTCAGTGGATGTCTAGATTATGGCCTCGTTGAGAAAAGACGTCCAGTCAGGCCATAATCTAGACATCCACTGGCATCCAGAATTAGTTGAGAATAGACGTTCATACTGGCTGTGATCCGGACATTCACTGACAGCCAGAATTAGTCGATAAACAACATATAAACGTCTATACAACGTCCAGAAAAGACGTATAAAAAACTTTCATTCTGGCTCCCCAGAGGACGTCTTTTAGACATCTTGGATGTCCTTAAATGACGTCTAAAAGACGTGATCGAGACCACTTTTTGCTCATTGGGTAGAAGTGAATGATTTTACTGGTTAGAACTGAAATAACTTTTTTTGTTATTAAGAGAGAGTAAAGTACGGAAAAGGGTACTGTTGGCTACTGGTATCAAATTCCAGGTACCAGTATTGAAACTGGTATCAGTTCAAATGTGAACAGTACCCAACCCTGAGTAGTATGCTAGCTAACATTAGCCTCAAGGGCTGGCATGTTTACTGTTACTTGGCAGCACCATCAGCTGCTCTGATTGTTGTGGTCCGGCCCGGAAAGCACTGATGAATTCATCCAGATTTTAAATCATAAATATGAAACATGTTTGAAATGATCAGGGTGGCCTGGTTGAGTCTATGAGCAGTTCAGGAGGCTTGAAACTGCAACTGAAACCCTTCACATTACCAGATAATCTGCCAGAGACTGATACTGGTATTACAATTGGACAGCCTACAGGACCAGCGCCACTAGAACTGAAATGATACAAGTCTGCCACAATAATAACGTTACCGTCAAAATACCTCTGCTAATTAGATTCATGCTCTACTTTAATACCCTGGTGGTTAGGTCAACAGAAGTGACTAATGCGCCTATTTTTGAAATGAATAACTTTGCTAACTGTTTGCAGTTCACTTTAACGTTACAGATGTTTATTAAAAGGTCAAATATATGGTTTGCCACTTCACATCATGCTAGACCTGCCACTAGTATGAAGAAAGCAGCATCTAAACACACACTGCTCACCCAACTCAGATCACGCTGTTAAATTAGGCAGTGCTGTACAATGGCAGAGAGTGGAGAGACCATTTATGTTTGGCAGTTTTCACCACTCTCTGCAGTGCTGTCTGGTCTGAGCAGTTGCCATACCCTACTGTTATGCAGGATCCACTTGAAGGTGCAACAGTTGATTATTCTGAGGACCTTCTTTAGTCCTCTCAAGGAGAAGAGACTGGTGATCAGGGTTGAGGTGTTAAAAGTTCAAGAGATGTCCTCGGAGATGTGTACAACCAGAAGGTTAAAGCTGACAATGCACTGAACCTCAGTCCAGTTGACACAATGGTTGTTGAGGAACAAGTTGTTGTCAGCGCACCACGCTTGCCGCCACGTACTTGATAATGGAATTGGACCCACGAATAGGCATCCAGCCGTAAGGGAAGAGGGAGTAGAGGAAATGATCTAGCCAACAGCCCTATGGGATGCCAGTGTTCAAGGTGAGGGTTGAAAAGGTGTGTGATTGTCAAGCCAAAAAAAACTGGGGCTTGTTGGTCAGAAAGTTTAGCAGGTTGAGGAGGACCGGATGACTGAAATTGGTGATTCGGTTGGAGGGGATGATGGAATTGAATGCTGAACTGAAGTTGATGAATAGCATTCTCACATCAGTGTTGTCGAAGTGGGAGAGGGCAGAGTGAAGTGCCATTGAGAAGGCACCCTCCATACTCCTATTCTGGTGAAAAGCTACTTGGAGGGGGTTCAGTGAGGTTGGTAGGCAGGTTTTGAGATGAGCCAGGACTAGCCTCTCAAAGCATTTTATCATGGTGGGGGTAGAGGATATTAAAGCTTGCTGCAATGGAGTTTTTAGGCATGATGATGCACAGCACAGGGGGACAGTTGCTTGGGCAATTGACAGGTTAAAGATCAAGATCAATCATGACCTCGATCATCTGCCCAGCACAGGCATCTCCATCAGGGCTAGTAGCTTTACATACATTAATTCAACTTAGAGCAGCATGCACGTTGGTGGTTGGTAGTGTGAGGAGCCAGTGGCCTACCCTGTATCCCAAAGCATGTATTAAAACTGTAAAGGCCATGTGGGAAGGATGTGTTGTGGTTGAGGACATGTTGGTGGTTTTGTTGTCCTAAATGAACTGCAGGCCAGAGCATCAGCGGTGTTTTGCGCCTTCAGCATTACGCAGACCTCACAGTTCATCCAAGGCTTCTGATGTTGGAATGTTATGATCCATTTGAGGGAGGGAGAAGAATTAGTGTCCCTGGTTGAGTCCAGGGCTTTTGTCCTGCCTCTGAGCTGGCAGCAAAGGAAGTAACAGGGCTGAATTGATGTGTCTGTCAAAAGAGTGAGGTGGCAAGATGGTGGGACAGGACAGGGCTGTTGTGAGTTGATAATGTATTATGTGTGCGAGCCACCACCTGGAGATTTAAGATTGTTATTGCTATGCTATGCATTGTTATTGTTTAAAAAGCACTGACTGATGCTGACACCATTGTGCTACATGTCACTCCTCTTATGCTTCTGAATGCCAGCATGCTGTCTGAAATCACACACTGGCATGGCATTGTGCTGCTGTTGTTTTGTTCAGTGTAAATAGACACAGGTGATCTAATGACAAGTCTTCGTTGCTGCATTATTGCATGATCTCTGTGTAAAAAACGCAGACTGTCCTTGGTGGGGGAGGGAAATGGCTTTGTAGGCATCAACCAAGTTGGTGTAAACATGGTACAAGGTCTTGTCTCCTCTAGTGGGGTAGCAGACACGTTGATGGAATTTTGGGAGGACACTCTTTAGGTTGAAGGCTGGCTCTGAATGTGCAGTCTGCCGTTTGCTCATGGCAGCATGCAGGTCTTTCATAGCAAGTTAAGCATCGGCAAATGGAGGGATATATGCTACAGTCACCACATTAGATGTAAAATCACTAGGATGATAGAAAGGTCAACACTTAACCATGAGGCATTCTAGGTGAGCAGAGCTGTGACTTGATTATAGATGAGTCTGCGCACCAAGCGTTGTTTACATAAAGTCCCCCAGCACAGACTGGAAACAAACAGGCAGATAACTGCTAATTCAGAGAATCTGGTGAGACGTGTCTGGGGTTGTGCACGCGCTGCCTGTCTTAGTTGAGATGGTGAACCTGTTGCTTATTTACACATCCAACACATATGAAAAGTCCATGTGTGCTAAAAGTGGAGTGTATTGACTGCACATGTTGGAGTTTTTTCACTGAAAACAGCTGCCTGCTGCGACTAGAAACAAGGTTGATGAGTGTGGTGAGACTTAACAAAAACAGTAAAGTTGTGGGCCACAAGACTAAAACAAAGTGCTTAAAGATGCAGCAATGCTCTGTAGTGCCAAGGGGAACTATAGAGTTGGGCATTAGTTCTTTGTAGGCTCATCATTACAAGTGCCCCCTTCACATTACAGTCTAAAGCCCAGATGGAAAAGTGGAATAGTCCTAAATAGCTGATTACTGCAGCTATGTGATGATTCAACAAGACTAGGACTATGTATAGCCATATTCACACAGACAAATAGCTCTCTTGAAAGACGCAGCACTCATTCCTTTCATTGCAACAGCATTGCTGATGATACGGCCCTAGGGAAACAAATGCATGGTCATTAGCCAATAAAGCTGTAACTGACTCAACTTTTGCTGCGATGCAATGGAGTGTGATCCAGAAAGGTCCTGCATTGGCCAATCAAAGATGCAAGCATACATTTCAGGTAGTTAACGCTGTATTTCTGGATTTACTTACTACACTGTCACTGTAGTAACTTTTCGGTATGTAAAATCCTGTCTCATAGTACTTCTTAACAGCTGTGTAATGTTTTGGCATTTGATAAATCTTCAAAGTCTTGGATGATTCACTCGATCCTCCATCCTGTATAGTATGTCATCATCCACAGAAATACCGGCACTTTAAGATCACTCTTTATGTTTTAACACTTGTCTTAGTAAATTCACATGGATTTAACAGCTGGAGTGCTTCTGCAGTTGGTATCCAATAGGCAGCCAATGGATAATTTTTCCTGACAGTATATACATTAGCTGTAACAATACACAGATGTCTCATTTGGATTAGAATTGTTTCTCTTAGCCAGATGAGCCTGTGTTTTCAGCTAATACTACCATCACAGGTCTACCATCATTGCTGTTAAAAAAAAGTCTGTCAGGATGAAGTTTTAGATTGTTACATGTCTTTTGGATGATCCAAAAAAAATAATTATTGCAATGTTCTTTTAATGTCTGTCCTGGGATTGCAACACTGATAAGACCTAATCCAAGCTAATGTAACCTGATAGTCATACTCCCTTCTTTGCCCCACTTTCATTTCTTTCCCCCATCCATCTCTTCTATTCTATCCACCTCCCTTTGTGACCTCACTTGATCCTTCATCTGAAACATTACTTGTAATAAAAAAATAATAAATGGGAAATGCTTTATTTATATTAAACCCACCATGCCCTTTTATACATATAAGAAATTGAATGAGATTATTTAAAGATGTACTCGATAGCTAGTAGATATACTCGTCTATGTATGCACCTCTGTGTGATTGAGTTCTCTGGGGCTAATTTCAGCTGACCAGTATTAATGCATGGCTTTTTGACTTTTGTTGCTCTTTGAACTCAAAAGATGTGAGGGTTCATTCAGAGTTTTTTGACATCTGAAGGTTAACCAGTTGATGTTGGACTTTCCAAAGACTGACATGCAGACCTCATCAGTTGACACAATGCGTTTTGGGATTTGTGGGTCTGAATGGGAGGCGGGGGGAGGCATGAATGGGAGTGAATGTAGGGTGACAGAGGGTCAGTGAGAATAGAATGCATAATTAAGTGAGACTTTTGCAACTTCGAAGCCAGTCTTTCTGTTCAAAATGGACTGTATTTTAATAATTTGTTGAGTGAAACCATAATGCACTATCCAGCACTGTGAATCCCTTCCCAGATAGCAAAATTGTACCAGACACGTTCTTTGCATGGCATTTGGCCATGGTATGGGATTGTATCTTGTGTTTGTATATATATATATTTGCATACATTTTTTCGATACTCCTTTATAGTGATGCTCACAGGTAGTCATGTAATTTAAGATTGATGTATGGGACACAAGGTTTCATTTTATAGTTTATTTCTGCTCCTGTCATTTGGTCCACAAGATTACTGTACATGCACACTGTGCAAATCTTTCAATGGAAGCAGATTTTTTTTTGTGTATGAAAAATGTCGGAAAAACTTCCAGCCACTACAACTGCCACAATAACACCACCTGCTGTCCTCAGTATGTATCTCACAGCAGTGTGTTCTTGTGTCATTTAAGTTCAGCATTTGAGCTTCTTCTTCTTCCTCTTCTTTTCGTTTTTCTCTTCTTCTCCTTCTTCTTCTTTGCTTTAATTTCTAGCTGTCAGCCTGAAATTATGATGGATGATTCATGTTGTAAGGATCTAATAAGAACTGCTTTACTCTATCCCATTAGTTTTATTTCCTCCACCAAAGATGTATGTGTCCGTTGGTTGGCTTGTCAACAGAATTATACAGAACCTGAACAAATCTCCATATAACCTGGATGGAGGATGGGCATTGGCCCAGAATAGACCCCATTAACTTTTGGTACAGATTCCAGATAAGTGGGTGAATTCAGGAATTTTTTCTCACTTCCTTTAACATTACAAGAACATTTTCATGAATTTCTCAGGGAATACTGCATGGATGTTAATTTTAAAAAAATCAGGCGTATTTAGGTGGCTATGATCTATGAGTGAGTAAAAAAGCAGCCTTGGTGGGCTTACTGAGTGCTTAATTATCACTTATTTTACTTTTGTCTCTATAATTTCAGTCACATTAATTGGTGACATCGCTCTGTCTCTGTTTCATGGGGTTATACTCATCATTTGCATGTGCTTTAGTAAAATCTTTTATGTATTCTTGTGCTTTTGTCAACCTTCTTACAGTATGTTCCACTTAAGCCGTTTTGGTCTGGAATGGTATTAATGAGTTATCTCATACAATTCTTGATAATTGCTGGTGGTCTCAGCTTTCAATACTCTGAATTTCGTGACTCGTGTCACAATACTGGAATTTCTAACTTTGACACAATATCTTAGATCAATATCACAGGGAAACAACACAACATGGAGGGGATAAATTGTAGATTTTTATGCTTTTGCACTGTTCAGTTTCTTGGCTTAATTTGAGTTTAACATACTTTCTTTGTTGTTCAAAAAGAGAATAACTAAATTATCTGATTAACTTGGGATGTAACAATACCAAAAACCCATGGTACGATACGTACGTGTCTTTGGCAATTAATGATTGGACTATGTACAACTGCAAAAACAATCCAGCAGCCAGTAGCAACCCCCCCCCCCCCCCCTCCGTTTGTGCAGCGGGACTACCAGGGTACCCAGGGGGGTGTGGCATGGGAGGACAGCTGAGAAGAGTCACTCGGCTGATCTCCGTCCAACTTGTTGTCCAGCAGATGACCTGGGCCATGAAAATCTCTGTCAGCATAACTGAAGCGTTATTATTTCCTAACTGTATGTTCAGTGTCTGGGGTTAATGGACAATTGACATTGTGTTTTTCTTGCGGTTGCTTTGTAAAAACAAACTGCTGATACAGTGGATTGTGAGCAGTAGTTTCCCGCCGATAACATACTGTCACTTTGGCTGTTGCAGCTGCAGAGTCCGTGGGCACGTTAGGTGAAGCAGACAGGCCAGGTGGCGCAGCAGTGGTAGGGCAGCTTCATTAGCTATTAAATCCATTAATGAAACTCCATTCCACATTTTCACTGCTACCTTGCACTGAGGAGATTGACACGCAGACTGACAGTGCTGCACACCTCTCTCAGAGTTGGACGGCAAAGTTGACAGTGCCTCCTCAGAGCTTGGCTGATTAGCTGGGCTTGCTGTAACAGTTATTATTTATGGCTGCAGACGTTAGCTTCAGGTGAAAATGGCTAACGTAATCAGTAATTGTTGTGAGGCAGAAGTCACGCTCAGCGACAAATAGGACATGTCTGTTTAAAAAAACACTAGGTGAGTTTTTAATTATCACTCAGATGATCTCTGCCTCCCTCCGACAAACCTCCTGCATAACTAACATAAGCCTAATGTCCACCTTCAACCATTGGAAAATCAGCTATCAACATAAGCTGCAGACTCTCGACTATACTGTCTCTGCATCGATGCAGGATCTCCCGCATCGTGATGCATCTTATAATTGAGAAATTTCCACACCTCTAATAATGGTCCAATCAGTGTTGTGATATTACTTACTTTTAAGTCAAAGTCTTCACATTTTCTTCTATGCCACTGAATGGTTCATAGTTGTCACTATAATACTTTGTGGACATTATGACTTTTTGTGGTGTAGTTTGTGGCACATGCAGCTTTGTTTTCTTCACTGCATTCTCCCTCCTTGTACAATAACGTTTGTATGTGAACCTTCATTTACACCGCAACACGTCCAGTTGCCTACGATACTGCACTAAATTAGATCTCTTATTCAGGTAAGTGCAAGTACTCATTCCTTGCTGCTGCAATGACTCAATTTACACATGGGAATTGTTCAATCCTCTAATCTAATCTAATCTAATCTAATGTTTCACATCCCTGTAATTCTCCATTGTCTCTTGGTGTTTCTCAAACTACACCTTGCTCTGTGCCATATTAGAAATTACCATTGGTATTTTTTTCTGGTTCTGTAAGGAGTTGCAGATGTTTTGTCTTTCTCTTTCTGAGGCGTATGAGCAGCTGGTTTTACACTCAGATTCTGCAACTCAAAAAAAAGGTTTAAATCAATAGGCAGTTAAAATTGAAATGTGATTAACACTGACAGCGTAGCCATGGCATACATATGTGTGTGTTTGGGTATCTAGTGTAATCCCATACCTCTACTTGTGTGTGGAGGCACATGTGTGAACACTTGCCTATGTGTGAAAGTATTTAGGCAGAGGAACTCTTGACCTCAACGTCTTTCATAGAGTGTCAGAGTCCAGCAACGTCCAGTTTAGCAAAACTGAATCATGCTTTGGTTTTGGACCTCAGCATTAGTTCCAACAATGCTTTGGAGATGCAGTCAGGATGTACAGTATAATGTTGCTATGGACAACTGAAGCTACAACTTTTAGCCAAGGCTATATTTGTTTACATTTCAGCCAATTGGCACCATTAAAGTATGCTGAATTAGATGTTAGCAGCGCCTTTTTAGATTATAGGTACCTGCAAAATTTTAATCATAAAAGGCTCACAAATTCCACTGGTCCAGATCACTGAATCACCTTCCAGTTTTGATGGCAATTTTTTATGGGTCGGAGAAACTGTCAGCTAGCTGAAGCTATCCTTTACAATAATTTAATACATGTTTACAACCAGACAGGCAAACTCATTAAAATGGGCAATAATTAAGGTCAGTGACAATGACCATGACACACACACACACACACACACACACACACACACACACACACACACACACACACACACACACACACACACACACACACACACACACACACACACACACACACACACACACACACACACACACACACACACACACACACACACACACACACACACACACACACACACACAGACGTTTGATAATGAGACTGAGCAGAAGCACAACAAGCAAAAAAAAGCAACATTTCGTTCTGAGTGAGTAAGGTGTAATTTGAATGAGAAATAAAAGAAGTCTAAGTCTAAAATCATAGAAATGTCCCTTTACAAAGAGCAGGCGAGTCCGAGGCAGGCACGGTCGGCAACAGGTAGTCAGTCCAGAATGAAGTGCGGGAGAGTCTTGCATGAGGAGAAGAACAATCTGGCAATGACTGTCTGTGAGGCTAGAGTATATATACCGGGTTGATTAGTAATGAGGAGCAGCTGTGTGAACAGGTGAGCAGAGTTGGCTGATTACCTGAGAATGGCTGGTGACAGGGCAGGCAGAAATGAACTGGTGACCAGCTATGCCAAACTGTGACAGTGCTGCCCTTCAATATACACCACCTGCCTAATATTGTGAAAGTTCCCCTTGTGCAGCCAAAACAGCTCTGACCTGTCAAGACATGGACTTAAGACCTCTGAGGGTGTCCGGTGGTGTCTGGCACCAGGGCGTTTTATAGTGGATCCTCTGGGTCCTGTACGTGGGGGGTGGGGCCTCCATGGATCAGACCTGCTCCAGCACGTCTTACAGATGCTCGATCAGATTGGGATCTGGGGAAGTTGGAGGCCCGGTCAACACCTTGGGCCCTTTATTGTGTTCCTCGAGCTGTTCCTGAGCAGTGTTTGTGGTGTGTCAGGGCACATTGTCCTGCTGGGGGGCCACTGCCATCAGGTAGTGTTGTTGTGATGAGGGGGTGTACTTGGTCCACAACAGTGTTTGGATGGGTGGTGCGTGTCAAGTGGCATTCACATGAATGTCAGCACCCAAGGTTTCCCAGCAGAACATCGTATTGTGATGAGATGATCAATGTTATCACCTGTCACCTGTCAGTGGTTTTAAGGTTGTGGCTAATCGGTGTATATCCACATCTGACTATATCTGTCCGGCCATGAAGACTTAAAAAGATTTTAAAAGTTCTGTGTCACTTGGACATAAACACAAGAGGTTATAAATGCTGCTATTAAAGATTTGTGATTGTTAGGCCGCCAGCATGAAACCACGGACCAGTAGGGAAAATGGGGGTTGAGCAAATACAGTGAAGCTGTTTAGCACCCAAATGAGGACATGCAGAGATTCTGGAAGTCAAAAAGTGCCAGTGTCTGTTAGCAGAAAGTTAGGTCTAGTTCATCTTAAAATACCTTATCAGATGACCAGGTTATAAGTCAAGACTCAGATAATATCGTCTGTGGTTCACCTGTCTACTTTGCAAAACGTAGTGCATAATGTAATATAATATGGCAAATAAACAAGTTTTATTAGTGTCTCAACTGAACTTAAGTTAATGTCACAACAGCAGTGGACAAAATCATAGATGACTGTGAGCTGCATGTTAACCATATATATATTTATTACAGTGTGCAATGGTTTGTAGGGGCGTCGGCAGACACTTTTTACCGGGGCATATGCCTGTGCCCCTGTAAAGCTGCAGTCCTAGCAACGCCCCTGGTTCGTATAATGTCTTGAGAAACAAGTTGGCTTTGTGTTTGACTTTCTGACGGGTCTTTCCCGTGTCTGCTGCGTCTGAGTGTTTTACCATCTGTGCTGAGTTTTCTTCTTGCAATGTTTCACTGGCTCTGCCTCCTTTTTGGAAAACACTGTTTTGTCAGTTTTATTGAAAACGTTCTTATTTTTGAAACACTTTTTCTATATAGTAGTTAAGAAAATATAAATGAGGGAAACAATGCTTTTTTTCCTTCATAAGATTTTTGTATTTGTACAAACAAGTGAAGAAACCTGCAGTTGTCTTGTGAGAAATGAGCACCATTTTCTTGATATGAGTGCACCAGTCTAACATTTTCCTTCTTGTTATGTGATGCTATCAGTAATTTTTTTTTCTCAAAAATGCCAGAAACCAAGGAACAAGGAAAGAAACACTTAAAAATATGAGCATAAAAGTTCATTGTTGACCTTGGAAATAATAGTTAGATTGTAGAAATGCTCAGTTTTCATTTGACCACATGTCACACTAGGATGGCACTCAGTAGAGTGCATACCTCCAAGCCTAATCCATTGTCCTCAATAGTCCTGCATCAATCAGTTTTTTGTTTTTTTTAAATAAAGATCTATGCATTATTCCCCGAGAAATTAAAGAAAATGTCAAAAAACCCCACAATGTTAAAGAAAGTGAAAAAAAAAAAAAATCCTGTATCCGTCTCTTTATCCTGATCAGCACCAAAAGTTAACTATTCTGGACTGAGACCCATCCTCCCTCTAAGTTTGGTAGAAATCTGTTCAGTAGATTTTGTGTATTCCTGCTGATAAACCAACCAAACAACCAACCAACCAACCAACCAACCAACATACGAACACGGGTGAAGACATAACCTCTAGAGTTAAAATATACATACTCATAGCAAATGACCATCTCCACGATAACTGAACAACTTCTACCAGGTGTAACAACTTGTGAGAGTTCTGGTAAAAGCTGAAAGTTTTCTTTGTTACATTTGCATGTTTTTGTCCTGCTTAAACGATATTAGCTTTAATTTCTGAAACAATTAAGTGAAGATACAGGGTAGATGGAAGATGATTTAACAGTATGAGAGATGAGTACGGTTTCCTGGAGGACTCCTTAGCTTTTGATCATGTTCAGACTTAAACTTAAAACACAGTCAGCACTAGAATACGTTATCTCTTTGGTTAAAGACAGCTAGACAGTTCAGTGGAGTGACAAATCTATTTTACCAGAGTACTGCAGTAAGATAAGGGCTGTGTGGTTATAAAGCTCAGGCGAACATCAGACATGGAACCCCCTAGGCCAAGTGGATGAATGTCAGCTGCTGACATCACGTAATGGATCGTCGTCATCTGGTTTCGAACTCTATATCACCTGAGTCACCTGATGGGTACAGCCGTCCGACTGCTGTCTCACTTTCATCTGGCACTTTTGTGTTGACGTTTGTATCGAGTCTGTTTCTGTCTGCTCTTTCTAGCTCGACATGTGGTACTTGTCATTGTTGTAGGTCTAATATGTTGAATGTCTAAGGTGCAGGTTTTTTAGGCTGCTTTGAAAGTGTACAACTGGATCAAGACAGCTTTCAGTTCGGTTTAGAACGATGTTTGTGGTGTGAAAGCAGAGCCGAACCACCACGAGGGTGGACATGTTATTTAAGTATAAATTTAAAAGCTTAACTATTATAAATGTATTTGCTGATTTTGATCTGTTACGGTCTCCCAGTTTCATAAATAACATTTTATCTGTTCAAAACAAAAAATAGAGGAAAAAGTACAAGGCAAGTAAATAAAAAGTACAAGGCAAGTAGTGCAATGTAAGTATAAAAATATAAATAAATATGTGCAGTGGTGCAGGTTGTAAGTATGGAAATGTGAGAGTATAAATAAGTACAGTAAAATAGTCTTTACAATTATTGCACATTGTCCTTGGGTGGTGTGTGTGTGTGTGTGCGTGCGCGCATGTGCTTGTGTGTCAATGTCAGTGCCCGTTTGTGTTCAGTGCAGTGATGACTTGTGGAAAGAAGCTGTTTCTGAGTCTGTTTGTTCTGGTTTTGATGGACCTGTAATGCCTGCCAGAGGGTAACAGGTCGAACAGGTGATGTGCAGGATGGGTGCTGTCTCTTGTAATTGCCTCAGCTCTGCTCTGCTAACACATTTAAGCTTAAAAAACTTTTTTTTTAAAAATACAAAAAACCCCCAAAGATTCCGCGATGCTTAGGCCAATGCAGATTGCAGATTATCGGTCTGGCTGATTCGCAATGTAACAAGTAGTAAGTTATTGAATTGATGGAGTGAAGTGAAAATATTAAATAGCAGAAAATGGAAATACTGAGGTGAAGTACCTCAAAATTGTGCATAAGTACAGTACAAGACTAAATTGTAGTAAAGCTCCATCACTGATTATTCTCAACTCTGAGACTAAGATTTGTCTGTAAATGCATATCGGTTCCAGCTAATTGAAATGGTTTTAGATATTTAGACTTGATATGTATTAATATTAGCACTAGAAGAAATAACATTTCTAACATCTATCATTTTGACAAATTTGACTCCCTTATTAGGTTTTATATCAACTTAGTGAACTAAACATTGTCTGCTGGTGAATGTTGTGATAGCATCATAGACATTTTGAAACTGGTCCCCGGTCACTGCTGAAGTACCCCACTACTATGATATAACACATGAATAAATGTTATGAGTTGTTTTCTGTGATGGATGACTGAGAGGTTCAAGCCTCTGGAAAGTAGATTTTCATGGTTTACTGAAATCAAGTCAAATCAAATCAACCCTGCCTCTACATTTGGACATTGATCTAAAAACTTACACCATGCTTTTGAAAATTGCAGCAATTTAGCACAGCTTAAAGTCAACAGCCAAAAAACTTGTAAAACCATCAATAGCGTGGCTTTAATATACTGCCAACTATTTCAAAATAATCTGATTAGCCTGGCGCTCTCAGCAGTGTTGACGTTCAAAAAGAGTTACAAACCTTCAAACCTTGAAACATCCAGGAAACATCAACAGCAGGAAGGACCAAAATGGTGAATGTGGTCACTCCAGTCAGGTGACAGCAGGATCCTATTTAGAGCTGCTGTATTCTCAATTGTTTGTTTCAGCTTCTTTGAGCTGATGTGACGGAAGAGAAGCTTTTTCCCATGTGAAGGGACAGCGTGTGTGTGTGTGCGTATTTGTGTGTAGAAACACTACTCCAAACACAAGCTGAAACATACAGAATCAGGGGAAACTGAGACAGGACACATACAGAAAGACCAATACACACACACACACACACACACACACACACACACACACACACACACAAAGACATACATGCACAAAAATCTGTGCAGATGGAAGCTAAACACAAACATGCATATGCATGTAGAAACACATAAACCCATTGTTTCTGGTAGGAAATGGAGTGTTGTGTGTGTTATCTCTTCATTGGCTGTAAACATACTTTCACAGGCTCTAAAATACAATAGACTGCTTCACTCTGTCTGTTTTACTGGCCTCTAACACAAAGGCTAGGCTGAGCTCTGAGTGTGTGTGTGTGTGTGTGTGTGTGTGTGTGTGTGACGGCCTTGCTCGCAGAGAACAGTCATATTTTTCCTGTCACAGTGATTGTGTGGATGTTGGTATTATATCTAATACTACTGAAGGACAGGAAGTGAGATAGCATTCACATACTAACCATACAGACCCGAGTCTAAACAATGGGCCTAATGCAGCACCATTCTCTTAAATTTCTCTTATATTTTCTATTACTTTTTTGTCAAGAGAAAAAATAAGAGAAGTCACTCCAGAAGCACCAAACGTTCTTACCATCCAAATCTGCTCTAACCCAGGTGTGCTGAATGATGAATCCCACTTGATCGTAAATCTGAGGCGCCTGGCCGATTGTACAGTAATTAGCATAGGTAATGCCTACTAAACACCATATAAGGGCAGGTGTTGTGCTGTGTGCAAATAGCCGACACTGGCAGAGGGATTGGCGAGATGCCACCAAAAAAGAGTAGTAAAAAGAAGAAGAATTTCAGCAGCAGTAAACTTGAGGTATTGTTAAATCAAATAAAACAACGCAAACATGTGATCGTCCACAGTGTCAGCAATGGCGTTACACCAATGTCAGAAAAACAGTATCAAGGCACACAATTGTGCGCTCTACCACGGAGCGGGTGTTGTAAGAGCTCTCCTGTCTGGTCTGGGGGTTTACCAGGGGGGTCAACAGCCATGGAGTGAGGGCATAACCTTGGTCACCTATGTTACATGTTTATGAAATTGAGTTTCATAAAAGTAAAACTGGATGGTGGTTTTATAATTACAAATCATTTACCAATCAGCCACCCCTCTCCACCAGCTCCTTGAGCCGGATGCATCCCCACCAAACTATTCTGCAGCACAAAGGAGTCGTGTGCCCCCCTGGTCAAAGCGCCACGACATTCAGAGGGTGGCAGTTTGCATCTGATATTATTTGGACGTTAATAGAGCGATGCAGCTTTTGTTTGAGGAATGGGAATGGATCTGGAGAGGGTGCTTTGATCCATATCTGTGGCCAGTCTACAGCACCAATGATACTTGGCGATACAGCAAAAAAAGCGTTGTTGATCTCTACCTGCTGGTTAGCAGTGTCTGGGAATGATATGTACTGGGGCACGAATGATATAAATCACTTTCAGTACTCTCAGAAGCGCACGGCTCAAAGAGGACTGTGAAAAGCCTGACCTGTCTCCTGTCTCTCTCTCTGAAATGATCCTGTGGCCAAAACTCTGAGTACTTGGAGGTGTGGAGGCACAGGGTTTGTGTTTCGCCTAAACTGAGGCTCCAGGTTATTGCACAAATCCATAAGCAGTACTCATGGCACTCTGAAATGGGTCAGCAGCCATTCATCTGTCTCATCAAACAGATCTGTGCGATCTCTAAAAAGCGCTCTCTGCGCAAGGCCCTGTTTGCCAGAGCATCTAGTAGCAGTATGTAAGCCATGATTCAGGTGCTGAATGCATGTGATCATCCCAGTTTATAGTCTTAATTAGGATCGATTGACCAATAGTATTTTTAACCACAAAATAAACAATCCAATCATTAAAATTCCTCTAAAAACATATAGGCTGATAATGTTATTATTATATTTTTTTATGTTCCTATAATTTAAAACATGTTTCTGTACATTGGACAAACAAATTGTGGACTGTGTAAACAGGATGTTTGTCTCTTTTCTTGGCAAGAGTGCCCTCGACAACTCTTACAATTTTCTCTTACCAAAGAGAAGAGCAAAAATAAGAAAACACTGGTGAATCCCAGATATACATTTTTTTTTAACAGAGTAAGAGAAAATTGTGGCTCAAACAAAAATAAGAGAAAATTTGTTCTTATATTGCTTCTTGCATGAGGCCCATTGTATGGTAATGAAGCTAGTAAATGTCCTCATTCTGCCAAAATAATGATTATTTTACAGTCATTTACACATTTTAATTGTTCTCTGGTTTCACACAGACAGTATTGTTAGTATTGTTGGACCACATGACAGAAATTATAAGACAAAGGATGAAAAAAGAAAATCTTCTAGCTTAAAGTAAATCCACACAGCTGACATGATAACAGTCTCACTCCAGCTAGTCACATGACACATGCTGCTCTCTTTACGGCATGTCGTGCCTAGTTTAAACATTTATGGGAGAGTTAAGGCTAATAAATTGGATCGTATCATACATTTTCCCCTCTCAGATATCCAATCCAGGGATTTTGGCCAATATCGGATCGATACCGATACTGAATATCGGATCGGCGCATCCCTACTACTGAATAGACTAGAAGGGGCTCTGTGGAACTTCTGTGTTGTGCTGGAAGCCGGTCGTTACTTTATGTTAGTGGACTCCATTCCTAAACTAACATTAGCTACTTTTCTCCCTGTTAGCGACTGGAGAGAGGCACTCTGGAACATTGTTTAAGTCACATCCTCTGGATTGTCATGGAAAACTGTATAGGCAACCGAGAGAGATGGTAAAGGTCTCATTTTTCACGTCCTGTTACAATCTTCCCACATATGGTCCATAGAAAGTGACTAATACATGTAATTTGCTACAGATTTTTAGGTAGAGCCCCTTAAATGAACTGCCAAAATGCATATGTGAAAAACAAGAATAAAATAAAGAGATATGTGTGGAAGCACCCCTCAGGATAAAATAGGTTCCACTCCAATCTAATAAAGTACTTTTAAAACTTTTTGTGCACACAAAAGGGCAAGCCAAAATCTCAAGGCACTCCTGCATTAAAATCGGTGAAAATAGCTTCTATAACATGTTATCTAATCACTCTGTGCATGTTTGTTTCATTCATTTAAATAAAATTTGATAACAAACAACAAACTATCATTTCAATAAGGATTTAAAAGTACGGGAACCCATAAATATATTTTAATATTAGCTGGCACACTTAGAAGACACTAAGAAAACACTAAACACACAGAAAATCCAACTGACAACGTGATTGTGGTTAAATGCTGAGATAAGAACATCAAATCCTAATATGGCCCTGGGCCCCCAAATGTATAGATCCGGCCCTGCTCTGACAGCACAGGATTTTATAACTGAACCATGAGCAGGACACACACTTAACTTTCTCTGACTGTGTGGAAATATGACATTTTCACGTGACAGAAAGACGAGTGAGTGAGGCTTTGGTAAAATACACTTATGGAGGCTGATAGAGAAGTTTTGTGTGGCACTGAACTGAAAACCAGACGAATAGTTGAATCTTTTTTAATTGAGAAGCCAAATACATAATAGCCTAATGTAAGTAGAGGTTGGGACAAAAATCCCACAGTACACCAGTGTGAAAAAACGAAAAAACAAAGAGGGCAAATTATCTTAGTATGTAAGGCAGGCTCGATGGCACTGAATGTGTGTGTGTGCGTGTCTGTCTGTGTGTGTGCGATTACTTTGTTATAGGAGCCAGCTTTGGATATGTGTCTTGCCATCACATTCACCTACTGGAATCTAGCTCTACAAGAAAGAGCCAATCATTTTCTAGATCATTTTCTAAATTTAAGTAAAAACTTGAGTTTACCATTTATCTGTTATAATACAGGATCTTGCATTAGTGGCCCCTAAGAGGCTCTAATGTTCATCACAATGCAAAATATTAAAGAGTTGGAAAGTTCAAGCTACATATGTTTGTCCTGAGGGTGGTGCTAGTGGAAAGAGTTCATTCAAATCAAACAGGTGTATGCCATTGGGAGCATGGATGTGCTCTGTGAATTTTATCTGCATCCTGTGTTTCATCCTCAGAAAGGTTTTCATTGCACTGGTGATCATCACCGTCCAGAGGATTTCATAAAGACACCAGGTCTTCAACCAAAATGTTGATCAAGCTGACAGTGGCGCCACAAAAGGCTGAGGGTGTTGGTACTTAGCCACAATATCACCTAAAATCAATATTGCAATTAATTCCCCCATTTATCATAAGCTAAAATATTTTCCACCTGTCGGCACTCTCAAAGACATGAATATTATAAATACTTAAGAATAACTTAGCTTGTATTATTTCATTCCATCAGTAGAATGTTTTTGTGTTCAGAGTGACATTATTTTAACAAACGCTTGTGTAACAGAGTCCGGAGGCCAGTCTCCATCCAGACTGTGGTCTGTGAGCACAGGAGAGACTCCTACAGCACCAGGGCTGAAGCCAGTTAACTTCAGGGCTAACCTCAGCATCACTAAACTCAGCAAACCTCAGAGACTCAACTTGGCACTCTGAACATCTGCCTGTCAGATCACACTGTCTTTCTGTCCCTCACACTTGTAACACACACACACACACACACACACACACACACACACACACACACACACACATGCGCTTTACTGAACGCTTCTACTGAGGCTGTGTTACTCCACTACTTTCTGGCAGTACATATATTTATATTTATATATTTAGCTGTGTTTTGTCCTGTATCCTGTTCTCTTAAGCCAAAGTTTGCCCATACAACCAGCTCTGTCACATCTAACCATCAGAGTCATATTTCTCTCTGAGTTAGACTGGACATGCAGGGTTCATTACATTGCTTAACTGCAAGTGGAGCAATGAACACTATGAACACAATGAACACACAGCCCTACTATAACTGACTGCAAGAATGACCAGAATGTGTACACAGTAATGTGTAGGCGTTACTGTCACCTTGTGGCCTCTATTGGTCACTGTTACTGTTTTAAATTCTCTGCACCTAAATAAGTATAACTATCTGTCTGTCTGTCTGTCTGTCTGTCTTGTACAAGAGGGGAAGACATCCTGTACTAGCATTCAATTAAACACTGAAGAGACTGAGTCAGTGTTCACAAACAGATAAACACATGAACACGTTGACTGTATATTTAACACATTAACATGTGTTGGTAATTCACCTAACCAGAACACCATCAGCAACCGTCAGAGGAAGAAACACTTGTTTGTCTTAACTCCTGTCAGACTGGATGCCTTCAAAAAATGTACACTGTAGGTCGGAAACTGACAGCACAGGCTGGGTTCTGACAAAAGTTTAGAAATGATGTCTGGGTTCAAGTGGGGTTCAGTCAGGTCAATTGACAGCGGTACTTTCTGCCCGGGATATAACTTTATATAACAGGATACAAACAGTTTTGTTTGAGTTTGTGCATGACCATAGATATGAAATATATGTAGGCTACAGAGTTTTTAAATTTTCTGTCTATGCGCGTAGAACAATGCCTTATCACGGTCATCTACACTGTGCCTGTCTGTAAACGGGGTATAGGCAAGCAGTTACAACGATAACAACTGGGTGACTACATTTTTCAGCTTCCATTATCTATGTCAGGTTCAGGAAGGTGGAGTGTGTTTACCTTCGTCACAGAGTTGACGTGGAACTTGCGGGTCTTACTTCAAGACTTGTTTGTCTTATCTCCTGACTAGTTTATCTTAACTCCTGACTTGTTTATCTTATCTCCTGACTTGTTTGTCTTAACTCCAGACTTGTTTGTCTTAATTCCTGACTTGTTTGTCTTAACTCCAGACTAGTTTATCTTAATTCCAGACTTGTTTGTCTTAATTCCTGACTTGTTTGTCTTAACTCCAGACTTGTTTGTCTTAATTCCAGACTTGTTTGTCTTAATTCCTGACTTGTTTGTCTTAACTCCAAACTTGTTTGTCTTATCTCCAGATTTGTTTGTCTTATCCCCTGACTTGTTTGTCTTAACTCCTGACTTGCTTGTCTTAATAACAGACTTGTTTGTCTTAATTCCTGACTTGCTTGTCTTAATAACAGACTTGTTTGTCTTAATTCCTGACTTGTTTGTCTTAATTACAGACTTGTTTGTCTTATCTCCAGACTTGTTTGTCTTAATTCCAGACTTGTTTGTCTTAACTCCAGACTTGTTTGTCTTAATTCCTGACTTGTTTGTCTTAACTCCAAACTTGTTTGTCTTATCTCCTGACTAGTTTATCTTAACTCCTGACTTGTTTATCTTAATTCCTGACTTGTTTGTCTTAACTCCAGACTTGTTTGTCTTAATTCCAGACTTGTTTGTCTTAATTCCTGACTTGTTTGTCTTATCTCCAGATTTGTTTGTCTTATCCCCTGACTTGTTTATCTTATCTCCTGACTTGTTTGTCTTAACTCCTGACTTGTTTGTCTTAATTCCTGACTTGCTTGTCTTAATAACAGACTTGTTTGTCTTAATTCCTGACTTGTTTGTCTTAATTCCAGACTTGTTTGTCTTATCTCCAGACTTGTTTGTCTTAATTCCAGACTTGTTTGTCTTAATTCCTGACTTGTTTGTCTTAACTCCAAACTTGTTTGTCTTATTTCCTGACTTGTTTGTGTTAACTTCTGACTTGTTTGTGTTAACTTCTGACTTGTTTGTCTTATTTCCTGACTTGTTTGTCTTAACTCCAGACTTGTTTGTCTTGGTTCCAGACTTCTTTGTCTTAATTACAGACTTGTTGGTCTTAACTCGAACTTGGCCTTGACTGAGAAATGTTGTGGTAAAGTCGTGAGACTACTGGTGACTAAGTAACAGCAGTACTTTCAGTGACGGTGTCTCTTGTCTCTTTCAGGACTCTCCACCAAAGCCAGACATGGAGCAGAAGTTGCGTTCAGCCTCTAGTGTTGATGAACTGATGAGTCTCATCTATCCTTCATACTGGGCCGCTCTGAAATGCAGATCTAAACTCTCTGCTGCCGCTGCCTCCTCAGCCTCCAGGCTCTCTCAGTCGCCACAGCCTCGCCGACTTAGGCCACAGGCTGATACAGAGGAGCAAACATTTGCTGCTGCCTACCTCAACTTGGATCTACTGAAAAGTATGTTTGCACTTTGTTTTAATTTTATTTTTTCAGGTTCTTTTTTCTTTGAGATGTTGGTGTTTGCTTTGGTTTCAGAAAATGTTTTAAGGGTTTCTTAAGGGTTGTTAATTCACATCAAGCTCAGAGTGTTTTTTTCTGTCTAAGCCTTACTTGTAAAATGTAGATGTAGTCATCTCAGATAATCAGGGCTCCTGTTTTGAATACAAAAGTAACATGTTTAGAGATTCAGTACTAACAGTATATGATTGAGTATTATTTATTTAGCTGACTCATTTCCTGGTTAGGTTCAGGTACAAAAACCACATGGTGAAGGTGAGGAAAAGATCATGTTTTGGATTAAAATACCTGGTTTGGTCGCCACAAAAAGGACGAGAGATGTCCCAAAGTCTCCCTAAAAATATTCAGTGGTGTCAAGGTTACAAATGTTGAAATATAGTTTGCCACCGGGGTTACTGCTTTAGCCGCCCTAGCCCTAGCAGCACCTACAAATGTACCGTGCTGCTAGGGCTTTAAATGTATCAGTGGTTTGCAGAAATGTTTACTACAGTACCAACATTTTATTCTGGTGACTGGGTTGGGCCGATGCACAGATAGATTCTGCCTGTTGTGGATAAAGGATCATACTACTTTTAAAACAGCTTTTTAGTTTTACTGGAGTATGTGTAATCTTGAGAAAAATTATTATAAATCAAATAATGAATCATTTATAATTAGATAAAAATCATAAAATGGTGAATTATGAATATGAAGAAATTTTCAAAAGATACAACTATCATGTAATCTCAACATTTCTTGGATTGGATTTCTTGATGCACTGCCTCCCCTGAATGAACATCTCTGTATAATGTTGATGAAGGTTCTCAGTCATTCAGGTAATGGTAATTCTAAGTGCTGTATCGTAGTCAACTGGACTTTTCTTTGAAGACGGTTCACCTCTAATCACCTTCACCTTAGGGTTCTGATGATCACCAGGCATAAACAGAGTAATGGAGTTTATGCTGTTCAATGCAGCCAGGACTGCACATATTTGTACATTGGGGAGACAAAACAACCTCTACATAAAGGAATGGCACAACACAGGAGGACCAACTCCTCAGGTCAAGACTCTGCTGTCCACTTACATCTGAAGGAGACAAATCATTCCTTTGAGGACAACAATGTAAACATCTTGGTCAGAGAAGACAGACGGTTTGAAAGAGGAGTAAAAGAATCCATCTATGTCAAACTGGAACGACCGTCTTTGAACAGAGGAGGTGGCCTAAGACATTACCTATCACCCACCTACAATGCAGTACTGAGTTCTCTCCCCAGACAGCTTAACAACCATTCACACCTGGGCTCACCTAGCCCTAACATCCCACATGAAGACCGGTTGGGTCAACGACCCACAAGTGGCCCTAATGTCTCTGAAACTCAGAGCTCACATGTGTCCTTAACAACTCTGTAAGGACACTCCCACACAGAGTTTAAAAGCCTGCAACTCCCCTCCAGTTAGTTAGAGCTGAAGATGGATGAGAGGTGAAACGTCTTACAGAATCTGAAATAAGTCCAGTTGCCTACGATACAGTTAGAGTACTTAGAATCACTGTATAATACAAAGATGAAATGTTATTAATTACAAAAGCTCACTAAATTAAAGATGAAGCTGTTCCCCTTTAAATGCATGTAAGAGGATCTTGCCATAATTACAGTTTACATACATATGTGAAGGTGCATTCATGTCTAGGAATGACTTTTTATGGATTCAGTAAAGTTAAAAAGGTCATGGTTGTACTGAATGCCACAAAGTAAAACAAGGAGTTACTAGCATGTGAATGGGTACAATCAGCATTCACTCCTGGGTCACATGACTGCAGTAGTCATGGTTGTTTATCACCTCCAGCTCTGGTCGGCTTTGATGAAAGCACAAGACCCTTTTCAGGTGGAGGAAAAGTATTACGTTTCTTATTGAGAATGTTACTGCTCAAGACTTTTTAAGATAAGTTCAATGTCTTCTGGATGTAGTCTGGATGTAGTCTGGATGTAGTCTGATGAGGTGTATAATCTGCTGTTTCTAATGTTCCCTGTTTTTCCCGTGCGTTTGTGATGCGGACTGTGACACACATGGAAATAAAATACAGAAAGGCAAACTCTTCTCCTGGCAATGGTAAAGGAGTCAGTCGCCTATATTTAGAGGATTTACTCATATTTACTTGCCACTTTCGGTGGTATTTGTCTACTTTGCTGTTGCTTATCATTATGTCAAATCTTCTCAGCAGAGCTCTTCAGCTGCATGCATGAAGAGGTCCTTGACTGGCAGCCGACATTCCATTACGAACGAGCATATTATTTCACTCTGCTTATAAACAACTGTTGTCTTTACTAATTTGCTGAATCATTGTTAGAATTGAGATGAACCATTACTACCAGCACCTCTCAGTAGAAAAAGCATCTGTTCCGCATTTTTTTCCCTGTTAAAAGGGCTTTTTTTTGGGGCAAGTTTTTCCTCACTCGAATCGAGGGTCGAAGGACAGAGGGTGTCGTCTCTGTACAGATTGTAAAGCCCTCTGAGGCAAACTGATTTGTGAATTTGGGCTATACAAATAAAATTTGATTTGATTTGATTTGATCATTGAGGTTGCTGACAGAGGTCGACTCTAGGCACAGTTTTTGTCCTATTTGCCCTATTTAGCCCTGCTCACTGTGTAATCATATTTTCTGTACACAGTGTGCTCAGAGGGTGTAGTTTGGTATATGTGTGCCTACACATGCAGGGTAGTACATGGAAAGATGTATTAGGATGAATCAATTTGGCATACTATACTGTAATCAGTCATGGCAGATCACATCGACTCCACCTTAGTAATTCTGACAGTTTGGTAAAGACCTCAGACTTGACCTTGAACACTTATATTCACTTATAATATAAACATTTATACATCATATATGTTTGCCCCTCTGCCTTTGTGCATTGCCATCCATGTGTATAGCAGCTGAGAAAAAAGACCTGTTCATGGCTGTGGTGTTGGTCTTACTTTCTGTGTGTATGCAGGTATAGAGGTGGAATGGAGGAAGACTCAGTGCATGCCCAGGGAAGTGTGTGTCGATGTGGGCAGGGAGTTCGGGGCTCCTACCAACATCTTCTATAAACCACCATGTGTGTCGGTCTACAGATGTGGAGGGTGCTGCCACTCTGAAGACAAACAATGCAGAAATATCTCCACGGGTTACCTCAGCAAAACTGTAAGCACATTCCTTTTCTCCTCCTGCTATTATTTTTATATTATTATAGTATATTTTGATTTATTTTATTCAATATGTATTATATATAATGAACTTATAGAATGGGGATATAATATTTTACCACTGTTTTCACCTTGGAGCCATTTGTTTTGGATTAACTCTACTTTTCCTGTCATGTAGCTAATGTAACTAGCAAACAACAGCTCATTTAAAAATGTCTTAGTTAATTAAAGGGTCATTTTACACATTAAAGTGTGTTTACAGTACTACTGCAGTGTGATGGGCCTTTCAGCCAAAAAGCGACATCAGCACCACCACGCTCTGAAATCCTCTCTTTCCAAAGGCTTGCACCACAACATGGCGTTTTTTGCTGCAGTGAGCAAAGTTGCGCGCCTTGCCCAATGCACCACTCAGCGGGCTTGCTCCCAAATTTCAATGTTGGCCTTCTGGGTGCAGCACTGCGCTGAACCCTGCGGCTAATGCAGCGCAAACCACATTCTGTCTGAAGCCCATGACATGACCATGTCCATATGTGCTTAACTTCGAGGTTCAAGGTTCATTTAACAGTCTATAACACAGGGTTGTTATGTTACACTGTGTGGGTGTTGTCTTTTAGTATCCTTTGGGCTCTGTGCAGACATCTCACTTCACTGATGTCACTGATGCTCTGTTGATGGTATCAGCGATGTTCTGAGGAGTGAGGAAATGACTAATAAGGGAAATGGCACGTACACAGTGGGTACTTCTCATTTCTCCTAAATTGGTTCCACGTTTCCCTCACTTGCCTCCTTTCCTTGCGTCTTACTCCTGCCCACCGAAGATTCGCAGAGACATTAGGAAACCACAGGAGGAGAGAGGACGGGGAAAATCTGTTTTAAGACAAATGAGAGGCCCTTTCCTCTGCAGCGTCACGTGAAGAGACGTCCGTTTCTGATGACGGCTGCAGCTGATCACAGTTGGATCAGCTGTCAGTCGGCTTCAACAGCTGTAGAGACACCAGATGAATTATTGCCAAAAATGACATTATCTGTATATATTTAAATTATGAAACAGAACTTAAACTTGTCGAGAGATTTAAATAATGAATAAAGTTAAACTGATTTGCGGCGTGCGTAATTGCACACAGCTCTGTTAACAGAGAGACGCACTTGCATCGTTTCTTATAGTGCAGGTAATGTAATGTTTTCCTCATTAATGACATATTATTTCATGCACCAGCAGCCCATCTGATATCAATCACAATGTTTAGTTCTATGACCTGGACCGCCCGATCCACAGATTTCCTGCAGTGTCCATGTATACAGGCCTACCTGTGTCAAACATACTGAAAATCAAACGCGTGTCTGCAGTTTAAGTGTAATCAGTTCAGACATTTACGTGATTAAAGTCAGTGTGCGAAATACCCATCAATATTCGGGGGGGTCCCCATCTCCCGATTGTTGCGCAATACCGATCTAAATTTTCTCAATATGCAGTAGGCCTATAACATTACAATATTTCATGGATGCAAGCCAAGACAATCAGTCTATAGCCTACATGACAACACACACATGCACACACTTAACAATTTTTGACAATCCGATACGCTATAGTATTCATAAAGCAACACTGACATAGGAGGTTGCATTGGCTAAAGTTGTTTGGATGCACGTTGTTTTATAACAAGGAGAGGCAAAGCTGTGCATTAGCTACAATACAGACATGACAATAATTGGCACCAATCTGGCGCACTTACAAGAGCAATCAACTGAATAAATGCCAGGTATAGCCTGTCGGAGACTGGCACGCAATCAGTGCACTTGCAAATGAGAGCCTGCAGTATGACTGATCGTGTGACATTATTTAACCATCCATCTACAGCAAATACGATCAGACAGATGCATCATTGAACACATACACAAAGCACATTCGCCTAACCTCTGTTGACCACATCACCAGAGGTTTTGTGGTCTGAGTTCAGTTCCTGTTTCATTCTCACAGTTTTATCACTCATTGGACATGTTGGGAATGATGCTCCTGCTGATATCCTGATTATCCATTTTCTGCAAACGAAGCTTCTGTTATACACATTAAACTTCTTCTGGATTTTTCTGTGAACCCACAACCTTAAAGTTCAAACTGCACTTTTATTCATTATTTGCCTCTGTATTCAGTGATATTCTGATTGTCAAATCATCATTTAATAACACAGAATGTGATTATGGTGTCTTCTGGACACTGGAAGCTATCTTTAGACTAAATGTTTCAGGGAAACTGAAATGATGTAACACATGAAAGACGACGCTCAGGAATGATCAGCCTCACGTGTTTAAAACAGACCATGATGAGAAAAATGTTTCCAGTGAATGAAAAAAGTTGTTTGTGGTCCTTTGAGCACAAATAGTAGAATTGGGATGGCCTGCAAGATGGCGTACACGAACAGCTTCTGATTCAAGCGAGGACCGAGCAAAGGACAAAAAAGAGAAATGGGAAGCACCTAGTGTCTTCATCTTTTTCCTTTTTTCCCTCTTTCTTCTTTTGTTGTTTAATAGTGGCGAGAATAGCTTTTAGGTGCATTACTGCCACTTACTGGGTTGAAGTGTGGATCAGAATAGTAACACTCCCATTGACATATGCACTGGCCATAGTGTGACAGTCACACGTATTCTTCGTATGCATGCACCGAACTGCAACGTCTTTGTGATGGTTTAGGACAAATACATTTAGCGTAACACCCCTACTATCATTTATCGCTAAGAGTTGGACAAATGGAAATTTTGACCTGTTTGTTGGTGGTGCTGGATGAAAAATTAGATGCATGTAGTTTAGATTCATCCTCTGGTAATGATAAGCATCTGTTCTGAATTTTCATGGGAATCCTACGTATGTGTTTGCTGCCACCATCAGTGCATTTAAATGTACTGTAAACACCTACAGACTCTGTTCCCAATGAGCTGATGTCTTAGCTGTCGTATGTTGCACACTTGGAGACACTTCCAGGCGTGCATGAGTTTAAAATAAATCCCTTTACTGTCTTTCTCTGGAAATACAGAAACACAGGTACATCAGCACAACGTGGCTACATACTGCAGGCTGTTAACGTTGACTGAATGATATGCGCTATAAACGTTTACATGTCCGCTTTTAAAAATGTCCGCTTTTAATACAATGCTCAAAATACATAAGCACTGATAATATTCTGCACACTCACACCGCTAATATGTTAGCGGGCTACAGGTGGTTACACTCCTGCTTTCCTCATTAGCCAAGTACTCGATGAAGCACTGTTTAACACTTGTTTAACATGCAAAACTCTGATATAATCCTCGTATTTGCATTACCGACGGTCCGTTACTCTTACACACTCATTGTACATTTGTGTCGCTACGTTTATACATCGTTTCATCACTTTTGCTCACCTGGAAATACAGAAACACAGGTACATCAGCACAACGTGGCTACATACTGTAGGTTGTTAACGTTGACTGAACAACATACACGCCCTGAGCCATAAACAATGGACCTCTGGTGCCCAAAGTGCCTGTGTGAGCCTTACTCATTATAACCACAAATTTACCTCCTAAAATATTTTAGTTGCTTTTGCACATGAACATATCAGTTTATGAATGAACAAAATAAAAACACAATAGTACATCAGAGTGGGGGGGTGTACACTGTCCATTGTCCATTAATATGCCCAACAATACTGTGGGTCCCACACATTTAAACGAGGGATACATCTGCATATTTAAAATGACATTGCAACGGAAACTAACACAAATTAGCCTCTAGACGTCTTCCACCTCTGAACTTACCATGACTTTGACTGTCTCGTAGATATAGACACATTTACATGTGAGACTCTGTTCTGTCTGTCTGCATGTCCTCCTGTCTGACACTCTCTGATTATCTGTTTCCTGGTTTCTCAGAGTAACCTGGTTAGTGCATGTAAGCGCACTGACTTGGATGAACAGAACAGCTGTTTAAGTTCACACATATCTCTCAGCAGTGTGTGTATGTGTGTTTGTGTGCAGGGTTGGGGGTAACGCATTACAAAAGTAACACAGTACAGTAATATATTACTTTTAGCGGTAACAGAGTAATAGAACACTTATCTAATAATATTTCAGTAATATATTACTACAGTTATGTCATGTAATGCGTTACAATCCGCGTTACCGACCAAAGTGAACCGTTTATTGTTGCTTTTTTAAGAACCCATCCGCACCAACATGATCATATTAATATAGTGTTTAATACAGCTGAGCCGGTAAGTTCTTTGTTCAGTCTCTGTGTGACTGAAATGAGCTGTATTTCGTAGGTCTAATGATGAAGCCTAATCCTCTGAGCGTACTTTAATTTACATTCTTGAACCACATACAGTATGTCCATGCATTCCTTAAAATGAAAAGGCATAGAAAAGGGGGTTTTTGTCTTGTCATGTTAATAAAGGCCACATTATAGAAGGTATAGGTCTATTGTCTGTCATATGACTAAGCCTACAATTAAAAATATTTATTTCTATCTCCATTCCTTTATTTAAAAAGATCTCTGCTATTTAATTGTTCTATAGACGTTATTTGGGCATTTATTTGAAAGTAACTAAAAAGTACTGTAATAAGTAATTTATTACTCTAAGCAGACTATTACATTAATATTGTAAAGTAATGTATAGCTTTAAAATGAAGGTAACTAGTAATATGTAATATTTTGCATTTTGAACATAACTCGCCAAACACTGTGTGTATGTGTGTGTGTGTGTGTGTGTGTGTGTGTGTGTGTGGTACTGTCATGTGGTCTGACCAGAGGAGTACTGTGTGTATTTGTGTGTGTGTGGTCAGGCTGAGTTTTCCCTCTCAGTGAGTGGCTCTTCCTGACGCTGCCCTGTGTGTGACCATGAATCACTGATGAATATGATTCGACTGAGCATGTTTAAACTGGCCCTTAAAGTTGCTTTATGTGTCACTGTAGCAATAAATCAAATATAATTTAATTTAGAGATTTTTAATATAATTAATATAATGGCTATGTAACAAGCAAACCGTTGAGGACACTTTACACAGTTGATTTGCAGATGATCTGCTTGACTGCTTCAGTACAAAGCAAGTGGGTTTTGTGAAAAAGCAGGATGGCACTGTTCCCGGCAAAATTATCAGTTTGCTGTGGTCATTTTGATCTCCATGCCCTTTAGTCCCAACATAAGGCCGAAATTTACACAGAGCAAAATACTAACTCAAACTGGCCAATTGAATTTACTCAACCCATTTTGAGCAGTCCACGAGCTGCCATTTGGTGCCCCCTGTAGTGGTAAGGCTTTGAGAATTGCAAACAGGGTTTGAATTTCAGCCTTGTTAAAATGTTTTTGTGTAAATTTGAAGATATTTAAATTTTGTATCTCAAAAGCAAAAATGCTAGATTAATGCCGTTTTTTCATTACATCTGCCACTCCCTGGCTCCACTTGGTTTGACTCGGCGCAGCAGGGATTTTGCATCTCCATCACAACTGGTGTACCTGCTTGAAGGTGTGTCTTAAAAGAATCATGCTCTTTTCTCAATCCCTGCAGTATAGTCAAAGAATCCCTGCTAACAAAGTGGCTCCGCTAATACAGTTACAAACACGTTTCATTTACTATAACTTCTTATCAATAAAAGCCTGTGTTATTTAGTCATTTAAAAGCTTCTATTCTGCAGCATTACAGGAAACTTATTTTCAGCAGCAGTAACTAAACATGACTCCTGAACCAGCTGAAAGTGAACACGATGAAACAGTAAAACACAGCAGATGTTTGAAAGAACAAACAGGACAAGAGAAAGTAAAGAGATTCAGTTAGAAACTACAAAAGTACAGAGAGCTCAACACACTGACTTTTAGAAACATCTTTCTCTCAGGTTTCCTGCACAGACATGAGTTGAGTTTCGATTTGAGGGGGAGACGGGTGCTTGTTACAGGTTGGCTGCAGTCGTGAGACGTCACTGCAGCTTGCCTGGAGGCGGGGCAGCCATGGCTTGGCCCTACTCCAGAGCAGGTCAAGCGACTCAACTCGGCGCAGTAAAACTGGTGAGGAAAAGCAAATCAGCGCTGCTCAGTTTGACGTGGCACGGCCAAAAGTGCTGCTGGAAAAATGGCATAAGAAATCTAGACTGTACACGTTTGGGACTTGTGCTAAGTATAATAGTTACATATATACCTTCTATTAATCAAAAGTCTGTCAAAGTCTGACATGAAGAATATGTAGGGGAAAGAGACATATGTGTGCATATACACAAACATGCAGTATTTATATAATATAATATTAATCAGTAATATAAAATATGTAATGTATAATATAAAATAAAAAAATAATAATATTAAATGGATTTTGCAGGGATTCAGTGCGGCTGATGGGAATGTTTTGGTGGTGTTTGATCGTAGGCTAGCCATTTGTTAGCTTCCCTGGCAACACCTCAGGGTATGAATAATAGCCAGAACGATCATTACAATCCCAGGTTCTTATGGTTCTTATGCAGTGGAAACTTTGTTTACTACTAGTACCGTAACTAAGAAGAACCTTTGATTCGACTCATCTCATAGAACCCCTTGGCTCAGCTAGGCTATAATTCAGGAAGCTAACGTCATGATGATGGCTAGCACCATTCAAAGTCAACATTGCGTACATTTGACAATGTGTAAATATACATTGTTTTGACAGTATGTTTAACAACAAGACTGGCTAGTTAGCCATGTCACTGTCCCCAAATCACTATCAAGATTTTCACGAACAAGTGATAGTCCATGTGTACTGAAGTAGAGAGTTGAATAGTGAATGGGATGTGAGATGATCGCTTGTGTTCAGAGGGATGGTGTAAGCTACTTCCTGCTGCTTGTGTGTTACAGGCGCCAGCCTGTGGTGCTCAGAGGATGATGCAGTGAACACTGAGTGTTGGAAATAACATTCAGATTAGATACAGAATATCTATAACTATATTGGAACAGACAGTTTCACTACAAATACTTCACTAGTTGCAGAGCTGTCCATATCGGGAGTTAATTGATGCCCTGAAGCCAATCAGAATCAAGTTTTCAGCCAGACCATGGTACAAAAATGTAAAAGCAGTGTAGATCCAGAATAAGGGACAGGACAGACAGTAACAAAATATTTCTATGATGATCATCCATTATGAAATGATAGCCCCTCCCATGAACCACAAACATGTTCTTTATTCCATATTTCCAAATTATGGATCATGAATGCACCTGTGTATGTCATTACCTTCATTCTGTCAGACAGATATCCAGAGAGGCCAGGAATAGTTAAAAAGGAAGTATGATGCTGTCCACATGGTGAATGTGTGGTATTGTTTTGGAACATATCCAAACCACTAAGTGATTTCCATACTCTGTAATGAATGAAAGATGTATGTTAATGAGATTTTTTTTTTCCAACTCATATTCAGACAGGCACTCATGGTTAGTGAATACAATACTGGTAGGAAAACAAACTAGCAGGTTAATATTGAACACAAGCAACTTGTTGTATAGACTTTATGAGTGGCTGTCTAGTCAAAGTGTTGTTGGGTTGATTCCCAGATCAAATGTTTTAAAGCCAGGTCATCTTACTCATATGTAAACACAATGTCCAAAGTAAGAATATTATTAACAAAATTCTCATAAAAAAACCCATAAAATATTCTACAAAATTTTATAGAAATAGATGGAAATCGTGTTCTTTTGGGAGCAATGGGCAAAGCATGAGAGACTTGCCACCCAGGGCACATAAACAAAGATTTGGTTCATGATTCAACACCACTGTTGTGAAAACCATCAGTCAGTTGAGCATAAACCCTTAAACAGGGTGTGAGACGTCTCACATGGAATAGCTGTGGCATGTGAGCAGTAGTTTGGTGTTGATATCTTGGATGAGATGCTGTGTTTGTTTACCCTGCTGTACAGTAAGTGCTGCTGCTGCTGGTTGCTGTTGACCTGCAGTGTTTTTCAGAAATCTTGGATGTTGAAGATATCAGTGCACATGTTTCCTATAAACATTTTCTGAGGGAGAAAATCAGCCAGTATGACGTCTTCCTGCAGCTGGCTGAACAGCTGAGTGCAAAACGTTAGTACACAGTGAGGACATGCCTCAATAACATAACAGAGTCCTTTCAAACACAGCTATGCACATGATGAAGATGCATTACACAATTTGTGATAATGTAACAGGAAGAATTTAATTTGATGAATTCATGACCATTCAATGAAATTTCCTGGCTACACTCACCCGACACTCCTGAGGTGCACCTTTGGCACACATGAATACAGGGTGGGATTTGATAGAATACTTTATGATACATTGTAAGCATGGCAAAACACACTCTGGACTTTCATCCCCTTTAAACAAGTTTACAAATTGGGTCTTCCTGAAATGTTCTTCCACTAATCAGAAGGTTGGTGGTTTGATCTTTTGTCCCTGCACTCTACATGTCAGAGGGCTCTATCTTATGCTCAGCACAAAGCCACTACTTGTTTCAGACCGACACAGTTGTCATTTTCATGCCCAGCGCCCACGTTGTGTAAATAACAAATGTACTTGCTCCCACCTGTGCACCCCTGGGAAGGTTGGTCTTAAAGTGAGGTGTGGTCAGGCGCGCCTGATCCACGGACTGAGATCCGCACACACACAGAGAGACGCAGCAACAGCGCACCTTAGTGTAGTGCCCTCGGCAGGGCAGAGGGTCCAGTAGCTGAGGATCACATCTCTTTCCCTTAGTGAAGACAAGTTCTACTGTGTAATATGTAATATGTGCCAGGTACTGGTGTACCTGGCTCTTAAAGGGAATGGGAGACGACAGTCAGATCGGTTTGATTTATGTTCCGACCATAACTAATGACTAATTCAGAGTTTAAATACAACCTCTTTGCGCCGCACTTTGCTGATTATCCACCGTTTAACCAGCAAAATGGACTTGGACACGCCCTTAACGCACTAGCGCTTTGGGCTTTAGATCGAGTGCCATAGACGTCTTAATAGGGCTGAAGTGTCTTGGGCTACATTAACTCCAAATTGAGTGTGCCTGTGAATGACTTTTTAACCATTCATATTTGACTGTTTTACTGGAAAAAATAATTGCTGACAATCTGGGAACAAAAGAGTCTCAGCATAATCTTCTTATTGTGACCTTATGTATTTGCGTATACTATACTGTACTGTACTGTTCTCAAAACAACATGATTGTTGCAGTGTACCAGGAACAGACAGTCCTGTGCTTGTTTGACCCAACCATCCCTTCCCATCCTCCTCCCTATGCAGACTTTAAAGTGACATAACTTAAGCTTCTCAGCAGGCTTTATTTTGAAAGTCTCACAGAGTGTTGCAAATGTATTATTGCTAAGTTGACAGCAGAGCCTTACACCTGCAAAACTGATGCTAGGAGTAGGTTGAGTATCAATAGTTTAAAGCTTAAGGGTACTGACCAAGCTGCTCTATTTGACTATTTGGCAGTGAAAACATGTCGGCCTATTGCAGCCTTAAGGTAAAATACGGCAAGAAATTTTATCTTAAATCATCCAAAAAATAAACTAACTTTCTCAAAAAACATATGACGAAACAATGGTGTAGATGTCTATGTTGCAGAGATGTCTACTGAAGTTAGCATACCCCAGCCGTCCTTTCTCATAATACCACTTTGTACATCAAGAGGGATAGTCTGATAGCCCCTGTAGTTTTAGCTGGGGCATGTATGTGAGCAGCAAGTTTATAACCTCTATCAGCTTTTGGTGTAATAAATAAAAATAAAAACTCACATAATGTCAAGAAAGGAAACATTTTTACACCTATTTTCCCTACGAAATAGTGAAACAAGCTACAACCATACACCTTCTGAATTCAAGTTTCTTTCTTTTTCACTAATAGGGGCACTTAGCATCAGGGTTAACTAGGCCAACTAGCCAACGGCAGCTGGAAGCGACAGCCAAAGATACCTAGCAAAGAGCAGCAGTTGTCGGTTCCTCTGGTGCTATGCTAACCCCTATATTTTCAGAGCTTTCTTCGAATTACGGTCGTATCATATTTTTACAATTACACTTTTAAATACCATACAGTCATTCCAACCACCAGCTCCATGTGATATAATGTATTATTGACGTTCGCCTCAATCACCAGTCAGCTGCACCTTGAAACAGAGGGTGATTTCTTTCAGCTGGTTAGTTCATTTCCAGGGAGCTGTTGTTAATGGACTGGCTTATAGTGTGTTACAGCTTATTGTTTCAGCTCAGCTGCTTTATTCATTTCCCTTCAGGTTTAGCTTAATGAACTGGCAGTGACAGTCTGGGCTGATAGTTCTTTTGTTCGATGATCTGTTAAGCTGATTTCAGTCAGAGCAGGAAGTGTGCTGTGCAGGGAGTGTGGCTGAGTGTTTGGCTGTGTATGTGTTTTTGTAGACCTACATGTGCAAAAGCATTTTTGTGTGTATAGTCATATGTGTGAGTGTGAGTATACATGCGTCACTAGACCATGCACACTGGCTATGACTTTACATAATGTTCATGCTAACACTAGAAAACAATCTGTAGAGCAGGCCAGTAATGTGACTACCATGTTGATTTAATTCATATATTTTAGCTGAGTCTGTTAGAAAAAAATAAAATAAAAAATACAGTGATAGAGTGTATCAGGTGGATGCTTACTATCATTCATAGTTTGTCTTTTGACTGCAAAGACTGAGATGGTTGTTGAGGAGTAAAGTAGCATTTGTATTGCTGCATTGTCTACACATATATTTTGAATATTGGACAACAGTGTTTCAATGGTTCTTGGATTATATTTAGTTGAGGTCAGAAGAAAGGAGGCCGAGGTTGAAGATGAGAGGTTTTCTCCTGGCAGTGTTGACAAGACAGGGTGCTGAGCCACAGTCATTTGAGGTTCCACAAGACATTCTTTCACTCCACTACTTTTTTCTAACTGCTGTTATTGGCTGCAGTCTCAGACCTCTGGCCAGAGTTTGGAGACTAACGTCGGCTACATCGTAAATCACTCAAATTGTGGCAGACTAGATAGACACTCAACAGTTCTTCTGAATTCTAATGGCTCTTTGCAAATAATTTGTGTCAAAATGGATGTATGGAAGGTGAGGACTCAAATGTGGCTGGGCGTCATTCCCAAAGTTTCATTGTGCTGATTTGTTTTGGCAGTGTCTTGAAGCAGCTGGCAGGTGTTGAGAGGTTTCAACAGTTAGCAGATAATAGAAGTTGTGCTAAACTGTAATTTACTATAAAACTGACTAAGTATTTTTAAGCGTTTATGTCTGTCTGGTGGTTCTCTGTTTAAGGATCTAGTTCAGCACCTGCGCTGTCATGCGTGTTACCTTCAATGCCTCACTTATGCTGTATAAGAGATTATTTTTTTCCTGACTAGCCCCCTTTTTGCACCCACTGTCCACAGTGGCTGGTCTGCTCTTCTTTCCAACGGTGCTGTCCACAGCACGTTATCTTGACCACTGATGGCCAGATAATAAATCCTTATCTTTTTGATAGTCTTCTGACCATTCCTTTTTCATCATTACCAGGCCAAAATTAGAATTTTAGTGAGTTTTCCATTTTGGGCACTTTACCCATTAAATTTCAAATCAAAGGAAGAAAATGATTTTCCACTATACACCTTGGGACAATAACTGCACTGAGCACTTTCTGGCCACACTTCCAGCGTGACCAAGAGCGGGTGGTGCTTCTGCTCTAGAAAGAGAGGAAGAGAGCAGGGATAAGAGCTTAGCTAACCCAGCTTGGACCTAACGGCTAAATTTTACCAGATACGTGTCCGGTCCGGCTACGCTCCACCACGGCAGAGGAGTTTAATAGGTTTCACTCTAGTCTATGTGTTCACTTCCACTGGCTCCGCTGCGTTGCGTATCTGCTCCGGATGCCAGAGCACGGCGCAGCAATTCAGCCGAATTCAGCACAGAGCAGACAGGAAGTCACACACCGAAACAACAACATAACATTTGTTTAATTTTCAAAATAAAACACTCTTCTTCTAATCCTTCGGTTGGGAACACTTCGTGTTGTTGTGTTTATAACACATACCTATAACTGCGGTTGCGCGTGATTATGTAATTATCGCGAGCAGTCCTCGGTCTCGCAACTCAAGCCAAAGATGATGGACAATGTTTCACAGATGTAGATGTTGAACGCGTCCGTCCATCCATCCATCCATCCATCCATCCATCCATCCATCCATCCATCAATCTCATTCTTGTGAAAGCGATATCTCCGGAACGCCTTGAGGCAGTTTTGTTTCATGCCACTTATACTCCAGGCCTGCTAAGAGCATGTGTTTCTTAGGTAATCCAGATCAAATTACTCTGGAGTGAAAGGGGACCAGGTGGCATGTTGAGACATTTTCAGGCCACAAAATGCCAGTCTTTATAAATTTTTCAAGAAATGTTAATATTAACACCAGCATTAATGTGTTTCAACAAAGTACAGTCATATAAATGAGTTTTTTACAGCTCAAAAAAACATATTCTTATTAACAGCTTCAGCAAACGCCACAGTAAACTAAAGGTGTGCCATGATGTCAACGGAAAGTTTTGTAATTAACCCCTCACTCCTGTGTCACGCAGTATGTTATTATAATTTGTTGCTGCAACATACTAATGTCTCCTCAAGGATCAACCAGTTTCCATAATATGTCACTAAGCTTAGGTTTGCAATTATTTCTGCACTTTTGCTAGGCTGTAGAGGACAAAACAGCAGCAATACTGCAGTTTGTGTTTTGTTTAAAAGACACTGGAGCAGTATGGAGAGGTCCCATCCTCTGCTGGAAGATGATCTCTCGTAACATCAGGGCCTTCATTTTATTCAGAAACAGGCGTAAGAATAAAGATTTTTACAAAACATCAACACAAGTTTAAGAAATGTGTGCAGGTGCACTTGTAGACCTAGTGGTGGTCACAGTGATCTTAAAGAGCTCTCTGTATGCGTTCTGTAACCATGGTGACCATTTACCAGGTCAAAAAGACTGCAGCTTTAATAATATCCCAATTAGGACAAGAGGCAGAGAGACAGTTTTAGCTGTTAAGGGTCTTGAAGAGGCGTAATTCAAACTAATTAGTTTCTATTCATGCTGTTCAACTCTGTGACTTAAAGAATGAAGTGGCTCTCGGGGTTTCTGTGCAACAGTCTTGTGTAAGTATCTTCATGAGTACCATGTGAAAACCGAAGCCCAGCTCCTTGATACTCTTTTTGTTCTTCGAGTGGCAATCCTTCATATTTTGTGTAGAGAATGCAGTGTTTTCAAGCTTCAGGTTGAACTCCAAGCTGAAGGGTACTTGTAAGAGTGAGTGAAATAGTGGCTTCTTGTGGACTACCTTTAGTGACTGACTCTGAAGGCTAGGCCACTTGAGGTAAAAAGCGTAAAAAGTGTAAAGAGTAGAGATGTATCAGTCAATTTGTAGCCACTAGAGAGCAGACGAACTGGAATACAAGCTGACAGACATACAGCCCATATTACGTGAGTTAAAAATGGCAGTTGCAAACAAGTGTCTAAATGAGACTACAGAGGTTGTCGGGGACATTAAATGTCATCACAGAAAACAGAGACTCATCTACTCACTAGTCCGTCTTTACAGGTCAACTTTAGCCAAAAACTATTCTAACTCTAACTTAACAACTTACATTGATCGGTTTATAGAAAATGTGTATTGTAATTGTGTAGTAAGACGCTTAGTAGTGGTGACGTTTAAGTCATGTGACGATGATGTAGTCTGTTTATAGCCTAACATTAGCTTTTTCATTTATGCAAAACTCATTAAAGTGGTGTTCATCTGTGAAGATTATCTTGCTGGGCAAAATGTATGTAAGTATCATAAACTTGTTTTAACCACAGTTTGTTTTGTACAATATTCAAAAATCCCATTAAAATATCCCATAGGCTTTTGTCAGGGACCAAGCAGGACAGGCTCAAGAACATAAGGTGTAAATGTCAAAAAGATGTTAATTTATTTACAAACTCAATTTAAAGAAACAATATCCAAAAAGTATATTGGTACAAATACAGAAATTAGGAAAAAAACAACTCTAAATAAGGGCCCTAATCACTTAAACTGAGGTCAACTTAAGCAAACAGCGACTTAACTCAACATACCTGACCTAACAAATGAGACAATAGGTGGGGGTTATATAGACTCTGGCTAGCCAACACAGACAATAGGGGGGAACAGACATAAACCATTACTTCCATAATGCAAACAAAACATAATATGAACAGAGACTACAAATGGAAACCTATACATACTCAATATAAACACTCAAATCGTGAAGTCAACTTAAAGCTCTTAATCATCTTAAATTAAATAGATCTCAAAGAAAAAGACAGCCTCCCCTCTGGCACCTCCAAGGTGGCCTCTTCCATTTCCTGCTCTGCTTCTATAAGAGGCCATCTTGGATGGCGCCACCTCCTTTCCAGAGCTGGGGAGAGCTGCGGACACACAAGGTGAGTTTCAACTCAAACAAAGGAAATGTTAATTAACAACCTGTTAACCAAAATGCGTGTACTCAAATTAATCAACAACTGTCAATAAATGTGATGTGTAAAAAGAAAAGACTGTGTGTCATCATTTAAAATAAAAAGAATGACAAAATACTTAACTTAAAGGTGGTCACTATGTGTGGCCACCACACACTCCCCCTCCTCTGGATTCTCACTGAGGCAACGGGACAGGTAGTCTGCCATAGCATTCATCCTGCCTGGGATGTGATGGACCTCAAACTGATAGGGCTGCATGGCTAGGTACCAACGTGTTATGCGACTGTTGGCATCCTTCATCTTCTGTAGTCACTTCAGGGCCTTGTGGTCCGTCTCCAGGACAAACTCCCTCCCAAGCAAGCAGTATTTGCTACTTTCTCCACTGTAGAATAACGCCTTTCTCGTGGATACAGCTTCCTGCTTATGAAGGCCACAGGATAACGATCCTTTGGAGGGCCCTGAAGTAGCACTGCACCCAGCCCTCGGTCTGAAGCATCTGTCTGCAGAATAAACTGCTTTTCAAAGTCAGGGCAGTGCAACAATGTATCACTGCCTAGTGCTTGCTGAATATAGATGAAGGCGTTCTTTGCTTCCTCAGTCCAAAGCAGCTGATTTGGATGTCGCGGGCTGATCATATCTGTAAGCACAGCAGCTCAAGCACAGGTACAAAATACCAATTAGGAAGCTATTCTCAAAGAAACAAATCCCTGCCCTTTACGACAAAGTAAAGCGAGGGATAGCCGAGTCATTGAGCAATGCCCACAGGGTTGCACTAATAGTGGATGGCTGGACATCTTGCGCCACTCACTCATATGTTACAGTAACAGTACACTATGTTGATGACAAGTGGGTTTTACAAAACCATGTTTTGCAGACCAGAGTGTTCAACAAGGCTCACACTGGGAATAATCTAGCAGTTTTACTGCAGGATGTTTGCTGTGAGTGGAAAATTGAAGAGCCCAGCGTTAGTCACAGGCAACACAAAAAGTATGACACTGGCTGGAGCTGGTGCCAAGACCCACATGTGCGATGCATCGCAAACACTCTGAATCTGCCGTTGCAAAAAGTCCTGAAGCTGGACAGTGTCTCAGAGCTTGTGGTGAAAGTTGTTTTCACAATAGCCCAAAAGCAACCTAAGTTCTAAGTGAAATACAGACCCAGTTAGACCTGCCCAACCACAAGCTGGTCCATGATGTTTCCACAAGATGGAATACTACCCTTGATATGTTGGAGTGTTTCTGGGAACAGCAGCCTGCTGTGTTGAACATCCTGCTGTCAAGGAAGATTAAGTGGGGGAAGCTATGGTCAGTCTGACAGAGGATGACATAACACTGATCCCAGAGGTCATCAAATTGATGGCCCCTCTGAAAGTGGCAACCACACTCCTCAGTGAGGAGAAAAACTCCACCGTCTCAATGACACTGCAGAGGCATTTCCAGCCTGATGTGAGTGATCTACTGGTAATTTCCCAGATGAAGGAGCGATTCAGACAGGACTATGATGGCCGCTGTACATATCTCCCAGACCTCCTCCACTATGCCTCAGTGCTTGATCCACACTTCAAAGACCTGGCTTTCCTGGATGACAATGATGCCAAGGACATGATATTCATGAAGATGACAGCAGAGGTGGTACAGATGAATGGAGAGGTAAGATGAACATGTTCAGTAAGATTACCATCACTAGTGATTCTATTTTCCTGTCTAGAACCTAGCATGTATTAGCTTGTATGTGCAATAGTGCATGCATTTTTTGCATTAGTTATATAATGTAATGATATGATTTAATTCATATGATGACTGTTGCTTATAATAAATAAATAAACATAATACATTATAATAAAATATATTGTGAATGCACATCCTGAGCAAAATGCGTCAAATGAAATAACTCCCATATTAACTTGTGTCTTATTTAGATGCTGTTTTAATTTAAATAAGGAAATCTGATTGCTGGTCTCTGTGTTACACTGATTATTGTCAGGAAGGGGCCCATGACACAGGAATGCTGAATCAGAAATGCGGAGAAGACACCGGTTGGTTTCGATGGAAATGGAAACGATGCCAAAAGTTATACAACTATGTTGGTATGTGTTGCATGTGTTATATTACTATATATTGTTATGTATGTCATAATTTAATTTCATAGTGTAGTACTGGCAGAAATAATTTTTCAGCACAACTGATGAGCCCATCTTCTGTTCCACTCTGTAGATGATGTCCCTCCCAAAAAGAGGTCGGCCATGGGCCAAATGTTTGGGGATTTTCTCACTGCAAGAGCACCAATGAAGACCATAAGGGAGAGAGCTATGGAGAAAATCTTAAAATACAGAGAGAGGGATTATTTATGTCTGGGCGGGGATGTGTTGCAGTGGTGGAGAAAATAAGTGGATCTTCCATAAGCAATAAGTGTACCATCTGAAAAAGTGTTTAGCACTGCTGGTGACATAGTTACAGCACAGCACAGTTTGCTTCTCACTGATCATGTTGATGAACTAATATTCCTGAAGCAAAACCTTAAAGTTGAACATGTGGGTTAAATTTAGTGTGGAATGAACTGAAGATGACTGACCAATGTGCAGTTGTTCACTATTTTGGATGGCCACAAGGTGCCCTGTTGACATTATTTCTTTTGATTCTCTAAATATTTTTTCTATTTGTAAATTCTTTCCACAGCTAAGCAGTGTTATTGTCAAGACTGTTATTGTTATTGTTCATAATATAAAAATTGGTTTGTGCTACTCGTTGGTGAGTTAGCCTACCTGTTGCTTTGAGAGTGTTAAGCATAGTTTTTCACATTGCATTTAATTGGTAATAATAATAATAATAATAATAATAATAATGATAATAAAAAATTTATTTTATATAGCGCTTTTCAAGGTACTCGAAGACACTTTACAGGTTAAAAAGCAGAATAATAAAAACAACACGCTAAAAGTCTTGATAATCTTGAGATTCTGTGAGCCAGGTATATTAAAAGTGCACTGTACTGTAAACATGAAACAGACAGAGAACACTTTTACAGAATTTGTGATAAAAAAAACAGTTTGTGAAAGGTCTTAATTTTAGTTGATTAATAAATAATCAAATTGAATTGCGTTGCATCATTCATTTGCATTGTCCAATCCCATCATATCGCATCATATCGCTCTGTGTTGAATCACATTGTGTATAATCGCACTGCATCATGATTGAGGTGTGAATCGTATCATACCGCATCCATAGTTGCTGCACATGTATCTTTAATGCATCGGATCATTGACAGTTTATCGAGGTGCATATCGTATTGGCCTCACACCAGAGATACCCAAACCCTACTCTCCACGGCTGAGTGTTAGTTCCTTTTCTCTCTCTCTTCCTCTACTAACTCACACATACACACACGCATACGTTCGGGTAAATGCACACACAGTATCTCATGACCGTTTTGTTGGAAACTAATCATTAACGACCCTGCTATTATATCAGACACATGTGTCGTGGTAGCACCTACAGGAGTCCAGCTCTGTCCAAACCACACTGTGATTAAAGGCACATGTTAGGTGGACAGACACTGTTCCACCATTGTTTGTTCAGGCCTCACACGGTCACCTCCATTGACCAACCCATCTTGAACACTCCGTGATGTCATCTTCCATGAGATCGCTTCAGCCATCTTGGCTCATGCTCTCTCTCTACATGTCCACCATCTTGTCTCTCTCTCTACCTCTTTGTCTCTCTGACTCACACACACACACACACACACACACACACACACACACACACTGTGATTATTCATGCATATGCTTTGTGGTAACAGCTGGTTGTGATGGTCAGTGCTCGGACTCATTTCCTTCACTGTTACTTTAATTCTAAATATTTTCACAAATATTTACATTTAAAGTGAACCCTTCTTTTGAGACTGTATTCCAGTCTGGTTATTGGTTACTATTACTATTAGTAATTATCAATTTCTAATAACCACAGTAAACCACACCTTTGTACCCCAACAATTACCTTCACAGGAACGGCTCCTAGCCACTGGTTCAGGTATGTGGACAACACCTGAGTCAAAATCAGAGCAAGGGAAGTGGAAGTGTTCACTGCACATATAAATGCTGTGGACAATAACATCAAGTTCACACTGGAAGATGTTGGAGGAGACAGTCTGCCCTTCTTGGACTGTGCAGTACACACTGAAGAAGACAGAAGCCGCAACACTGAGCTGTACAGAGAACCTACACACAAAGATCAATACTTGCTGTTCGACTCTCATCACCCACTGGAGCACAAGCTGGGGGTCATCAGAACCTTAAACCATCGGGCTGACACTGTGCCCACAAAGACAGAGAGGAAGGAGAAGGAACAGAAGCACATCAGGGGAGCACTTCAAACCTGTGGTGACCCAAACTGGACCTTTATCATAACCTCTAAAAGATCCAGAGCAGACAGAGAGGAGGCGACGAGAAAACGTAACGCGGTAACATCTGAGAAACTCAGGAGGATCTTCAATAAACATCATATCCTGGTTCACTTCAAACCCACCAACACACTGAGGCAGAAACTTGTCCATCCTAAGGATAAATCACCCAGGCATAAACAGAGTAATGGAGTTTATGCTGTTCAATGCAGCCAGGACTGCACAGATTTGTACATTGGGGAGACAAAACAACCTCAACATAAAGGAATGGCACAACACAGGAGGACCAACTCCTCCTCAACTCCTACATCTGAAGGAGACAAATCATTCCTTTGAGGACAACAATGTAAACATCTTGTCCAGAGAAGACAGATGGTTTGAAAGAGGAGTAAAAGAATCCATCTACAGTACAGACCAAAAGTTTGGACACACCTTCTCATTCAATGAGTTTCCTTTCTTTTCATGACTATTGACATTGTAGATTCAAACTGAAGGCATCAACACTATGAATGAACACATGTGGAAATATGTACTTAACAAAAAAGTGTAAAACAACTGAAAATACGCCTTATATTCTAGTTTCTTGAAAGTAGCCACCTTTTGCTCTGATTACTGCTTTGCACACACTCTGCATTCTCTTGATGAGCTTCAAGAGGTAGTCACCTGAAATGGTTTTCACTTCACAGGTGTGCCCTGTCAGGTTTAATAAGTGGGATTTCTTGCCTTATAAATGGGGTTGGGACCATCAGTTGTGTTGTGCAGAAGTCAGGTGGATACACAGCTGATAGTCCTACTGAATAGACTGTTAGAATTTGTATTATGGCAAGAAAAAAGCAGCTAAGTAAAGAAAAACGAGTGGCCATCATTACTTTAAGAAATGAAGGTCAGTCAGTCCGAAAAATTGGGAAAACTTTGAAAGTGTCCCCAAGTGCAGTCGCAAAAACCATCAAGCGCTACAAAGAAACTGGCTCACATGAGGAGGAAAGGAAGACCAAGAGTCACCTCTGCTGCGGAGGATAAGTTCATCCGAGTCACCAGCCTCAGAAATCGCAGGTTAACAGCAGCTCAGATTAGAGACCAGGTCAATGCCACACAGAGTTCTAGCAGCAGACACATCTCTAGAACAACTGTTAAGAGGAGACTGTGTGAATCAGGCCTTCATGGTAGAATAGCTGCTAGGAAACCACTGCTAAGGACAGGCAACAAGCAGAAGAGACTTGTTTGGGCTAAAGAACACAAGGAATGGACATTAGACCAGTGGAAATCTGTGCTTTGGTCTGATGAGTCCAAATTTGAGATCTTTGGTTCCAACCACCGTGTCTTTGTGCGACGCAGAGAAAGGTGAACGGATGGACTCTACATGCCTGGTTCCCACCGTGAAGCATGGAGGAGGAGGTGTGATGGTGTGGGGGTGCTTTGCTGGTGACACTGTTGGGGATTTATTCAAAATTGAAGGCATACTGAACCAGCATGGCTACCACAGCATCTTGCAGCGGCATGCTATTCCATCCGGTTTGCGTTTAGTTGGACCATCATTTATTTTTCAACAGGACAATGACCCCAAACACACCTCCAGGCTGTGTAAGGGCTATTTGACCAAGAAGGAGAGTGATGGGGTGCTGCGCCAGATGACCTGGCCTCCACAGTCACCGGACCTGAACCCAATCGAGATGGTTTGGGGTGAGCTGGACCGCAGGGTGAAGGCAAAAGGGCCAACAAGTGCTAAGCATCTCTGGGAACTCCTTCAAGACTGTTGGAAGACCATTTCAGGTGACTACCTCTTGAAGCTCATCAAGAGAATGCCAAAAGGTAAAGGTGGCTACTTTGAAGAACCTAGAATATAAGACATATTTTCAGTTGTTTCACACTTTTTTGTTAAGTATATAATTCCACATGTGTTAATTCATAGTTCTGATGCCTTCAGTGTGAATCTACAATTTTCATAGTCATGAAAATAAAGAAAACTCTTTGAATGAGAAGGTGTGTCCAAACTTTTGGTCTGTACTGTATGTCAAACTGGAACGACCGTCTTTGAACAGAGGAGGTGGCCTAAGACATTACCTATCACCCACCTACAATGCAGTACTGAGTTCTCTCCCCAGACAGCTTAAGAACCATTCACACCTGGGCTCACCTAGCCCTAGCAACCCACATGAAGACCGGTTGGGTCAACGACCCACAAGTGGCCCTTACGACTCTGTGTCGAGCAGTTTAGCAGTTCGAGAGTTTAAAAGCCTGCAACTCCCCTCCAGTTAGTTAGAGCTGAAGAAGCCTCTTGGATGAGAGGTGAAACGTCTTACAGAAACTGATCGTAGGCAAAAGTCCAGTTGCCTACGATACAGCACTTAGAATTACCATGACCTGGATGGCTCTCAATAAACTTGAATTTGATTAATATATACGGCCCCAATACAGATGAACCCAGCTTTTTTACAAATTTATTTCTCACACTTGCATCTCTCCCAGGAGAGTATATAATTGCTGGGGACTGGAACTGTACGCTAGATCCAGTCAGGGACAGATCCACAGGTATTGATCAAACTCACAACAGAAGTAGAACAACCATTCATCATTTCATTAAAGAATTAAATCTGTTAGATATTTGGAGGCACTTGAAACCTAATGATGTGGCCTACTCCTGTTACTCAAGTACTTATCAAACTTACTCAAGGATAGATTACTTTTTAATCTCTGTATCATTGGTTTCAAAAATACAGGATTGTTCCTACGGCAGTATATTGATATCAGACCACGGACTGTGCAGTATGATATATACAGAGGAGAACCTTATTAGAGATCCACCTAGATGGACTCTGAGTCAGAAATGGTTACAAGATGATGATTTTGTAAAGTATGTGGGAACAGAAATGGATCATTATTTTAAGGATAATACAACACAAACAACAGCGTGTGTCAAATGGGATGCTTTTAAAGCCTTCTTGAGGGGACATGTAATAAGCTATACTTCATCCAAATCTAGGGAGATACGCCAGAAAAGACAGCAACTAGAATCCAGGATACAAAGTTTACAAGAGCAGGTATTTAGGAATAAAACCCCAGAAGCAGAAAAGGAATTGTTGCTCTTAAGAGCAGAATATAATAAACTATCGGCAGCTAGGGCAGCATCCAGTATGCTTAGGCTGAACCAATCATTCTACGAGCAAGGGGAAAAACCTGGCAAGCTTCTAGCCTGGCAGATTAAACAGTTAGAAATTAGGAAAAACATTACATCAATTATTAACAATAATGGTGATACAATAATAGACCCTACTGAAATAAACAGGGAATTTAGGGAATACTATGAAAATCTATATAAATCCCAAATCAAATATGACCCCCAGGCTCAAAAGACATTTCTGGATAAGCTGGATATTCCAACTATTTCTGAGGAATTTACAGAGATGCTAGAGGCAGATCTTAAGGAAGAGGAAATAAGCAACGCTATCGACGGCATGAAAGCAGGAAAATCAGCAGGACCAGACGGAATCCCAATAGACCTGTATAAAAAATTTAAGACAAAATTACTTAAACCACTATTAGAAATGTTTTTGGAAGCATTTTGTAATGGTAGTTTACCCAAATCAATGACTGGTGCATTATTAACATTACTGCCAAAACCAGGGAAGCCCAACAATAGATGTGGAAATATGAGACCAATAAGTCTGCTTAACTCTGACCTCAAAATTCTGTGTAAAATCTTAGCAAGACGACTACAAGAAACATTACCCAGTGTAATACATAGAGATCAAAATGGGTTTATCAACGGTCGCCAAGGGTTCCACAATGTTAGGAGGGTCCTTAATATTATTCAAAGCTTGGAGGACACTACAAATATGGCCCTCCTATCTCTAGACGCCGAAAAGGCTTTTGATAAGGTGGAGTGGTCCTATCTTTTTAACACTCTGGAACGATTTGGTTATGGGAACAAGTTTATAAAGTGGATTCAACTACTGTACCTTAATCCTACGGCAGAAATAATAACAAACAAAAATATATCAGAAACGATCTCAATCAAAAGAGGATGCCGTCAGGGCTGCCCCTTGTCGCCGCTTTTGTTTACTCTGGCGATTGAACCATTTGCTATAGCTGTACGAGAGCACACAGGAATAGTGGGAATAACAATTGGCCACACAGAACACAAACTTTCCCTATATGCGGATGACGTTATCTTGTTTCTCTCGAACCTCAACAAAACAATCCCTACACTTCTACAGTTAATACAGTCATTTGGTGCCATCTCAGGATATACAATTAATTACACTAAGTCGTCAATTCTATTACTTAATGAAAAGGAAAGGGAAAACCCACTTCCAGAAACTTCCAAATTTAAAGTCGTGGATCAATTTACATATTTAGGAATACAAATTGGATCTAAACTAGCTCAGATTGTTAAAATTAACTACATGCCTTTGATGGAAGAAATAACAAAATCAATTAATAGGTGGATTACCCTGCCTCTATCTTTGATTGGCAGAATAAACATTATAAAAATGAATATACTCCCTAAAATATTGTATATATTTCAGAATGTTCCGCTGCCTCCACCTGATGAATTTTTTCAGAAGTTAAGAAGGTTATTCACAGAATTTATATGGGCTAATAACCGTGCCAGAGTTCGCTTGTCACTCCTATATCTACCATATAGTAAGGGGGGCTTAAAAGTTCCAAATATAACCTGGTACTATTGGGCGGTACAACTAAGGACCATCAAGTTTTACTTTACAACAAGGGATAGTCCACAATGGACAGAAATGGAATCGGAGGGTTTAAGTTTGTCTCTACCCCTGTACTTATATTCAGATAAAATGTCGAATTTGATGAAACGAACTACTAATCCAATTGTTAAAAATATGATAAAGGTGTGGTTTGAAGTGAAAAAATATATTAAAGAACCTGAAGTATTGTCCCAGTACAGTCCTGTGTGGGGAAATCAACACTTTACTCCAGGGAGAGCAGATGCTATATTTAAAACATGGGCATCAAAGGGATTAGAAAAGATTCAGGACTTGTTTTTGCCCAGCTCAGATAATATGATGTCATTTGAAGAAATTAAACATAAGTATGACATAGATAAAAAATATTTCTTTAAATTTCTCCAACTCAGAGCTTTTATTAGGACAAGTCAAAATGGTCTTATAACTAAACCTTTAACAACCAGTTTAGAAAAAATTATGTCTAAAGACAGTTTAAGCAAAGGTGCTATTTCAGAACTGTATGATGTATTAATGTCTAACTCATTAGAAAATTCAGATTGTAAAAGAAGCTTATGGAGTAAAGACCTGGGAAAAGAGATCTCCCCAGAGGACTGGGGATCAATATGCACAAAGGCTCACTCCCAATCAGTCAACACTAGATTGAGACTGTTACAGTATAAATGGACAATGAGAACGTATATCACACCAGCTAAATTAAATAAATATAATAGCAATATTCCTGATCTATGTATAAAATGTATGAAGGAAAAGGGGACACTATTTCACTGTGTGTGGCAGTGCAGTAAGGTCAAAGCCTTTTGGGAAGAAATTCAAAAAGCAATAGAAAAGATTATCTCAAAAGATGTTGTGATAAGCCCAGTTTTCTTTATTTTAGGACTTTATCCCAAGAATCATAAATATACTAAGAGTGAACAAGTAATGATAGACACATGTCTTCTGCATGCAAAAAAATCAATTGCATTGTTCTGGAAGAAGCCCAGCAGACCAAGTATTACATATTGGGTCAAACTAATGTTAATAACTTTCCCCTTGGAAAAAATAACATATATACAAAGAGGGAAGCAAGAACTTTTCGAGAAGGTGTGGGGTCCATTTGATCGATTTGTAAATGGTGTGGAGTTATCGGACGAAGAGGAAGTTTAAGTTCTGGTTAATGTAAACCTCTTAATGAGACTGATGAGAGTATAGATTATGAAGTTATCTTAAAATAAGATTGACAACAATTTGTATTTTTTTTCCCCTTTCCTTTTGAATATATGAGTGGGGCTATCTGAGAGGTTTATTTTATTTTATTTTATTTATTTGTTTTGTGTCTTGTAGTTATTATTTAATTTTACCTTTTAAATATGTTTTTAAAAATATATTACATGTTTTGCATATACTACCAGTGTATCAGTGTAATCTGAACAGTTGATTCACACTTCTGGGATTTTGTAAATGTACACTGTACACATGTTTTGAGTAAAATGTCAATAAACATATTGTTCAAAAAAAAAAAACCATGACCTGGATGACAGAGAACCTTCATCAACACAGCTACACAGCAACGTTACTATTTGATGCTTTAAAAGTGGTGCAACCTTGTCCAACAGTCTGAGGTGCTGCTCTGGTGCCTCTATTACACGACCAGATCTGTCATAATTTTCCAGCTTTCGACAAAGATGATCTCCCTTATACTATCTTCTTAATAACCACTGTGTACGCTATATTTTCTTACCATATGTCCAATATTTTTTGTGAGTCTTCGTACTTACACAATAGAGAGACACAGTGTCTCTAAATTACAACAGATATAAACTTTTCTGTTCCATTTTGAGGTCATTTTGAAATCATCTATTGGACCTGTTAAGTTTAGTCAACTGATTTGTTTGGATTTGTTTGATCAGTCTACTGTGGGCAGTCAGTTTTAAAAGACAACTGCCAACATTAGAATATTCCCTGCTGTTAGACAATGTTTGATTGGTGTGTCATGGGCTATACCTCAGCTACCATCAAAAGCTACTTGTGTTTATTCTATGACATTTCTGCACTGATGCACTGAAAGCATTTGACGCTCAGGGTTTGAAGCCCATCTGTTGTTTTGAATGGCCGAACGTGCATCAAAAGCATTATGAGGCGTGTCAAACTGCCTTGATGCCTGTACTCTACCTCATTTTGAAGCATCAAACATGCACCCAGTAACCAGTGAGAGCTGAAAGGGGGGGGGGGGACATAAGGAGAGAAGGAAAGAGAGAGAGAGAAATATCATAGCTGAGGTGCTGTACACTGCTGTGCCCAATGTGATCACACTGCTGTAAAATCTCTCATGTAAAATCTCTCCTGTGAAAGCTTATCCCAGTTCTTTAATACTGAGATAAATGTCATAATTTTTCAGATCAATGTAAAGACAGCGGTAGAGTTTTCATTTTAGGTTTGACACGCTGCATGTGTCTATGTAGGTGCCACAATGACACAATTGAACAGGTTTTATTTTTGTAGCTGGTGAAAATCTACCAGAAATCTTTCTGTAAAATAAAATCATGAAAGATCTAATCAATCAGTCCTTTTCAGCAAAAGGTATCTCATGACACTTTACAATTGGAGCAGCTCCAGACCATACTCTCTAATTATTTTATTTATAGAGACCCAACATTTCCTCCATGAGCAAGTACATGTGGGGTATAGAGACTAATTCTTATTTGGCTTTAGTTTTGTTATACATTCAACCAGTACCAGAGACATTCTTACCTACAGAAATGTTTAGAATGGTTGAGATTATGGCAACAAGATAATTGTACAAATGGTGGGACAGAAAAAGACCTAATATAAAGACTTACCCCCAGATTCCACTGGGCCCTTCTGAACTGCGTTACAGCAGTTAGAGACAATGCTCGTGTTTCCACAGGCTGCGCTACAGCTTGCTTAACCAGCCTTCCAGAAGCGGCTCTCCGCGAAGAATATCAAGTCCATTTTTCACAGAAGCAGACAGCAGCCACGTCAGTCTGCTCGGAGCAGATCGAGCCAGACAGGAAGTCAAACAGCGGAACGGCATAGGGCATCTGGTCAATTTTCAAAATAAAACACCCTTTTCAGACTTGGGATCTACAGCACAACAAAGTCAGAAAAATTAACAATAAATACTCTGAAAACAGACAAATACATAGCCTACTAGAGGCACAGAAATCAAGGAGAAATGATGAAATAAACAAAATCTGTCAACAACATCTGGCACGCATGAAGCTCTGCTTCTGAAACGCTCCCATAGGGATATGAAGCCAAAACAGTGATGCACACACACCAGGTAACACTGGGTTACACTTATTTGTAGATGGTGAACTGGCAGTAGGGACATTATTGTCAAATGTAAACACATTTTATTGAATGCAACATCATAACTCAGGAAACAAGGACAACCTGTAAAAATATATTTTCTTAAAGTATTATTTTATTATTATTTTAAGTACTATTTGTTCTACCTCTGTTATTTATAGCTGCCTCTGCAGTCATTTGCATGGGTGCTGCTTGTCTTGACAAAAACACAAATAGTGCTATGCCATTGACCACAGTACTCTTCTCTATGCTCATTACATCTGGTCTTGATTCACCTTGTCTCTGTCTGACTCTTCTCTGTTCTGCTCTTTCTGAAGCTCTTTGAGATCACAGTGCCGATCACCCAAGGCACCAAGCCAGTGACAATCAGTGTGGCCAATCACACCCAGTGCAGCTGTCTGTCCAAACTGGACGTCTACAAACAAGTCCACAGCATCATCAGGAGAGCCCTACCTGAGTAAGCACTCACACTCACTGCATTGCATCACACACACACACACACACACACACACACACATTGGTCAGATTATCTCTTTATAAACTTCACAGTGCCACTCTCTGACAGTCAGCATTTCAAGAGTAAGTGGTTCATGGTGTAATTTTTGGCCTATGTCCTTTGAAAACAGAAAGATGTAGTCATTTTTCAAAAACAGATTCAAGCAGACCAATCAGATGCTGTTAATATAAAGATTAGGAGTAGCACAATTCTCCAAATCCTCAATTCGATTTGATTTTCGATTTAAATGTCATGAATCGATTCGGTTCTCAATCTTTTTTCTTTTGCTTTTTCTTTGAGCACAGATAGCTATGCCATTTGTAGACAGGTGTAGTCTATGATCATTGGTTTTATGCCATGATAATTAATTACATTTGTTTATTCTTATTCCAAAAGATGGTCTGCATGGTGTCATGAGTGATTATTCTGCCACCGCTTCTGTGTGTGCGACGTGGGCTAGCCTGCTACATTAGCTCGACAGATAGACAACAGTTTCCCAAGAGAATGAATGAAGCTTGAATTCCTTTCCAAACCTCTACTCAGGAAGTACTGTAAAACTAGACAAACAAAGGAATACATCTCAGTATTACATTCAGTTACAAATGTTTTTCAAGAGCAATACTTTTACATTGCCAGTTAAAACATGTAGCGACAAATGCGCTAGCTTAATGCTAACTCATATGGGAAATTACATTACGATGCTAGCGGTAAGCGTATACGATCGAAATACACATTTCAGCAAACATTCATTAACAAAGGTTTTCGTCACCAGTAACTTTAGTATTCAATGACAAGACAACTGTATCAAATCATACTTACAGGCAAATGTATTTTCTGGCCAAACAATATCATGTGAGATAACTTCACCATACCTTTCATCAACTACTGAAACACTGATGGTACAAATAAACATTACGATGGAGTTACCACTAGATGTCGCTCCAGATAACAACAGGATGTCACAGTAATATAATCTCCATTATTTGCTTGCAATGTACCACACTTAGGCCTTATTATCAAATTTAAATAATTTATTAACAATATAAATGTGAAAATAACTTGATTCACGGGTCAACTGGAAACTAACTGTAAACAAAAGAAGAAAAGTCATAGTGGGTACCTGCCATCTACTGACTGTTTTTTGTAACTGCAGTGTGCACTCACAGCAGATGTCATTCAAGTTCACAACAAAACATTTCGATTGGATTAAGGTCAGGACTTTGACTTGGCCATACCAAAACATTAACTTTATTCTTCTTTAACCATTCTATGGTTGATCGACTTGCGTGCTTAGAGCTGTTGTCAAGACAACAACCCTAAGCACACAAGTTGTTCAACCCACATTCTATTGAGATTCAGTGCACGGACAGATGTCCTGACAATTTCCTTTAGAATTTGCTGGTATAATTCAGAATTCATTGTTCCATCAATGATGGCGAGCCATCCTGGACCAGATGCAGCAAAACAGGCCCAAACCATGATACTTCCACCACCATGTTTCACAGTTTCCATGGGAAAAGGTTCTTATGCTGTAATGCAGTGTTTTCCTTTCTCCAAACATAACGCTTCTCATTTAAACCAAAAAGTTCTATTTTGGTCTCATCCATCCACAAAACATTGTTCGAATAGCCTTCTGGCTTGTCCACATGATCTTTAGCAAACTGCATACAGGCAGCAATGTTCTTTTTGTAGAGCATTGGCTTTCTCCTTGCAACCCTACCATGCACACCATTGTTGTTCAATGTTCTCCTGACGGTGGACTCATGAACATTAATATTAGCCAATGTGAGAGAGACCTTTAGAAGTTACCCTGGGGTCCTTTGTGACCTCACCTACGATTATACGTCTTGCTCTTGGAGTGATCTTTGTTGGTCGACTACTGCTGGGGAGGGTAACAATGGTCTTGAATTTCCTCCATTTGTACACAATCTGTCTGACTGTGGATTGGTGGAGTCCAAATTCTTTAGAGATGGTTTTGTAAACTTTTCTGGCCTGATGAGCATCAACAACTCTTTTTCTGAGGTTCTCAGAAATCTCCTTTGTTTGTGCCATGATACACTTTCATAAACATGTGTTGTGAAGATCAGACTTTGATATATCCCTGTTCTTTAAAGCTATAGTTGGTAATCCTGTTCAGAAACACTTTTTGTTACACTGGGTGAAATGGTCCTTCCATCCTGAGAGTAGTCCATACATAATGTGTTCAGAAAAAGGAACAAAATAAATCAGACCTCTGTGGCAGCTGCAGGCCTGTAAAAACTCTGACCAATCCCTCCCTCTCGGTGCGAGTGGAAAGAACCAATCAGATGCCTTCATGTCTCGTCCTGCCCACGTCCCTCCCTCCTCCCTGCATGCACTCATCACGTGTCACCGTTGCCGGAAATATTCAGCACACTCCATATGGAGTTAGCAGGAGAGAACGATGGCAGAGAAAATGCAGCCAAAAGTAACACTTCCAGCGTTACTTGTAACGGCTCACCCGCTGAACGGGCTAAGAAAAGAAAGCCGGAGTCAGAAAAGGCTGCAACGAAGAAGGCTTTGGATAAAACCAGAGGGAAAAGCAGGGTCAACATCGGTTCAGCTTTTGAATGGTGGAGACAACTGAGGGAGCTGAAGGGCCTAAGAAGTGATGCAGAGGTTGCTGTCTTTCTGTTGGACAGGTAATTATTGGTTTTGCTTCGGGGGGATTTGTTATTTGCATGGAAATATGTAACGTTAGCCAACTTAGCTACTTTTGTAGCTCGTATTAGCCCAATGCTAACATTAGCTTCTCTGTCGGTGTAAGCCAGTAATGTTACAGGTCGTCGGTACATACTGCTTGTCTAACTTACCGGATCTGTGCTTCCTGCGCGGAGCATTGAGCATTTGTACTCGATGCATCTCATGCTGGCCCCTGATTAGGGGGCGCTCGTATTGAAGAGGTTATAGGATATGACACTCGGCTCTCCTCTGCCCCGCTGACTCCTACTGTCAGATGTGCGTTCAAGTTTGTGGGGGTGTGGCTTTGGACGGAGCACTGACTGGAGGGGGAGGAGGGGGTGGAGCTTAGAGGAGGTGCAACTTTCAAATCTTGCTAGCTCTCCAACATTACCAACTATAGCTTTAAATAGAACAGGGCGCCCACTGATTGTATGATTGTCATCCCATTGATTGACAACACCTGACTCTAATTTTACCTTCAAATTAACTGCCAATCCTAGAGGTTCACATCATTTTCCTCAATACATAAATGGCCAAGTATAATATTTTCATTTTCTCATTTGTTTAATTGGGTTCTCTTTATCTACTTTTAGGACTTGTGTGAAAATCTGATGATGTTTTAGGTCATATTTATGCAGAAATATAGAAAATTCTAAAGGGTTCACAAACTTTCAAGCGCCACTGTACATACACACACACACGCACACACACACCCACACACACACACACACACACACACATATATATATATATATATATTTATATATATATATATATATATATATATTTATATTTATATATATATATGACTGTCTGACTGTCTGACTGTCTTGGGATCTCCTAACTAAGCTGGTTTAATAAGAAAATAATAAACAGGACAAGGAGATGTAATGTTAGTGCACTGAGCAGCAACATGCTTCTTTTCATTTCCTCTCCTCACATATCACAAACAACAACAACTCTTGCTCTATGGAAACTCTTAGGGGACACGCCTCTTAACTGTGCTCTCTGGTGGGGAGCCTTTTAAATCACGATGTTACAATGGTCAGGGATTAGTTGTCGATAGCCACCATGTATATAATTTGAAAATCTCTGGCTTTGGTGCCTTGAGTGGTAGAATGGGGAAAGACAATAAGAATGAAAGGCTAAAAGTATGATATAGACTGCACTGATTTTATACAAGAATTGTCTCATTGTTCGACAAAAAATAATCATTAAAACAAGCATGATTACAACCAAATTCTACTCACAGTGGCACAGCCAGGTTTCCATCCAAGTATAGTGCAAATGTTAACAGAACTTCCAGAATATACGCGTTTCTCCTGCTGTAATTCTCCTGTTGGTGCCATTAAACCATTGCAGGAGAGGACGGCATATTGAATAGGGTTGATTCAATTTGACTTTCCATTCTGGGGTCCAATATAAATGGCCTGTCTGTTTGTTATATGTGAGGAGGTTACAGGCTCCTCATGGTTCCATATCATGTTTTCTTCTGCCGACATTTTTCATCTCTTCAGTGGAGTGGAGGCTTGTTTAGATAATGTTTAAGTCATATGCTTGTACTTCATGATTGCTAAGTCTGTTTTCATTGCACTTTGCTTTTATTATTACACAAACTTTTCCATCTCGGCTAAGTGTAAATTCTTTTTTTGGCAGGGCAATATATATTTCTTTATATATATATATATATATATATATATATATATATATATATATATATATATAAACTATTATTATGGTTTATGGACTTACTTTCATATAGCACTGTAGTATGGTATAGTTAGATGTAGTATACAGTAGTTACTTTCAAAATATATTACATATTACTAGTTACCTTCATTTTAAAGCTATATATTACGTTACAATATTACTGTCTGCGTTGAGTAATAAATTACTTATTACCGTACTTTTTAGTTACTTTCAACAAAATGCCCAAATAACCTCTATTGAACAATTAAATAGCAGATATCTTTTTAGACAAAGGAATGGCCTTGGGCAAAGGGATGAGCAGGCAGACAAAGCATCACAGTCTGATATATTATGAGATAGGAATAAATATTTTTAATTGTAGGCTTAGTCATATGACACACAATAGACCTATACCTTATATAATGAGGCCTATATTGACATGACAAGACAAAAATCCCTTTTTCTATGCCTTTTTATTTTAAGGAATGCATGGACATACTGTATGTGATTCAAGAATGTAAATTAAACCTACGAAAATACAGCTAATTTCAGTCATACAGAGACTGAACAAAGAACTTACCGGCTCAGCTGTATTAAACACACCTATATTAATATGATCATGTTGGTGTGGATGGATTCTTAAAAAAGCAACAATAAACGGTTCACTTTGGTCGGCTTACGTGGATTGTTACGCGTTACATGACATAACTATAGTAATATATTACTGAAATAGTATTAGTAACGTGTTATATTACTCTGTTACCTCTAAAAACAAATATATTACTGTTACAAAAGTAACGCATTACAAATGCAGACATGCAGCTGGATCGAGCCACAGACCTTCTGATTAGTGAAAATCAGCATTAGTAAAATGCACAAAGAACCTGGGGCCAAATGTATAAAACTCTGTGTATATTCAGGTGTAGAAATCTGTGTACATTCAAAACAGGAACATACATACGCAGTCTCTTCATCAGATTTGTAAAACACCACGGAAGTCTGTTCCCAGGCGTTATTTTCTAGAAGAAAATGAGAAGAAAATGCAAGTGTGCAACGCGTGTATGCACGTGTTTTCTTCCCGTTTTCTTCTCCTTTTTTGCCAACATCAACATCAGTAACAGTAATCAGACTGAAAAGACTACATGCATGGTACGTGTGGTGTTAAAGATGTGTACCAGTAGGCACATTCTCACCCTCTGTGGATTTTTATCCATTCAGAAAAGGAAAGTGATGTAAGACGTATTTTTCATGTGTACGAATGGTATATACATTTAGCCTTCCCACATACATTCCATCCAGGTGAATGGAAAAACACTTATAGTTACATAGTTTATATACACTGTATAGCACGACAAAAAAAACAAAAAACAAAAAAAAAATAGACATACTTTTTTATTGAGGACAATTATAATTATTTTTACAGTGTTTAAACAAACTTGTCAGTGTTCTCTGGTGGGTAAACTGTGTGAGAAACGCTATTTCTAAGCTATATGTGTATATATTTATATATATAAATACATATACATATATATACATATACATATATATATACGTGTATAATATATATATATATACACATATAATATATTCTAAACATATATATATTTGGATACGGAGTGGAGGCTGTTAAGAAATCCCACATTCTCACACTTTTTCAAGCATTTTCAACTCTTAACTACTCATTCATGCTTTCAGCTAGAAGCTTTCAGCATTCAAACTTTAAACAGAATTCCACATCTAGTCTATATTCAAGACATTATTCATCTTTCAAATCCCATTAAAACTTCCAGATATTCAAGATATTCTTTTTTTGAAGCTCAGTTATAATGGTGGATTAGAAATCACTTCAAACCCACTCATTTTTAAACCCTTTCCAGTCCTTCATACATTCACATAGAAACTCCAAAAAAACTTTAAAACGTTCACAAAGATTAGGATTTTCTCAGATATTCATACATATCTTAAATGAACTTGTTTATATCATTCATACCCTTAGCACAGTCACAGTTAAACTAATTCATCATTTTTGAGCCATTTTCAGATTTTTACATTGGTGTGGGACAGAATGTTGACAGCCAGAGTGAAGGACTCACAGAATGAACTAAAAGTTTTTTAAAAACTAAAGACCTTATCTTCAACTTGCTCCAATTCCCTGTGTACCCTGAATGAGAAGTATCTCCACTGTATAATCTCTTTCAGTCCCATTTCTTTTTCACATCAGGTGAATGGGCAGTGTGATGAATGATGTTAAGATTCTGGTCCAGAGGAAGTCCAAGTGTTTGGGTGTGTGTGTGTGTGTGTGTGTGTGTGTGTGGGTGGGGTACACTACTGGAGAGTGATGACCTTTTCAATATGGAATGTGCACTTATGCTGTATGTGCCATCGACCTTCACAATAAATCTAAACCAAGGAGAGACATGAAGGTTAGTCAATGGAGGCTGAGTGTCTCCATGTGTGGGCATGTATTAAATATAGATCATTGGAATATAACCCGTATGATGTGTGATATGATGATCTGCTATAAAATGACTAATGTTCTGTTAATGAAATGGAAATCATATGTGTTTAGACAACGCACACACACACACACACATAGAGCAGTGGCATTAAACACAACATGACAGATTATTAAAGGAAGATTGTAAGGATTGTAAAGATTTTCAAACCTACAAATCATCCACCATGTAAGAACACACACACACGTAAGCATGAAGCTTACGTATGTTTCACATTAGGTGAAGTGACAGAAACACCCTTTTCCAAATCTCCCTCTCTTTGTCCTGTCCCATCTCCATCTTTTTCTTTCACTTTCCTCTTTTTCCTTTCAGCCCCATGTTAGTGTGTGTGTCTGTTCATGCGTCCATGCCACTAATTGATACCACACTGTGTCTCTTTTCATGGCCATACTCTTTCACAACTTCAAACAATTTGTCTGTCTGCTAACACACCGCCTTCTGTCTGTCTGGGAGTCCAAGTCAACGGTTCCCTTAATATTGCATTTTAGCCAGACCATTTTCACATTGCATTGTGGTTTTTTATATAATGACTGTGTGTGTGTGTGTGTGTGTGTGTGTGTGATATTTGAAGAGGAAGTATATTTTTCTTGGCAGTTTGTGGAAATCCAAACAAAATATCTGGTTTCTGGGGTAATTTTAACATCAGCCTGGAGTTTGTTTTCACTCTCAGTGATAATCAGAATTTTTTTGACAGTATTTGTTAAGTCTATATTAATTAACAATAGCTCTATATAGTGGCTCTGGAGGTAATGGGTTTTGCAAAGCCTTTTGGGGTTATATGTTGTCTCTCTGTGGCTGTAAGGGAAATTATTAGGGTTAGTTATGCACTTTTTCTTTTTGATGAAGGGGTAGAATGATTTTTAAGGCTTTTTTTTTTTTTTTTTTTTTACTTTTTCCTATTCTAATGTATGTTTTATCTCAGCCTTTCTTTGTAAGATTTGTTATGTAAGACAATGCGTATGCGCTACAAATAATAATGGTGCTCTTTGGCCTATGCAGAGGATGCAAAGGATTTAGCAGTTCCAACACTCACTTGTGATCATTAACGTTAACAATTGCTCCATTCTATTAAGCAGCCAGAATCAATAGCAAAGACGTGTGTGTGGTAGACTCCTAAAATGGACTTAAATACCAGCAAACTGAGTTCTGTATGCCTCACATCCTGCACTGCGCACATTCAGCACCAGCCGGCATTCACGTAGGTGTGACTGTGGCCTCATTTGGACCAAATCAGGTGTTGCAGCGATTAGCCTCAGGGTCATCTACTGCAGGTAATACACTGACTAGGGATATGTATGATCAATTTAAGACTTTCTGCAAATATAATAAAAAGCCTCTAGAATAACTTATCAGCCCTAGCTTTAATGCAGGCTGAATGGCATTGTTTTGCTACCCTTGCTTTCAGTTTGATGCCAGGTAATATCAGGTATTATATATCAGTTACAAACACTGCAAAATAAGCAAGAAAACTGTGTGTCTAGATCCAGGGACATCTAAAGCCTGTTGAATTATCATATGAGCATGAGTATAATAACAGTTTAACAGGCTAATGGCTAATTGTGGAGCATTTGATTGCATTCATATTCAAACGTTGAACAGATCAAATGTAAAGTTAATGATAAGTCAATGTTGTCTTCACAACTACTTTCTGCTGCCCCCAAGTGGCCAAAGCATCTGTTTTTGCAGGTTAATTATGATTGACAACTCAACATTTATTAGTTTGTTAAAGATAAAAAGGGTTCAAACTGCAGTAGCTGAACATCTGGTCAACAAAGCTAAAGAAGGTCAGACGCGGTGCTCCATGGATGCTGGTTACACATGTAGCCAAGCAAGTGCGACCATGTCTGTTTATTGCAGTCATTTGCTTACTATTCTGCTGGATTGTTTCATTGTGAGCTTGGAAACTAATTGAGCTTGTAATAAAAGCATTTCAAATCAATGCTTGGTAAATAGCCATAGTATGCTGATAGGAAGTACTGGAAGCTTGTGATTCAGCCTTTACAATATCTTTAAGTTTTCACAACATCAGTAGTAAGGGATAATGCCAATGGTTTGTCCCTAATCAGGAATTAATGGACGACAACGAAAAACCAAAAAAAAAAACCCCAAAACATTAACTTATATTTTTATCGCAAATGTTTACTTACTTACTTACTGATGGTTTAACTAATACCTGGAACAATCATTACGCCAGGTTCAGACTATTTTCAATAATTAAACACCCCAATTGACAGAAAAATACTCATTACTATGAAGTGGACATACATTTACAGTTGTCAGGAAAACATGGCGTTATAATTTTATGCAGGTGAAAAAATAGCTCCAAGAGTGACTACAGAACAGCCGAGGAGCAGAGCCGCTTGCCGACCGGTGCGGAGAAATTCGCGTCTGGTGCGAACGGAGGGGCTGTGGCTCGCACGAGAATTTCCGAGCACGGCGCTTCGCGGCGCTTTGGCGTCCTGTCTGAACCTGCCGTTACCATCTCATATGGTTCTTATGCAATGGAAACGTTTACACTCTTAGAACCTTTTGGCAAGCTTTTAGCCAGAAAGCTAATATTGTGCTAGCAGGATTTAAAGTCAGTAACATTGCGAACAGTTTACTAGCAGTCAGTGTAATTTAATAGTATGTTTAACTACAAGACTAGCTAGCCAGCCATGTCACTCTTTCCTAATCAATATTAAGATTGTCATAGAGAAACAATAGGACACGTGTACTGTCGGCCACAGCCCGAAGTAGAGAGTTGAAAAGTGAATAGGATGTGAGATGATCGCTTGTGTTCAGAGGGATGGTGTAGGCTACTTCCTGCAGCTTGGGTGTTACAGGAGTCATCCTGTGTTGTTCAGAGGATGATGCAGTGAAGGACTATACTCAGTGTTATTAATTATTCAGATTAGATACTGGCTATAGTATATTACTTAAAAACAGTACACAGACTAATTAGTAATTCAGTAGGTGTCCATTCATCATTAGGTAATTGACACCCTGCAGCCAATCAGAATCAAGTATTAACCAAGACCATGAAGTAATAACTAATAAACTTAAGTGTGAAGGATGTGTGATTTTTGATGGCATAAAGTTAGGAAACCACCTGTGTGGCTGTTAGAGTGAACTAAGTAAGATCGTCTTATGTGCCTAAATCCTACTATCTCTGTCTCTGTAGGTGTCCAATAGCCAACAGAACGTGTCCTCCTGGCCAGACTTGGAGCAGCAGGCAGTGTCGGTGTTTCAGCATGACTGCTAATGTGCACCACAACTCTCCTCCTCCACCACTGCACCCTCCAAGACCCTCCCAACAGCACCTTGGTGATTTGCACACAGACAGATTCATGTTTTATCTGATTGTTTCAGAAAAAACATTGTAGAGGAAACTGGGTGTGCTTATTTTTCCTGCAGTAACTTAGAAAAAATTACAAAAGACGAAGAAAATCAACAACGGCGGCTGCTGTTAGGCATACAGTAGGTCTAACGACGAGGGAAATACCTTCCACTGCCAAGAAAGTCTGGACTATAGTAAGAAGCAGAGTACAATGCTGGCTATTGGAAGCTGTGTGTGGTCATGTGAATGCTTCATGTTGTTAATACCTAATGTTGAACTTAAATAGATGTAATTAACGATGTAGACAGCATTTGATGTGATAAAATCAGCTGCTGTAAAGTGCGCCAGCTGCGTCTTTCTGACCTGAAATCTGAGCTGTTTGCCACTCGCTCAACGCCTAAAGACGCTTGATTGATGGATGGCATGATATTATTGGTTGAAATGAGTTGGTCCAAACTTACATAAGCACATGTGACATTTTGTTTTATAGGAAGAAGACATGACTGGATTTTGATATAAAAATACAAAGAAATTCATTTTTTGTAATTTCTTTGGCATATATTGTTAAACATTATTGTTGGGTGAATAATGTGACTGCAGATGTGATCTGAAATGGTTAAAATAATTTTTCATTTCAGCTCAACTTTATTGCAGTTTCTCTTTTTTATCAACCTATTACTCTTCCACACACAGTGGAGATTATGATTCCATCTGCATTTTTATACATAGAACATTGTTTCCATTCCTAGTTGTGGCTGTCACAGATCTGATCAGAAGCAATTGTGGGTGGTTTAAATTTCGAGTGATACAAAGCTATCCAGTTTGATATTGGATTAGGCTTGATTGAACTGAAATGGACTATTGGGCCTAGGCAGATGTATGCGCTCTATTGAGTGCCATTTAAGTTGTCAATACATTGTCATCGGTGTATACTTGAGTCCATGTATAAGTAACAGGAAATGGCAATACACAAATATCAAACTATTAATTTGCAAACAAATGCATACAACAATACGATTACACAATTACATATCACAGCATTGACTACGCTAATAATGAATCTCACAAATGCACATCTCCTGATAAACTGGTGTCACTAGTTGGAATTCGAAAATTTGAAAGAAAAAAGTTTCTGCACTGAAGAGAGTTTGTGAATCCAACTTATAAAAGCCAACCTGACAGAAAAAACCAAGAGGTTTGGGGTCAAAAATGTTGTGAGCCAAAACTGCAAATCAACCTATACAACACTGACATTAAATACAACTGATCAGTGTGGCCTGTTGCTGCACGATGACGTGTCCCCAAGGCCTGTAGTGAGCAGGCACATACCAACCACACCATTAGGAAAGCAATCTTTGTGACAGGAGAATGTTTATGTGCGCACTGAGGAGTATTTACAACTGCAATGTGTTTGTTGAGAGCCTGTATGTGTGTGTGTGTGTTTGTGAGGTCCTCGGTGTGTGTGTGTGTTTGGCTATGATAACACTCTGGACCCAGTGTAAACAAATGAGAAACAGAAGAATGTGGAGACCCCAGAGTAGCAGATTCCACAGATACTCAAACATACAAAACACACTTACTCTGTCTTACAGGACCAAAACAAATGATGTGCGAGCGATGGACTGCAGGAGATACTCTGTATGTAGGACCACAAGTGTCACGGTAATAGTAATTGAAATAACTAATTGTACAAATTGTACAAAAATAGGCATTTATAAATTAGTTTACAAATTCATTTATAAATCTTAATGAATAGACTAATTATAATTTATTATTTTATATTTTAATGGGCATAAAAAAAGGAATTATAAATAGAATTTACAAATGAAATATTCATCTATCAATAAATAATAAACAATGCAATGACTTAATTTCATCTTCATTTCAATTTTTTGTTGTGGAACCCCAATCAATCCGACCCTCCATTTAAAATACATCTCTTTATTAAGATACTCATAATTTAAGATATAACATAATTTAACATAACATAATATAACATAACAGGCTACTCAACATTAATATAATTGCAACACTTTTTTTGTGCAAACAAAAGAAGAAACAAAACAAACAAAGAATGGGTTTCGAGGCTTGCCTGACACATACTTTCTTTGTTTTGTTTTCATGTATACCAGATAAGATGAGATGATCACACAAATGATATTGGGAATGTGTAATTCCACAGTGAATGCGCTATTGAACAATGATGGATGCTCATCTCCTATAAGCAGTCAAAACCTGTCCATTAAGCTGTCAGCTGAGTAACGTTGAAGGCTGAGTTGTAACAGTATTTCTGAGTCCAGCTGACCATCTCAAACATGTCTGTTGCTTGCTCTGATGGCCAGAAAGTACAGTTTTATTATGGCAAATTTGATATTTGTTGCAATTTTTATTCTGTTTTGATATGCTTGATTTAACAATGCTAAAGTATACCTTGCAGCACCCTCAGCCTGTCCTTAGCGCAGATTGATGTGATATCACAGTGTTGTTGTTGTTGTTGTTGTTGTTGCTCCAGGATCATCATTGAAACGGACTAATCTAATTTTTGTAATGTCATAGCTTTGTGACTCTGGAAAAAGGCTAGAAAAATAAGCACATGGGAGAAGTTATCCTTTTAAAAATGTGTTAAGGTTGTGATAAGGTCATTTTTACCCAAAACCATCTTTAAGTAAACCTAAACAAGTATTTGAAAAGTACTGACAAAATTCAAACCCTGGTCTCCTGAGGGTGAATCCTTCATTGAGCCCACCCAGCCATGACAGCTTGCTCCAGATGTAGACTTTGAAATGATGGTCCTGGAGCAACAGTTATTATGATGTTTCAGGAACAACACCAACACCGCACACCTAAAACATCACAACAGCATGAGTTGTCATTTGCAATGATTGTCCTTCAACAAGGGTAATTATACAACCAGTAGTTCTGACCAAGCAATCTGATTGGGCAGAAAGATGGAACCTGCTCAAATTGGCATGACAGCATACCTAGCTCATCACTAAATATGTGGCATCATTGTAACTGCCAGGGCTGGAGTATTAGCCATGCATTAAAGCAGTGACAATGTTGTTTTTGAAAAGCTAAACACCAACAAAAATGAACTGAAGAATATTTTGAATATTGAATATTTTAGAATATTTTATTAGATATAAACATTAAGAAATTATCTTTCTTAAATTAATTTTTCAATTTATTTGGACTTTTGGACTTCACAACGCTCTGGAGAAATGTTTGGATCACAGCTCTGTTAAGTGTTGATGCTACTAGACGCTGCCTCCTCCATAAGCTGTGCCAGTGAACGAGGCACACAGCTCTGCTAGCTAGCTTAATACAGGTGAAGTTCGCAGATGAAGTACAATTTGGCTGTGGAAAATGTTTGAGCAGATTTCTTAGTTATAACAAGACTGCGCTAACTAAGCACTTTTGTGTTTTTGTGTTGTATATTCAATTAGGTTTCATTACATATAGGAAAAGTCTACTGACGTGACGTCTGATTGTTTTCCAGTTATTAGTCAGATCCCATGTATTTCTATGGAAATAGCGATAAAACTGCAATTTTATCAGTTTGAGAGATAATTTCCCCACAATATGAAAATATTTTGATGATTTATTTTATTTTGTTGGTATAAGCTGAAGATGCTTATGGACCACATCACTGCCGTGCCACTAACAATGATAAAGCACACCCTTGTGTATTATTGCTTAATTGTAATGCTCTGGAAACAACACCAACACGGTGATATCAGATACAACCCTAAAGGCACCCAGGGTGCCACAACAACCACTTTGGGAACCATTGCTCTAAAGCTGTTACTTCCATTCTTACCTCATCTTTGCATTATGGGCAAACAATGGTGTTTTTCCACATACAACTGCCAGCCTGGCTCCACTCAGTTTGACTCGCCGCTGCAGGGTTTTACATTTCCATCACAACTGGGCTACCTGCTTGAAGGTGTGTCTTCAACTAATGACGTGCTTGTCTCAATCCCCACAGTACTATCAAAGAAATCACTGTTAAAGTGGCTCTGCTAGTTCAGTTACCAGCAGTAACTAACATGACTCCTGAAACAGCTGAGAGCGAACACGATGAAACAGTAAAACACAGCAGATGTTTAAAAGAAGAAACAGGACGAGAGAAACTTAAGAGATTCCGTTTGAGGCTACAGAAGTACTGAGAGCTCAGCACACCGACTTTTAAAAACGTCTCTCTCTCTGTTTCCCGCACAGACATGAGTTGAGTATTGATTTGAGGGGGAGACATCACTGCAGCCCACTTGGAGGTGAAGCAGGTGCAGCTTGGCCCTTCTCTACAGCAGGGCCATCAGGGGCCTGCCTGGTGTCAGCTCTGCACAGTAAAACTTGTGACGGAAAAGCAAACTGACGCGGCTCGGTTCAACTTGCCATGGCCAAAAGTGTTGTTGGAAAAACACCAATAGTAGTCATTTTTGTGTATTTTACACCTTAGTTATATTTAGAGAAACCATGCTCATTTGCAGAAACTTTCTGAGTTGGAAGGTACTGTGCAGTAAAGTATAGATCTTAATCAGTCTGTGTTACATGATTAATCTGTGGGCTGACTTCCCCTAAATCACTCTGAATCTCCTCATTTCAGCAGAAGCAGAAACTTCTGGTGATGGAGAGTGACTCCGAGGTCACCACTGAAAGACATAAAACAGATACTTGGAATGTAGGTTTGACAAACCATGTTATTAGTCCAGTGACCTTAGTATTAAGAAATATTACACAAATCATTCTGTGTGGAAGAGCTCCCCACAAACTAACGCCTAAAATGACCTTGACATACAGAGTGAGTATGACAGGATGCTGTTTGAACAAGGAGGTACAGATGAAGATGGATGATCATGTCATTACTAAACTCAAAAAGTTCAGCCAGAGAGAAAAGACAGGCAGAAATACATGTCAGTGAGATCTAATGTAACATTTTAACTGTTAGACAACATGTAGTGTGGTATGGATTGCTGAGACATCTTATCTACACATTGAGCATGATGATGACGATTTTGGGCTTGTGGATAGATGACTGTTTTTTGCAATTTAACACGGTGTTCGACAAGTCATCAAGGGAAAATAAGTTCTGGCAAAGATTATTCATTTGACAGGGCTATTTAACAAAAGCAGCTTCTCCGTATATCGCATTGTGTAGTGAAGATTTCATTCTAAGTCATCGTAAAAGCGTACTTGGGGGTGAATAAAGTTCCATCCAAGATAATTACATTGACTTAGGTTGTAAAACTCTGTGTAAGCACATGCTGCTATGCTCGAGTAGACACAGCTTGCAGTTTGTCAGCAGTAAGCTGTGTTATCTTTGTTTGTTCATCTGTAGAAACACAAACACACAGCATGTGTGTATGGAACAGTCTGAACATCTATTAGCCAGAACTTCCGTTGCTCCCTCTCTCCACTTTGTTTTTTAGCTAAAGATGATCTGCCAGCACTAAAAGAGAACCATCTGTGTTATCCCTGAGGAAGGGGAAGATTGCCAGTCCATTTCGGGAATGTCTCAATTTCATAGTTTATCAGTGTCGTCAAACAACTGTCATGCACACAGTTTTTTATCTAGTGTTCAACGACCACCTCTAGGGGCTCCAGAGCAGTCCCCATTACAGAGCCAGCCTTCCTAATGACTTTGTTAAGTCTCTTGGTGTCCCTGGCCCTTCAGATAGCTGCAAAAAAGCGGCAACAAAAAAAAACTTGCACTGGCAACAACAGATTGATAAAAGATGTGCAATATCTTGCTACACACATTAAAAGATCTGAGCTTCTTCAGGAAGTAGAGTCTGCTCTGTCCTTTCCCATTTACAGCCTCAGTGTTGCACCTCCAGTACAGTCTGTTGTCAAGGTGAACACCAAGGTATTTGTAGCTCTCCACTACCTCCATCTCTTCTCCCAGGATGGAAACAGAGCTCAGGGTTGTCCGGGTCTTCCTAGTCCACAACCATCTCCTTCGTTTTTGCCACATTTAGAAGGAGATGGTTTTCTCCACACCACGAAACAAAGACGTAATACAAACATTTTACTTAATATACTGTATATATCCTGACAATTTAATTGTTTATTGATAGCAGTCCTGCTAATATACTTGTATTAAACACCAAACTGTTTAATTCCCATCATCTATAATTTTTAATTTGTAACATTCACTATCTATTTTATTCTTATTTTGGATGATTGGCAGAAAGAGATTTAAAATGTGTTTTGGTCTCCTAGCCATGTGTAAAGCATTACTTTGTATTTCTATGGAAACTATATTGAATATCAGTATATTTTTTTTATTTCTGAGATGTCACAAACCTAACTGATCAGATGTAGTCCTAGCTTTATGCCCGGATTTAATTTGTTAAGGAGGCACTTTAATGTGGAACTGAGTACACTGTACATATTAGGGTAGTAGTTTGTTCAATGTTAATTGTATTAGTTTCTGCCATAGAAGTCGATAATCATCGTCAGGTCACATAAAAAAAATCCAGTGTCAAACTTGATAGTCTTGTATCGCACTAAATTTTAAACCATCCATAACCGCTAACCATAATTTTAGCTCACCAGATCTAGCATCTGCATCAAATTGTACTTGTTGCAATTCGTGAAAGGATGAGGACCCAAACGCCACTGGAGGTCTATGAGGGACAGATCCATACCAGGGGGGCGACCAGGAGGCCGGGGTGAGGGAAAGATACAGATTGGGGGCAACCAGCAGGTTGTGACCAAGGGCAGCACTGGGTGGTGTTGGCGGCGGTGAAGAACAGCAGACCAGGGAGGCGGATGTCAGGGAGTTAGGATGTGGTCGGGGACCTTGCCTTCTCCGGGGAGTCACCTTGTAGGCTAGGGGCTTGGGGCTTGTCTGAGGTTTCAACAGCTTTAAGCTGGGGACTAGCAGGCCCTGGAGCTGACAAGAGGCTAGCCTGCTGATGGCTAGCAAACACTGGAGCTGATTGGATACTAGCAGCCTGGTGGCTAGCTGACACTGGAGTTGACGAGAGGCTAGCAGACAGGTGGCTAGCTGACACTGCCGCTAATGAGAGGCTAGGAGGCGGGTGGCTAGCAGACACTTTAAGACCCACTTAGGAGGGACTCATCCACATGTCCTGAAACCATACTAAATGCTGAATCAACTCCCAGTAATTCATCTGCTGGGTCCATTCTTGGTCAGTCCATTCTGTTGCAATTTGAGAAAAGGTGAGGAGCCAAACAAAAAAACACTTGGGAGGCAGACAGGATAAGGAACTAAAAATTAATAATCCTAAACCAAGAATAGCAAACACCGCAAACAAAGTAGCAACACAAAAGCTAAAACAAAGTATAACCGAAAACAAAGTTCAAATTAGGAAAAACACGAGGCAATGAAGCGAGAAAACACAAAACCAAAAAATAACACATGGAGACATGGGGAGACATGGGGAGACACGGGTATACACTCGAAGACACTGGAGGGAACAGGCTCAGGTGAAGAGCACAGGAGAATCACACAGGTGTGTAACACAGGAACAAACTGACAATACAATTGTGAAAAACAGTGTTAACAATCTTAATCTTTATACAATCTTAATACAACAGAACCAAATGAATAACAACACAACTAATAATATCAATTAATGGTTCAAATTACCACGTTTACTCCAAAGTACAAAACCATCCATAAAATTATTGAAAACTAAGATGGCATCAGATAATGTATGTATTTTCAGTCATAGAGTGTGCTTAAGTACCTCTGCATTTGTTTCTTGACAGAGGAATAACTTTTTGATTCTCTACAATCTGGTAACTTGTTCCATTCTAGTGTATGTTTAACCTACGGTTAGATTGCAGTAGTTTTCTTATATATCATCTTATTGATTATTTCTTGTGGATTTCATTACAATACAATTGATTCGCACATAAAGAGACTGGAAACTCAACTAGTAAAGATTAATTCAATTGTTATAATGCAACAGATTGTATGATGAAATGGTTGTTCCCTTGGCTACATCCAACAACACAGACTAATTAATAAATGATGATCAAGTCACAAAAATAAACGTTCCATGTTGGAGCGTTGAGGATGAGTTCACGAGTCTCACAACCTGGGGAATGAAGCTGCTCTGTAGTCTGGTGGTACAGCAGCAGATACTTCTGTATCTTTTGTCAGATGGCAGCATTGTGAACAGACTGTGTCTGGGTGAGTGTTGTCTTTTAGTATCCTTTGGGCTCTGTGCAGACATCTCGCTTCACTGATGTCACTGATGCTGATTTCAATCACCTGCTGTAGAGCCTTCCTGTCCTGGGCCGTGCTCAAACCATGCCAGTTTTTGATGAGAAAGTTTATAACAGTAACACAGTTTATCAATACACTCAATGTCTCAAGTCGTTTAAGACAAACCTTACTTTTATGTCTCCCTTTCCCTTCATCTCTACAGACATATTCTCAGCTGATGTGTGTGGCCCAGATAAGGAGCTGGAAGTGGAATCCTGTCAGTGTGTGTGTCAGCGTGGGCTTCAAACTAAAGACTGTGGCCCTAACCGACACCTCGACCTCAACACCTGCCAGTGCGTTTGCAACATCCTGCCTGCTCCCTCCTGCCCACTGAACCACATCTTCAACAAGGAGAACTGTCAGTGCATGTGTAGCAAGACATGTCCAAGGCACCAGCCCCTCAATAAAACAAAGTGTTCCTGCGAATGTAACGAGTCACCCAATAAGTGTTTCTTAAAAGGAAGGAGGTTTCACCAAGCCACATGCAGGTGAGGAGCAATGTGGGGGGTTGAAATCCACCAACCTGTATACAGCTGAAACCTACAAATAGAAGATTGTTTTCACCACCTAGCAGCATCATGAACAACACGTTCTCACTCTCAACAACAGCAGCTTGGTCAGTGGCCTTGAGCTTAAACTACTGTATGACGCTGTATCTACCACTCTAGTGTTAGCTTTGCACATGAAGGGCTCCATGGTTAAGTCAGCAATAATATGCAATATGTAGCTTCCGGTCGGACTTTAAAAAGTCTCTCGGTCACAAATGGGATGCAAACCCTTGTATCAGGAGGGGAAATCCAGTGTATGACCATCCAACCAGGCCGTGACTACAAATGCTGTGCAAGATTGAATTGTATTTTTTACCACCTCAAAATACTGACTAAACCTTACTGTTGGCCCATGCAAATTCCATCTTTATCATTTTGATTCATGTGGTCATTTGACTGTTACATTATTAGAGCACAATACAAATAACACAGAGGGCAGATCCTGTTGGGTAAGAGACATGACAGGCTACCATGCAAGGTACCACCTGCTCATCAATAACCATTCATTCAAACCCACACACTGATGGAAGAGCCACTGAGAGCAAATTGGGGTTCAGTGTCTTTCCCAAGGACTCTTCCAAATGTAGACTGCAGAAACTGGGATTTGAACCTCGAACTCTCCAGTTGTTGGATGACGCTCTACCTCCTGAGCCATCCATATACTCATCCATTTGTCCACCCACATATCCATTTTTCCATCCATTCATCCATCCATCCATGAAGGCAAGAAGCAGGGTCCTTTATCACTGCAATAAGACTTATTTGTATTACTGATAAAAACATTACTACTTATTTGATTCAATCTACCCTGACAGCCAAGATCCAATACTGTTTTAATTATGGTAGTATAGTAGTATAGTATAGTATATTCTGTATTGCACGATGAGAGAGATATTTGTAAAAAATACAAGTAGATTAATATAGTCTGTAAAAGGCCTATGATATGGTCCCTATATATTTCTATAGGAATAACATAGGGTTTAAAAGCAGATATTGACGACATTGAGATATTGAGAGGCATTTCAAGGCCATATAGAGAAAATCAACATCTACAGAAAAACACTTTCTTGTAAAAATTCTGCTTTCTTAAGTGTAGTCTTCATAGATGTTCTTGTAATATCATATTGCCAGGTGCTATGTAAAGCATTAAGAATTATTAGCTACTGTATGCCAGTTAGTTTAATGAATGACCTCATCAACATAAATCATTTCTATATCTGTTACTATCTCTGACTTCTCTTGTTAGATTTAAGTGGTTCAGTGGTTGCATCAACTGAGTGTAGTCAACCCCCACTCTAACACACACACACACACACACACACACACACACACTCACACACACACGCACACAAAATCCCAGATCACAGATGAAAGCACTAGTCAGGCAGTGGTAGGTGGTTATTGCAGTGAACCTGGTGTGTAATACAAGACCTCACTGCGCTAATGACTTCTCCCAGCTGTCACTTAACCATTTCCTCTCCCTGCACAGGAGGAAACACACACACATACACACAAACATCCATCCATACCATCAGGTCTTGACCCTTTGTGACCTCTTTTAAGAGTGATTTATGAGTATAACATAGCAGTAGGAATCTCTGTCTGGGATCTGGCGCTTGTGTGTATGTGACTGCATGTGTGTTTGAAAGAAAGTGTGTGTCTATTTGAACTCTTCTACGTATTTCATCCTGGGTTCATAGGTGTCTTTAAGTAACCCTGACTAAATATTCTGTCATCCACTAAGTGACACCCTGTGCAGCCAGTCCAAGAGTCTTTGTCTTGTTGATGAAAGTGTGTTTGTACTATGTAAAAGGATTCATGTGTTTTTGGAATTCCATGAATCAACTCCTCATGTAATCATTTAAAGGTTGACTATCAAACCTTGACTCTGAACAAAACAGAACAAAAGCAGCATCAGAAGTGAAACTGTAAAACAGTTGTTCAGCTTGACACAGTATTATAGTGAAAGCTCTGGTTGGTCAACTATGGGCTGTCACATAGCAGCTCTGAACGCTGTGATGTTTTTACCGCTATGAAATCTAAACTTTAGTTCTAACCTTTGACCTTTAGAACACATTAGAAAGTAGTTAGTTTTTGAAGTGGTATTCAGTCACTTGCAGCGGTGTTTGGCTCTCCTGAAAACCTGCAGGCCCTTGGTAACATGAACCATATCTAGAAATAGTGGATATATACGATACAGGACCATAAGTCAATGTTTTCATTAACACCCATGAGGAATTACGTCTGAACACTCTTTTAGAAATCAGGTTTCAAGTTGACTGATTTCCATTAAATTATTGTAATCAGTGTTTCACAAGTAAATGTGCAATCAAACAAATGGCATCAAGTGATAGGTTGATTATATCCACCAGTTTCCTGTGGAAGCTATTATGAGTGATACTTCTGGTGCTTGGCAGAATTAGTGTAAGCAACAAAGTATCATATTAAGTGATGCACTAAGGCTTTAGTAGCAATGGCTTAATGGAATAAGCTATAATGATAGTGTCAGTAGTATTCACTCAATAAGGTCACTAACCTAGATCTTCTTGAATGAATGATACACTGTACTGGGAGCCTGTCCCTTCACCCTACAATTCGCTCTAAGAAAGAGGATTAGAGTTGTGTTACTATTGAAACTCCGGTTTCTGGTTTGAGTGAGAAAACACACCGGAAATTGCACCCATATATCAAGCAAAGGGTTCATGGGGGCAGGAATAAGGTGGATGATAATTTTGATCAAAGAGTAATGGGCTTCATTGGCTAACAGCAGTAGCTATAATTTGTGATGGAAATTAAGGCAGTGTACCATCAACACCAAAATCAATACCAACTTCAGCATTCATTGATAGGCTTTAATTTAGTCCAGGCTCAATTTACTTAAATACTTTTCATGTAAACTGTTGTGAAGACAGGATCTATTACAGCACACTTGAAAAGAGGCAAAGAGGCAGAGTACATGCAGTTTTACATAGTAGAGTACATAGTAGATCTGTTCAGACTTATATGAAATACTGACTTTATATACTACGAAGTGTACCTCAGTCAAAGATTTTCACATTGAATACGTGTATTGGACTTTTAATCTTCAAGTGTCCAGAAACATGTCATCAGATAATGTAAAAGTTGCTCTGCTGTGTGTCTGCTGTCTTGACTTCTAGTACCACCTTGAGGTTAACATTTGTGGTTTTTACTGAAATGTCTCCACATCTGATGGACGAAGTGCCAAGAAATATGGTACAGGTACAAGGTATCCTCTTAGGAATTTGACTAAAAAGATCCTCTGACCTTTTATCTAGGATTGTCATTAGGTCAAAATTTTATGCTCTCTAATACTTTGGTTTAGGGCTGGTGTGATGCGTCGACGTAATAGATTACGTGAATACGTCGATTTACGTACTGTAACGTGCGCGGAGGATGTAAGCAGTACTACCGCCATGCTTGAGCACTTAAAGCGGAGGATCCCGGGGCGGCCGGATTCACATCAGATCTGGTGGTGCGGTGAAACGCCGCAGGCTGGTCCAGTGTGCCCTCCATGGTCCGTGTGTGTGAGCTGCTGTGTTGTCCTACTAGTGATCGTTTGTCCTCATCGACAACAGTAAACAACCAGGATGAGGCGGATCATTACTATGATTTAAACTGGGGCACAAGGCCCAACCGAAGTGAAAGTGAAACTTAACGCTATGTAGAGAAATGTCTGTTGTGTTCCCTCTGTAGTAAATATCCATGCTAAATAACATGCCCTCCTGATTGCCAGTTTATGTGATTGGCCACCGCAACATGATGTCAGGCTGCGTTTCTCCAAACTTGAGTCGGCTTCAACTTATCCACAGCAGCCAGCTGCGTTTGTTTTGCGGAACCCCCTGCGGCACACAGCGCTGCAGGCCAAAACGGATTACTCTCATTAAAATTAATGGGAAAACCTGCATTTTCACTACAATGCCGGACCCAATGATAAAAAAAATAGTAGTTAGATTAAGCGAAAAAATAATCAATAGATTAATCGATAAAAAAATAATTATTAGGTGCAGCCCTACTTTCGTTTAATATCAGACACCTGCTGATAATGACACTACTACTATCAAGCCAAATGTTTCACATGAACAGAAGCAATGTCAAAATCAAGTGAAATTTACTGAGCACTTTCTCATGCTCTTTTGACATTGCATGAGCTTTTCTATAGTGATTTCCTGAGGTTCATATTTGAACTTTGGAAGGAGGACAATCATGCTCTCAGGGAAATAAATCCTTGAGATTTTTTTTTTTTTGTCACTCCAGCACCACCCTAACCAGATACTTTATATTTGTTTGTCCAACTTCTGGCTTTGAATAACAAAACTTTGTTTTCTTTCACTCAACACTGTAGAAATTTGTTCCAAGCTTTACAATGACCACCAACTATCTTTAACCCTAATAATCCTTATTCATTAGCATACCCGCATTAGTAAGAACACAACTGACTAATACACAGTTACTTAATTCACTGGTACTTTTATTTCAGCTTTTTCTGCACACAAAGTTAAACCATTTTATTTGTGAAAGAAACCCAATCCCATCAAACCCATACATCTTATCTGTTTTTAACTTACCTAACACACATTGACATTTGACGGGTATGTTTTCAGTCTTGAAGCTAAATCCATTTTGTGTCTCTTTGACTACAGTTGTCTCAGGCCTCCCTGCGAGGTAAGGAGGCGAAGGTGTGAACCAGGTTTCTCCTTCAGCGAGGAAGTGTGTCGCTGCATACCATCCCACTGGAGACGGCTGGACTAACCACTGGCAAATGACACGCTAACAAGATGCTAATGAACAGAAAACAAACTTAAGAAGTAGAATTCATCAGCCATCCCCTGTAGACCTGCTGGTCATGAGTATCCCCATCAGCTGTGATGGAGGATAAGTGTGCGGACCCTGATGAACATAGGGAAACCTTAGTGATGAAGGTGCAGGTATGGGAACCTCTGGGGGAACTGAAGATGGGAAATGCACTGACTCAGCTATGAGGACATTTTAATGGGAGAGCAGATTATCGAGCCCAGAAACAGAAAGAAGGACTGAAAGTGAGAGAGAGCAACAACATGTTAAAATATTGTCTAAATAATTTGTTTTAAAATATTTGGGGGGTTTTGTATCAATTATGTCTCCGTATTATTATGTCAGATATTGATTATATAATTTATTAAATGTTTTTAAACCTTTGTTTATTGCAATTTCAATCTTTTTCTATGAAAATACACTGTGATCAATATTTTTGTATCATATAGTATATGTGTAAAATAAAGTATACAATAAAGTATACTGGACATATTATATTGTTAACTTAGTTTGTCTGTTCTGGTGCATTTTATATGGTAGAATCTGGGCTTTAAGGTAAATGCCACAATCTATGTTGCTCATAGCGTGAAGACTACAGTACATAATGTACTGGTAGTAACACCCAGGTTTTCCTTCTATTGATGAAGGAGCTTTAACCTTTAACTGACAGAATCATTAACCCTCAATACAGTGATAAATAATCAGACATGCACATTTTATTATTGTGTTTGTTTAAATTGCTTTCTCTCATAGAAATAAAATACCTAATGTTGGACTGTTCCATATAAAACATTGTTCTTTATGCTTACATTTCAGCCTCTGTGTACCTGCAGTCAATAATATACTGCAAGCACTCATATTCTTCTGTGCTTTACCATTCTGAAGAAGAAAGGCTGACAATTTCAACTAATCATTGGTTTTCCTTTTTTCATTTCCATTTTCTTGATCTGTAAGTAAAGGATGTTTGGTGCATATCATCGTGTCACTGTATGAAGTTGTCCAGAGTCCAAAATATAAAACTTAATTAATGTTGTAATTTGTCAGAAATGTCTAGAATTCGATGCTGGCTCCAAAACTACAGGGGGAAGCATAACCCCTCACTTCTGTTCACTACTTACTCTTTGTTGTAGCTATCTTTTTTGCTGCCGTTAGCAAGTAGCTCAATTAGCAATGGAGTTAAGTGGTCCTATTAGCTAACAGGAGTCTGCATGCACTTCAACCTTGGATGACACCAACGTCAACAGTACTCAGCTAGACCAGACTCAGCCATCTCCTAGTAAACCTGTCTGGACAGACTGGGACTGAACTCAGCCTCTGAGAGCGACAGATGCTAGTTTAAAGATAGGCGATACAGTACAGAGGTGATTTACAGCAGCTCTGACCAGGACTAGGCATGAGAGGAGAGGCATGAAGCGGCAGAGAGAGAGTCGGCCATCAGCAGCAGGTGATAAAGGTGTGTAGAATCAGAATATTTTCCGACTTACTCTGTGAACTGAGGATTTATTTGGGCGAAACCAGAGGTGACAGTGGAAAGACAAATCAAGACTGTTCTGGTGACTTTGATTCAGTTTCTGTCCAGTTTGAATGAAGTGTGTTTTACGATGCGTTAACAAGGCGACTAAGCTTGTCATAGTTTAGTAAGGGAGAGAAACTTGATTTCAGACGACATATGGTTGTATTTTTCTAGTGTTAAATTTTTTTATTATTTTTTTAAAATTTTAAATTAAAATTCTGGTAATATCTTACACATTGATATTTTAATGTCAGCTTAAAAGGGGTATTCTAAGAATATGTTTTTGAGAGGCCACTGTTTGTATCTACAAATACACAAAATTGTTTTCGTATTGGAATAAATATTATTGCTACTGATTTATGCCACATTTTTACAATGAAGAAACCACACACTAAAACAATAGGTTTTTAGTTTAAGACACTATAAAATTAATGTTTTCTTTTTGAACACCTTTGCTTTCTGGGTTCAATCTTTTACAGCAAATACAAAACTGATTTTGTATTTGCACACAAATATTAGCTTTAACTAAAGGTATGTATATTCACTGTAAAGCTTTACATCCCCTTATACCTCGAGTATAGCATAGTAAATAATCTGAAACCTGTGGCTGACAGAGCACATTGAAAAATACACTACTGTTTTTGGAAAATGTTGCATAACTGCAATGTCAGGAACATGAGATTTGCAAGCATTTGTTCAAACATGCAATGCCACTAGCCCTTGTTATAAAAAAAAAAAAAAAACTCTTAAAGAAAACTGTCTGAAAGTTTTTCAAAACAAACACCTTCTACTGACAAATATGTTTTAAAATCACTTCAGAGTTTGCACAGTCAGAGGATCCTGCACAGTTGAGCCTTTAAAACATGTTATCAAAAAAGCTGACCATATTATTGTTTCCTCCTCATTTCCTTCCTGAACATTCTCCAGGAATGAGTCGTCCACCCTGCGGCTACATAAATGTACAAATGAAGGTTAACATCATGCAAATATGAAAACATCCATCAGCTTTGAAATTGAACTAAGATGTTCAGTCTTTGCCTTCATTGCGTGTCAGGCGCTGTCAGCTGGGCTGCTGCAGCACTAATTGAGTTATTGAGAGATGAAGAAAAGAACAGCCACAACATTAATACCACTGACAGGTGACGTGAATAACATTGATCATCTCATCACAATGCAATGTTCTGCTGGGAAACCTTGGGTGCTGGCATTCATGTGAATGCCACTTGACACGCACCACCCATCCAAACACTGTTGTGGACCAAGTACACCCCCTCATCACAACACTATCCGATGGCAGTGGCCCCCCAGCAGGACAATGTGCCCTGACACACCACAAACACTGCTCAGGAACAGCTCGAGGAACACAATAAAGGGCCCAAGGTGTTGACCGGGCCTCCAACTTCCCCAGATCCCAATCTGATCGAGCATCTGTAAGACGTGCTGGAACACTTTCCTGAAATGATAAATGACATTTTTGTGTTGTGAATGATGAATGATGACTGTATGACAGGGAACATATAAAACATGGCTCTGTTTCCATCACCAGACCAGCTTTAAATTAATCCATCACTTCATCTATCTAATCTATCACATACATACACACACACACACACACACACACACACACACACACAGTGATGGACTTCCCTCAGAGACAGATCGTCCAGCATGCCAATTGTTCATTCTGTGTGTTTGCATTCTTGCAACAGTGCAGAGTTAAGTGTGTGTATGTCTGTCTCTGTACAGAGAACATGCTGCTCCAGAGGTTGATATACTTTTATAATCCACTCCAGATGTAGAATGTTAGTTGTTGAACCATTACCCCTCATGTCAACCCAGCTAATGTGTGTGTGCGTCTGTGCGTGTGTTTTAATGCCTGTATCTTTGCCTGCCTGAGTTGTTTGTATCTCACCAGTAGAGTCAGACATCAAAATAAACCAAGATCATGTTTCTGTTTAATAAAATACACACACACACGCGCACGCACGCACGCACGCACACCCACCCACCCACACACAAAACAATTGGATTCAAATTGGATTCCATCGGAGCCTCAAATGTCAGAATATCACAACATTTGTTCAGAGGAGGCCTATCAGATGCTTGTCATAGTGCACAGATATATGAAGTGTGTGGCCGATTGTGAAAAGTCCACACAAAACAAACAATTCCACATGCATACTGCATGTTACCCAACATGTTACTCATGTGACAAACAACCTTTAACTTGCATGTCAGTGGATCTATCCTTCCAAATTCTGAAGAAGTCTCAAAAGTTCCTTTGAGCAAGGCACTAAAACTCAGGTCCTCCAGGTTAAGTGCTTGGGACTTTACTGTGAATAAATACTAGTAGGATGTGGCTGAAATCTATTGTCTCCAATTATTACCAGGGAAAATGCTAAATGATACACTTTTGAAAGCAATATATTCTACTGTATATAACTTCTTATAACTTCATTTTTACCAGTGTTGTAGTTGACACCCATGAAGGCTGTGATGATCTTAGACTGCGTTGTAAAGTCTTCATGGAGTCTCTCCATTAGTTGCCAGTCTTTCTGGAGCTAAGGGTGATGCTGCCAACCTGTCTACTGACCTCCGACTGACTGACTGATCGACAGTACTGTGAGTGCCCAGTGTATGTATATAAAATAATCACTGTTACTGAACTGCAAATACAGACAGTCCTTTTGTAAATGTCCTGATGTCATTTGTTTTGTGGAGAGCTGCACAAAACTGTATATATAAGATTTTAGTTATTTTGCAGAAAATTGCAGTCCCTGCTCCATTTCTCTATTAGCTAAGGGGTCCTCGGCCTGAAAAAAGAAAAAATCCTTCATAGTATACCTTTTAGTAAATTACAAGGTATTTATTTGCATCTGCTGAGCTGAATGAACATTTGTTAAATTGAAACACCTTGTTTAATCTGCCTCTGCCATTTCTCAACTTGCGAGGGAAGGGAGATGCATTTTACTTTTCCAAGTCTAAAGAGTGCTTCATATGGTGAATTACCATTAAACTATTTTAATATTATTTTTTAATCACTTTAACCTGCATACATTTTTTCCTTTTAATACATGAAGTTCATTCTTTTTGTTTGTCTTTGTTTTAGTCTCCAGGAAGTAAAGGTGGGATGTAAGCACACCTCAAGTCCCTCCATAATAGGGAAGGAAGGTAGTGGAGCTGCCCATGTCTGTTAATGAAAAGATAAGATGTTGGCACACACATTGTGTGTGTGTGTGTGTGTGTGTGTGTGTGTGTGTGTGTGTGTGTGTGTATGAGCGAGAGAGAGAGATGTGATGTGATGATAAAGCTTGGTGGCACAGAAAGCAGTTCACACCATATATTACAGTAAAGTCCAATATTAACAATCCCACTCCCTTCCTGCCATTCAAACCCTTTTTGACTTATGACCTGTGTGTGTGCAAGTATGTGTCTATGTGAGGTGGGAGGGAGAGAGAGAGATGGAGGGAGAGAGAATGAGACCATACAGGAGGGAAATAGGGATGCTGGGTGTGTCAGCTGCTTAGATAACACAATAGATTGTGTGTATGTGTGTACATAATGTGCTTGCTGCATTATACAGGTATTTGCCTCTATTAAAATGTGGACTGAAATGCTCACAGTTACAGTTTCTGTTATTGTATTATGTACGTAGCAAAAATCACTTGATTGGTTTCATTGGTTCAATGAAATAGTAAAACCTATTATCTCTGACTTTAGAATAGCAAACTGGATTGCATTCAATTATGTACATTTCAACCAAATTGTAATCTGAAATTAAATTTTGTTTGTTTGTTCAGTGAGCTAAAATTGACAAATGTGGTACAGAAAGATCTAATTTCACAAAAACAATCTAATTTCATAAATAAATGCTCATTATGATAAAGATATAGTGCAAATTTCATTTGATAACTGATCTTACATTTGTTTCTGGCACACAAAATTATTCCATGAGTCACACATTGGCATTGAAATCAGAACTGGCAGCCACTTAGAGCAAATTACTGCCAGCAGCAGGGATGACGACATTTGCTGGTTGGTTTGTCTGTGTAACACTTTGGTCCAGAGCTACATATATGAGATTTTAGATGAGATTGGATTAGATTCAACTTTATTGTCATTGTGCACAGTACAAGTACAGAGACAACGAAATGCAGTTAGCGTCTAACCAGAAGTGCAAAAAGCAGTAAAATGCAAAGTATGTACAGTATAAATAGTGCAGCAAGACAGATACTACAGTATGTACAGTATATAACTAAAGTGTAAGTTGGTCTAGATACAGTATGTACAGTGTATAAATAGAGTTCAGTAGGTCTAGGTACAGTATGTACAGTATAGAGTGTAGTAGGTCTAGGTACAGTATGTACAGTATATAAATATTACTGGCAGGACTAAAGGAGATACAGTTTGTACAGTTTATAAGTGTAATTAGCAGTACTAAAGATGGGGTATAGATGAAGTGTAAAATAGTCAAGAGTAGTGCAGTGTCCGGGTGGGGTGGGGGGGATCAGTCACTGGGGGAAGGAGTGTGGGGGGATGAGGTGCAGTTGGTTGGTCGATTGGTTGTCACCGTGTTTGTGGAGTTCAGTAGGGTGACAGACGCAGGGAAAAAGCTTCCCCTGAACCTACTGGTCCGGGTGCGGAGAGACCTGTAGCGCCTCCCGGAGGGGAGGGGGGTGAACAGTCCTTGACGATGCTGCACGCCTTTTGCAGACATCACTTGCTCCGGAGCGCCTCGATGGAGGGGAGTGAGGCACCGGTGATGCGTTGGGCAGTTGTCACCACCCTCTGCAGTGCTTTCCAGTCAGAGACAGAGCAGTTGCCATACCATACTGTGACACAGTTGGTAAGGATGCTCTCGATGTTGCAGCGGTGTTGAGGGTCCAAGAGAGGTCCTCGGAGATGTGGACACCCAGAAACTTGAAGTTGGTGACACGCTCAACCTTCGTCCCGTTGATACGGATGGGGGTGTGTGTGCCATCATTTGACTTTCTGTAGTCCACAATGAGCTCTTTGGTCTTATTGGTGTTGAGAGCCAAGTTGTTGTTGGCACACCACGATGTTAGGTGCTGACCTCCTCCCTGTAGGCTGTCTCATCGTTGTTGCTGATGAGACCAATCACCGTTGTGTCGTCTGCAAACTTAACAATGGTGTTTGAACCATGTGCAGGTGTGCAGTTGTAGGTGAAGAGGGAGTAAAGGAGAGGGCTCAGCCCGCATCCTTGTGGAATGCCAGTGCTCAGGGTGAGGGTTGAGGAGGTGTGGTTATCTAACCTAACATGGTCACATTCAGAACCCAGGTCACTAAGTTTGCCCACTGAGCAGGCAATGTCTGTGGACGTCCAAAACGGGTTGATATCATGTCTGTCAGGCCAGGCCATGATCTGGACGTCCACTGACAGCCAGAATTAGTCGATAAACGACATATAAACGTCTATACAACGTCCAGAAAAGACATATAAAAAACTTTCATTCTGGCTCCCCAGAGGACGTGTTCTAGGCGTCTTGGATATCCATAAATGACGTCTAAAAGACGTGATCTAGACCACTTTTTGCTCACTGGGTGGTGATCAGTTTGGAGGGGATGATGGTGTTGAATGCTGAACTGAAGTCGCCGAGTGAAGCGCCATGGAGATGGCATCTTCCATACTCCTATTCTGGCGGTAGGTGAATTAGAAGGGGTCCAGTGTGGGTGGTAAACTGGTTTTGAGGTGAGCCAGGTGTCATATATAGTTTTTATAGTGGAATTAATGTTGCCACAGCAACACTGACATTGTAACGCAGAGCAGTTAATGTGTTGTTGCCTTGGTTACGGAGACGCCTTTCCTATGTCGGTATGTTTGGATGTTTGCGCTGTCATTAAAGTAAATATAAACGGATCAAGCCGACCCTCGATCATTTTACATGGTGTCAGAAGTAGTTCAACGAACGATCAAGAGATAAAGTAAGAAGACAGACGGCAAGAAGAAAAGAAATGGCTAAGTTTAACCCTCCAGAGGACTTTACGTTTGACAAGCAGACGGAGTGGCCCGATTGGAAGCAACGGTGATACAGAATCACAACAAAACTTCACAAGGATGAGGGACAAGTACAAGTGAGCTGCTTGCTTTCCTCAAGAGGAGGACCGCAATGACTTTGTCATCGTTATGGGGAAGTTTAACGACTACTTTTTTCCGAGGAGGAATATTATCCACAAACGGGCATGTTTCTACCAACGGGTCCAACGGCTGGGTGAGAAGACAGAATGTTTCATCAGAGCCCTGTACGATCTCTCAGAGCACTGCGAGTTTGGAGCAACTCGAGAGGAAAATATCCGCAACCACATCATCGTGGGGATAATGGATAAAGAGCTCTCCCACAGGCTGCATCTGATGGCAGACCTGACGCTGACGCACACAATACAGACCGTCAGACAGTCAGAGGAGGTTGCGGCACAAGTGAGTCTGCAAGGAGACACTGCGGGATCAGTGCAGGAGGTGCAGTTTAAACGTAAAAACACGAACTGGAAACCACAACAGCGACAACAAGGCAAGTCAAAGGACAGAAAATGGGGGGGGGGGATGAGAAGAAATGTGGCAAATGTGGGAAAACACAGCATAATAGAGATGAAAAGTGCCCTGCAGAAAGAGCTACCTGCCACAACTGTCACAGAATGGGACACTGGCCCAGAGTATGTCGCAGCAGGTCAGTGAATGAGGTCACAGAGACTGAGAGAGCTGAGCAGACCTCTTATTTCCTGGGTTCAGTGTGTGATGCTAATGAGAAAAGTGAACAGTGGACTGTGCAACTACAAGTGGATTCCTCTCCAGTAGAATTTAAGATTGACACAAGAGCTGATGTCACTGTCATAAGTGAGGACACGTTTCACACACTCACCCTGAGAGAACACTGGACCCACCTGACATTCCTCTGGACAGCCCTGGAGGTGAGCTGCTGTGTCTGGGCCGCTTTAATGCAACAGCCAGTCACAAAGGTAAAGACTATCCTTTTACAGCCTACGTAGTACGTGGACGCAGAGTCAACAATCTCCTCAGCCGGGCCCTGTCAGTAAGGATGAACCTGGTGAGGCGAGTAGATGAGTTGAAATGCATCACCAGCCATCTAACCCACAGTGAGCATGGTACTCTAAACACTGAACCAGTCAAAATCCAGTTAAGAGATGATGCTGTACCATATGCTGTGCACACTGCACACCGTGTGCCCTTTCCCATGTTACAGAAAGTGAAAGTGGAAATACAGAGGATGGAGAAGGATGGTGTCATCGAGCGGGTGACACAACCTGCTGAATGGTGCACTCCTATGGTACTGGTCCTGAAGAAGAACACAGGCACAGCCCAAATCTGCGTTGACCTGACAAAACTAAATAAGTCAGTCAAAAGAGAACGCTACATCCTACCTACCTCAGACGAGATAACAGCCAAGCTGAGCGGTGCAACTGTGTTTTCTTCCCTTGATGCTGCCAGTGGATTCTGGCAGATCCCTCTGCATCCAGACAGCTGCAAGCTGACAACATTTATAACACCATTTGGCAGATACTGTTTCAAAAGATTACCTTTCGGCATAACAAGTGCACCAGAGATCTTCCAGTGAGATGCTGGAGACTCTAGAAGGACTGGAAGGTGTGGCAGTCTTTATGGATGACATCCTAATCTATGGGACCTCGATGGAGCAACATGATGCCCGACTCGAGAAGGTGCTGCAGCGTGTCGAGTTGGCAGGGTTGAAACTCAACAAGGAGAAATGCTCCCTTAGGCAGAGCCAGCTACGCTTCCTGGATCATCTCATCGACCAGTCAGGGGTCAGACCGGACCCTGACAAAGTGGAGGCCATACACCAGCTGCCACCGCCTGAAAATGTGCAGGAGCTAAAAAGAGTCCTCGGCATGGTGAATTACCTGGGGAGGTTCATCCCAGCCCTTGCAGCGGTGGGACAGCCGTTGTATGAGCTGCTAAAGAGCAAGAACATCTGGACCTGGGGACACTCGCAGCAGTCAGCTTTTGAGAACATTAAAAGAATGCTGACAAAAGCACCTGTTCTTTCCTTTTATGACGTCACAAGGCCTACAGCTGTATCTGCAGACGCCAGTAGTTATGGACTGGGAGCTGTGCTGCTTCAGCTCCATGGAGAAGAGTGGAAGGTAGTAGCCTACTGCTCCAGACGTCTCTCAGAAGCTGAAACACGCTATGCCGAGATAGAGAAGGAGTGTCTGGCTGGTGTGTGGGCTTGTGAAAAGTTTGACAAGTATCTGTGTGGCCTAGATGAATTCAGGCTTGAGACTGATCACAAGCCATTGGTGCCACTCATCAACAGCCAGAGCCTCGATAATGTTCTCTTGAGACGTCAACGTCTCTTAATGCAGCTTATGAGGTACAAACCAGTTGCTGTATATGTTCCAGGAAAAACTCTCCTCGTCGCTGATGCCTTGTCCCGAAGCCCACAAACTTACACAAAAGAAGAGACTGACACACAAAGCGAGGTGGAGTGTTATGTAGCTTCGGTGGTACAAGGCATCCCAGCATCTCCAAGCAGGATGGAAAGCATCAAAATGGCCACTGAAGCTGACAGCGAGCTGCAGTCTGTCATCAAATTCATAAGAAGCGGATGGCCAGAATACAGTGGAAATGTACCACCAAACGTCAGAGCATACATGAAGGTGAAAAATGAGCTATCAGAGGCTGATGGTTTGCTCATACGTGGAAGCAGGGTTGTCATTCCACTGTCACAGAGAGCCGACATCCTACAGAAAATACATGATGGACATCAGGGGCTAACAAAGTGTAGAGACAGAGCAAAATCTTCGGTTTAGTGGCCAAGACTCTCTGCAGAACTCAAGATCACAGTGATGTCATGCCACTCATGCCAAGAGCAAAAGCGGACCTAACAAAAAGAGCCACTCATCTCTACACCTCTGCCTGAACGTCCATGGAAAAGAATAGCTCTTGACCTCTGTGAGCACAACAAAAACAACTACCTAGTAATATGAGATTATTACTCACGGTTCCTCGAAGTGCTGCACCTATCATCCATTACAAGTGCTCAAGTCATTCAGAAACTTAAAGCAACCTTTGCAAGGTTTGGGATCCCGGGTGAGGTGGTGAGTGACAATGGTCCTCAATTCTCCAGCGCAGAATTCCAGGAGCTGGCAAGACAGCTAGACTTCAAGCACATCACGTCTAGTCCTCACCGTCCTCAGGGAAACGGTCATAGGGAGAGAGCAGTACAGACTGCGAAGAGAATCCTCCGACAAGAAGACCCAGTAATAGCCCTCATGTGCTACAGATCAACTCCAAAACAAGTTTTCTACTACAATCGCAGACATGGAGCCAGACCTCTTCCACCACTACGACCTGGAGACACAGTCCTCACCAAGTTGGATCAGGAAAAGGGTGACACCAGCAGTCGTTTCAAAAGAGTGTGTGACTCCAAGGTCATACCTCATCAATACACCAGAAGGTGCAGTGTTATATAAACACTGCACCTTCTCATCTCATCTGACATCTATAGTGTTATATAAACTATAGATGTCATATATAGTTTATATAGTGGAACTAATGTTGCCACAGCAACAGTAACATTGTAATGCAGAGCAGTTAATGTGTTGTTGCCTTGGATGGAGACGCCTTTCCTATGTCGGTATGTTTGGATGTTTGCGCTGTCATTAAAGTAAATATAAACGGATCAAGCCGACCCTCGATCATTTTACACCAGGACCAGCCTCTCGAAGCACTTTGTGATGATGGGGGGTGAGTGCAACTGGGCGGAAGTCATTAAGGCTCACTGCAGTGGAGTGTTTTGGCACCGGCACGATGGAGGTGGTTTTGAGGCATGCAGGGACAGCTGCTTGGGCTAGTAACAGGTTGAATATGTCAGTCCAGACCTCAGTCAGCTGCACAGCACAGGCCCTGATGATGTGTCTGGGGACACCATCAGGACCAGCAGCCTTCTGTGCACGCACGCACGTCGGTGGGAGAGAGTGTGAGGGGCTGGTGATCTGCAGGGAGCACAGCCTTGATGGCCACCTCCTTGTTGTCCCTGTCAAAGGGGACATAGAAGTGGTTAAACTCTACAGGTAAGGAGGCGTCACTGGATCGAGTGGAGGTGTTGATGGGTTTGTAGGCTGTGATGGCGTGGATGCCTTGCCACATGCGTCAGGGTCAGAGTTGTTCTTGAAGTGCTCCTCAATCCTTAGCTTGTGGCTGTGCTTGGTTTTTAATGCCCTTCTTCAGGTTTGCCCTGGATGAGCTATAGGCCCGAGCATCGCCTGATCTGAAGTCGGTGTCACATGCTTTCATCAGGAGTCGGACCTCTCTTTTCATCCATGGCTTCTGATTAGGGAATGTGGTGATCCGTTTGAGAGTGATAACACTGTTGATGTTGGAGTTGATACAGTCCAGAATGGAGGAGGCATATAAGTCAATGTCTGTGTGGGAGTCGAGGGTGGCCTGAGTGGCAAACATATTCCAGGCAGTGTTTTCAAAACGCTGCTGAAGTGCAGAGTCTGCTCCCTCTGGCCAAACTTTGACTGTCCTCACTGTGGGTTTCACACGTCTGATGAGTGGCGAATACTTGGGCAGTAGGAACAGTGAGAGGTGGTCAGATTGTCCTAGGTGGGGGAGGGGGACAGCTTTGTAGGCATCAGCGATGTTTGTGTAGACATGGTCCAATGTCTTGTCTCCTCTGGTGGGGCAGGAGACATGTTGAGTTCTTTCATTGCAATCTTAGCATGAGCATCCAGTGGTATATAAGCTGCAGTCACAACAGTAGATTTTAACTCTCTGTGTTTAGTGAAAAGACTTGAAACATTAATTAAAACACAATATTTCAAAAGTCAAACATTAATATAGCAGCAAATAATTATTTGCTCTTTCAAAATATATTGGACTAGGGGCATCCTGAGGAAAGAAAGCATCCCACTCTCTCTGTCTGTGTTGTAATTCAAGCTTCCCTGTTCTTTGTTATTGATACAGGCTATAAGCTTTGGGTTGGTGGCTCTACCAACACTGTCATTATTTGACGACCTAGGAATATGACTCAACAATCAACTATCTTCCTCCAGAACTATTTACTGCAACATTGAGGCAAACTGTGGGATTTTCCAACGTGGGTCTTCCCATTATGAATTCCTAGAAATGTGACTTTTTTCTGTGACTCAAGCTAACTTTGCATGCACCACCTGTTAAGATTTGGGGAATCACAGACAAAAAGGCATAGTAGGGCAAACAGTGAGCTGCCTGAAGCTTTCTTATCTCTGGGTCCAACTGAAAGAAAACACAAACATGTTATGACTTAAGGACTAACTGATTAGATATATTCTAGGGGGAGATGAAAAAATCAGCTAGCAGCCCTGCACAGACATGCCAAATCATGTACTGTAGTAGAACAACTCGTCACTGTCACCTCGCTCCCTTGTGAAAACAACACGGTCTCTTCTGTGGTCAAGTTAGCAATAACAAACAGTTAAGGTCTAGTTACATTTTCGAAATAAAGGCACCAACTACTTGGTTAGGTTTAGGAAAATATCATGGTTCTGCTTAAAATAACAGTCATTAATTACCTCACATGGGAGCTCTCATCACCAGGGTGAAAGTCCTTGGAATGAACTCTCCAACCATCCCATCTCCTTCTGATGTTTCCATCTGTACTTTTCACACAAAGGCGTGGCACATCGTCACACTCACACTATGATCTATAGTGGTGGGTCTGTTACATGCTGTGTGAGACTGGGCTGGACTTGCAGAAAGGAAGCAGCCCAGAATCCAAGAGTCAGGTTTGGTGAGAAAGAGAGAGAGAGAAGAAAGAGCAAAGCTGCTGCGTGTCTGTCCCACCATCTTGATTTTACCTATTTTAATTTTCTATTTGGACTTTCAGTTTTAATTATGACCAAAAGGATCCTCGCATTTTCCGATATTTGAAGGCTCCTAAATGTTATCCCGTCTTCTAGCTCTTCTCTCCCTCTAGGCATCGTTGTCTCCTTTGATGCAAATAATGCAATAAGCTGTACTTTTTGTCAAGCTAGACAAAATAAATAATATGGTCTTTATTAGACTGTAAACATATACCGTTATACGCTCAGTACACTAATAAGACGGTATAATCCATAATTTGTATTAAATGAGGCAACACCTGGAAATGTGCTCTTTATTAGAAAATATTTTGAAAAAGTGTTACATCCTTACTAATTAACTAAGGTGTTACAAACTAGAATTATTATCTATATTTATATCCTCATTATAAACCATACCCCTAATTACTTAAATCACACTGTAATTAGAAACTGCATATAACGTATTGTTAGAGCTCAAATGTACAATACTTAGACACTACTATACCGAATTCTACTCTAAACCAAAATAGGACCAAATAGGAGATCCTCATACACTATTACATACAATTTTGTAAGAGTATGCAATAAGAAATCAAATGCAAGACCGTATCAGATCCAAAATATATTAATTAGACACTATGTTACCCTTTTCACCAAATAATACTGTAGACAGCACACCTAATGCTACCAACATGGACCTACAATGGCTTAATTAGACAACACAGGCTGATTTGACAAATGAAGTACCATATTAATAATAGTCAGACAAAAAACAGAGCTCAGAGGATGATGCATTTTATTTAGGCTTTATTTATAATAGTTTCACTTTATTACGGGGTATTTGTTGCCAATAACAACCTTGTTAGACCCTAATTAGACATTCTTAGAGGTTAATTAACGGTACATAACATCAGACCACCTGTTTGGCTAGTCCAGTACAATACCATACTTCTCGACAAACATTTCCAGCAACATGTAGTTTTAAAAAGTGACGACAGGATAAAACATCAACTGTCGTCTCCTCAGTGTGTGACTGCATTTCTACAGCCTGGTGGTCCTCAGCTGCTTGCAGTGTGCTCCTGCTTACTTTGGCTAGCAGTGTGCAGTGACTGTCGGCCCAGGCTAATATCTGGGTCGGGATCAGTCTCCATCATCTCATGCGCAGGTTGATTTGCCATGACACAAAATGTTATTGTTGCTAAATCCACGAAGAGAGCAGAAAATAATTGTCCACTGTGCCAGTCACTCTCATATACACAGGCCTATGTCATCATATCTTGAGGATTAATTATCCGACTGTCTGTTTTATTCCACCACGACACCTACCAAGTCATCGTCAGCTAAAGGTTAGCTTGTAGCAGAAGCAGCCCACAGCAAGGAGAGAATTAAAACAGGTGCTATTGTAGCACATAGTTAGCTCGTTAAGCCTCGGCAGAACTGTGTGAAAACTAGCAGTCCACAAACCCTCTGTCACCAGTGCAATGATGGTTAAAGCTCTGGTCTACGATCTGAGAAAGGTTTGAAAAAAGCACCCCCCCCACCCACACACACACACACACACACACCCCTCCCCTCCGAGCTCGTATCGCTCTCCCCTCGGAGCCTCCCGCGACACACCCCCTCCTGCAACAAGCACCAAGAGCAACAAGCCGGCCGGCAGAAACCAAATACAGCCCAGCTTTGAATGCGGACTAACGATGTCGGATTCACAGATAAAGTTATTACAATGCACGTTGAAACTCACGTAAATCTTGTAAGTCATTACAATGTCCACAGCTAAGCTCCACAGCCAAGCTAGCGTAACGTCATTAGCATGTTACAGCTACGTTACCTTACAGCTACGTAATAAGTTACAACAGCTAAGTTAGCCACTTCTAAAAGTTATTGAGGGCCAAGAGACTAACAGATGCTGCCGTCAGCTTTCATCACAACGATCGCTTCCACATTGTGGCTGAAAAACAAACCTGTGTGAGTCTCGGAGCAGCTGTGTGTGTCCTAGCTGCTGTCTGGTGCTACTCAGACAACAGCTGGGACACACACAGCTGCTCCGAGACTCACACAGACCGCGACACAAACGTGCCCGTAAACCGTGATCTCTTGTTTATGACAGATAAGACACACAAATACACACATCGTAACGCCTATATGATAACACATCATATTGATTTAGCAAAGGCTTCGTTGAAAACAAATGGACAAGACCGGGAGGAGGGTTAGCAAAACAGTTGAGTAGTGACCGGGCGAGAGGTTGTTATGGAGAAATAAATCCCGACAAATAAAATAAAAATCCGGAAATAAATCTGAAACCCCTCCGCTTCGCGTTGGGATTTCATCCATCCATTCATTCATCTTACTTGCTGCTTCATTTAGCTGCCACGAGCAAATATATAGGCTGATTTGGTGTAAACATGATAGCAATGTTAGCTTGTTGTTAGCTTACAATGCTAGCATAGAGGCTAACGTCTCCGTCGAACAAATAAACAATATTGCAGAGACAGAAATTGTCTCGACACCGTCTATTAACACAGAAACAAACTAATAGCAGCTTTCACAGTCATAAGCAGCATCGGCATGAAAGTTATCTGTGTCACAACATCCACAATAAAGACGAAAGATTACCTGCTCAACAGAAACTCCGCTGTATCAGCATCGGGTCCATCACGGACCTTTCGCCACCGTTCAAATGATGACCCGATGTTTATTCGGTTTGAGCCCTATTTGTTTCACATCTCTGCTTTGTGTCTTTTCAGTGACAGACTTTCTTTCTTTGACTCTTTGTCGGTGGGGCAAGCAGAGGCAGCTGAACAGCTCAGGGCAAAACAAACCTCTTGTCCACTTGTAGTTTCAAATGCGGAAGTGGGTCGGGACCAGACGTGAGCAGGAGCAGGAGAGTGAGCGAGGATTGGATCGGAAAATTGATCCGATAGGAGCCGTCCGGATGGCTCCTATTGGTCAATTTCTTTTCAGTTTTACAGACACTAGAGAGAATGGATTTATTTGGTTCCTTTTACTCTTCACATTGTGTAGGTGGTACTATTGGGTCATAACCACCATCTAAATGATGTTAATAATAATAACAAATCTTTCAAATCGTAGACCATAGCTTTAATCTGGGCGTTAACTTTATTCTTACTGAATTACATTATTATATTATTCTTTATTTATGGTTTATATTCATCTTATTTCTAGTTTTTGTCTATGTTAATATACAATTCAGCTTGTTGCATCTTAGTTAGTTAGGATGTAACACTTTTTTTATTTTCTAATGAGGAACGTATTTCTAGGTTTTGCCTAATTTAATACAAATTATGGTTTATTACATCTTTATCAGATTACTTAGCATATAAATCTGTATGTTTCCAGTCTAATTAAGAGTATATTATTTCTAGTTTTTATCTTATTTGACAAAAAGTACAGCTTATTACATCCTTTTAATGTACTCTTAAAAAAAAGGAATGACCCCGTTATCTAGGGGGACACAACAGGGATGCCCCGCTACATTTGGCCATAGCTGTTTGGCCATGGCTGTTTGCTGCTGCGGTGTTGAGCATAAGGTATCCCTTTATGCAGATGATCTTTTGCTTTATGTAATGAAACCAGTGTCTTCTATCCCTCCAACTCAGTCTATTGTAAGGCATTTGGGTTCATTTTCAGGTTACACACAAAACTTTCGCAAAAGCGAATGTTTCCCAATCATCCACCCTTTCTCTTTCTCTCTGGCTCAAAACAGCAAACAATCGTCAATTCCGTTTTGCCTGCTCAAGCTGGGCTTTAAATATCTAGGTATCAAGATTACCCACACGATACCCTCCCTTTTTGAGGCCATTTTGTCAAAGTTTATGACAAGGTTGTATTTCTTATATTTCAAATAAACGTGCCATTCTGTAATGGAGCGACGCCTGCAAGCTAGTTTTCAGGCAGGCAACTCGAGCTGCATTGATATACACATGACATGCCCCACTCTCCACACTCATCTACCAAACACAACCCGTGACTTTAGTCGTCTATTTAAACTGCAAAAATCTCCTGTCTCTCCCTCAGCCTGTCAATGCCAGCACTGCCCTGCGTCCGTATTGCTGCATGTTCTTTGAGCGTTGCTCATGCGATCGTTATCTTACCTTCTGGCTCTGTTGGTCATGATGTCGCTCGCCATCTCCGATTTGGAGAGTGAGTCTCGTTCCTCAAGGGAAGGAGTTGGTTTTATATCACGAAACCCAGGCTCAGTCCACCAAGGTTTCGCTCTGAGAATTGGATGCATCTCGCCCGCGCCGGAGCTCCTATATCAACTGCAAAAATGTCAAAATATCAGCCTCAGCCAAAAAAAATGCAGTGTTTAACTCCGTAAGCCTCCAAAGTATCAGGCCCTTTCAGGATATAAGTCTCCTATCTGCATTAATTTCAATGAGAATATTTGTACATTTCCTAATTGTAAATTCATGCATGTGTGTAGTTGGTATGCAGACAGTAGCCCCATTCACACTGCCCTTTGAGCACGGGAATCATGCACCAATTCTCTGCATGGCCCTCTGTGTGAAAGCTTCAGATACGGAGAGGGGGGACAGTTTCGCTGCGGCTCTACGAGCCGGCGTCTGTGTGAATGGATAAGCTGGAGGTGTGGAGCAGGGGCATGTCGATTTGATGGTGTTCACATTCTGACAGCTAAACACATCCTTTACTAATCAAATAAAAGTGAAATGAACTGCAACATTACAGGACCAAACAACAGTACTGAGGTAACTGGTAGTGTCTTTAGCAACTGACATGAGGGAAAAATATCTCAGTTATATGTGGAAAAGCCTCTGTCATCCTGTCTGACCTACTGACTCTTCGTCACATTTCTGCCTGAAAAACAGCGTCTGTCCCCAGCAAAAAACTTTAACTCAACATGTGTTTGTCTCCTTCCACTATTGTCTTGTAACAGTTACTGTCTTGAAAAAAATCACCCCGATGGTCAGCCCTCCCGACCAAGACTTCAGGTCTCCCAGAAAACAGCATCCCTCCCCGCGAGTGAGAGTCAGACAGCGTCCTGTTTACTGATGACGATTATGTAATTATGTAATTTAGAGCGAAAAACGTAACTTTGACACTTTCCAGGATGTATGGTGGGTCAGGATCTCAATCACAACACATTATAACAGCATCCATATGATTATAACAGGGCTGATAGTGGAAAAAAATCCTAAGCCTGAACTTCTTTCTGTGCCCCGGAAGGTGGGGAGGGGTGGGTCGTGCTATGTATGCGGCACCATTTTAACACATAACATATATAACATTATTTAAAAATAACCCTTTTAACTATCTTGCCACTTATCTGCCATATTGTCACATTGCTTTTAGCATACTCTGACTATAGATTATACTAAAGCAATACAAAAGAGGTCAGTAGGTGGCAATAGTACTCCAAAGTAGAAAAAGATTTGATTAGTAGCCTAACCATTGACTTAAGGGCATGAACAAGGACACTTATTAACTTTTTTAAACATAAGTGCAAAATATGCACCATTTATTTTAAATACAGAAAACAGCCATTCAGTTCCATTAATAATAACGACAACAAAGTATAAAGTGCTTAAGGAACTGGAAAATAAATAATGAGAAATAAATAGAGAATAAACAAATACAGTTTACAACAGGAAACTACAGTTCAATTAACAAAAACAATAAAGTGCTCCAAGAACTGGTAAGTAAAAGCTTACAGTGCAATCGTTAAAGTGCACTAACACTTTTTTCCCTCAGATTTATTTCTTCTTTCTTTTTTCACTATGTTTTGAGTCCTCAGAACCCCTCCTTTTTAACATATTTGGAGATGATTTAGAGGAGGCTTTGGTTGGGCCATGAAAGAGAGGAAAGAACCTGGTTGGTCCAGAAGAGGTGGTAGCTGATTCAGTAGAGGTCGTAGCTGGTTCAGAAAAGGTGGTAGCTGGTTCAGAAGAGGTGGTAGATTCTGCTGAGGAGGCGGTGGCTGGCGCAGAAGAGGGAGGATGTCTGCCTGGTGCAGAGGAGGTGGTGGCTGGTGCAGAAGAAGGACGTTGTCTGCCTGGTGCAGAGGAGGTGGTGGCTGGTGCAGAAAAAGGACGTTGTCTGCCTGGTGCAGAGGAGGTGGTGGCTGGTGCAAAAATGGGATGTTGTCTGCCTGGTGCAGAGGAGGTGGTGGCTGGTGCAAAAAGGGGACATTGTCTGCCTGGTGCAGAGGAGGTGGTGGCTGGTGCAGAAGAGAGAGGATGTCTGCCTGGTGGAGAGGAGGTGGTGGCAGGTGCAGAAGAGAGAGGATGTCTGCCTGGTTCAGAAGAGGTGGTAGATGCTGCTGAGGAGGTGGTGGCTGGTGCAGAAGTGGGAGGATGTCTGCCTGGTGCAGAGGAGGTGGTGGCTGGTGCAAAAAGGAGACATTGTCTGCCTGGTGCATAGGAGGTGGTGGCTGGTGCAGAAGAGAGAGGATGTCTGCCTGGTGCAGAGGAGGTGGTGGCTGTTGCAGAAGAGGGGACATTGTCTGCCTGGTACAGAGGAGGCGGTGGCTGGTGCAGAAGAGAGAGGATTTCTGCCTGGTGCAGAGGAGGTGGTGGCTGGTGCAGAAGAGAGAGGATGTCTGCCTGGTGGAGAGGAGGTGGTGGCAGGTGCAGAAGAGAGAGGATGTCTGCCTGGTTCAGAAGAGGTGGTAGATGCTGCTGAGGAGGTGGTGGCTGGTGCAGAAGTGGGAGGATGTCTGCCTGGTGCAGAGGAGGTGGTGGCTGGTGCAAAAAGGAGACATTGTCTGCCTGGTGCATAGGAGGTGGTGGCTGGTGCAGAAGAGAGAGGATGTCTGCCTGGTGCAGAGGAGGTGGTGGCTGTTGCAGAAGAGGGGACATTGTCTGCCTGGTACAGAGGAGGCGGTGGCTGGTGCAGAAGAGAGAGGATTTCTGCCTGGTGCAGAGGAGGTGGTGGCTGGTGCAAAAAGGGGACGTTGTCTGCCTGATGCAGAGGAGGTGGTGGCTGGTGCAGAAGAGGGAGGATGTCTGCCTGGTGCAGAGGAGGTGGTGGCTGGTGCAGAAGAGAGATGATGTCTGCCTGGTGCAGAGGCGGGTTTGGGTGGCCTTTTGGTTTTCTGGGCCTGTTGAACCAGTTTGTTTGCCTCCTTTGAGGACTGCATCCTTGCTGCCTCACTCAGCCTTTTCTGCTTTAGTGCCTGTTCAGTCTCTTTCTTTTTCTGCAAATGTAATTGATACATTTGGAATGATGACAGGCAGGATTGCCTCAAAGGCTGGTCTATTGTCATAGTTGAGGCTGTCCAGTCCCTGGCTTTCGGTGTGGACTTGACCACTGCGAGGCTCTCATAAGTTTCCACATTCATGGAGCACCTGTCAGCTTCGAGGATATCATCCATTAAATTGAATGATCCTTCCACCAAGGGGCCTGTGAAAATGGACAGAAGAGCCTTAACCAGCTTACACAGGGTGGGATACCTCACACCTCTCTGCATTTTTCAAGGAAGCAACATGGCTCCACCAGTCTACATCCACTCGACTGTCCTCTTCAATGTAGCTCTAGACATGAAGAAGCATGTCCGCATCAATCAGGAAGGCACAGCATTCTTCTTCCAGTTGACCGATCTCTTCTGGAGGGACAACATTCGGCAAGGCCTCTCCTAATGTGGTCAAAGCTCCAACGACAGAGTCAGATTGAATCAGAGATGGAGTTAGAGCTGAGAGTGCCGTTATTATGACGTTATCCAGGGAAAGGTTTTTTAGTAGAAACTCTGCTGACCTCATATACCCTTCTCTGAGAGAGTCATAAATAAGTCCAACCCATAACTTCCTCTCAACACGGGCTTTGTTCATTGCAATGTAGCAAAAACAAAGCCTCTTGTTTGATAATTGCAAATCTCTACTCCGTACACCAACCTTGAGAATCTCCTTGGGAATCAGTGAAATAGCCTTTGGCCTCATAAATTTGCTCAGGAGCTCTCTTATAAGAGCCACCATTTCCACATGCAGCAAATGCACCAACGGCTTTTCATGTTGCAGCTTTTTGACCAATCTCTGAAATGTCGGAAGGACCCCTGCAACCATAAAAGAAAACATAATTTAATTTAATTAGAGTAATCAAAACTCATGACCAGTTCTGGAAAGAAAACTGAACACAAGTATGATTATGCATTTAAAATACAATATATAACTAAATATAATGCAACTGAAATTAATGTTAATTGGGTGGTGTTCAGAATAGTCATACTGCTCAATTGAAGGGATTACTTTTTGATTATTCCAATATGAATTTGTGGGCCTTTAAACTCGAATTCTAATATTATTATGACAAGATGCTGTGAATAAAACACAATGGAAATCATCAAGCACCAGTCTTTCCTATGAGGTGAGATTATGTGTTTGTGAGCATCAACTGTGGGTTTGCATCCTCTGGCTTAGCAAGCTGATTCGGACAATAAAAATTTAAGACTATGTGATGTAGTCCAAGTCTTTTGAATATGTTACTCACCTTGATCTATAGGAGTAATCTATAGGAATACTGTTACTAAGTACTTTTTAGGGCATGTATTCTGTATTGAAATAATTTTAAAAGCAAACTTCCCAACACTGCTCTCAGCAGATTATACGGCTATAATGCTCTCATTAAGTTGGTTATTGTTGCTGTAGAAAATACCTGACTGTTTCCTTTTTCCTACAACCACTTATTAACTTAAAATGTATTACATTTTAAGTTGCAGTGAGTTCGCCTAGTCATACAAGATACCTCTGAATAAGTCGATCATGACCTTCATTCTTTCAAACTCTGTGAAGAGCACAGAGATCCGTGCCTTTCAGTCCTGGTTAACCTGTGTTCCTGTTCGGGAAACTGCTGCCTGTTCTTGCTGAAGAACTTGTAACCTGGCCTTTTCCTCAACTGTGAGCTCATTTCTCTCAAACACTTGATAAAGAAGCCTTCTGCAGTACACAGACACACACACACACACACACACACACACACACAAATATGTATATATATATACACACTTATTATGGAGGACACTGCTAATTTGCTCCTTCCTGAATAAAACCTAGCAATTCTAAACTGTATTAAAAGATGGCACTTCATTACAGCATTACAGCCCACAAGGAATGTAGGCTAAAACATTAACAGAGGCACTATATTAAAATACATATCACAAATTTGTTAATATTACATGATTTGTATTACCTCTATTTATGCTCTTCATTTGGATCCAGCACATGGTAGTAGTGGACCACTAGTACATCCAGGAGCTCATTCAGCCTGTTTGTCACCTCCAGCATCTGAATGAATCAGTTACTAATCGGTCTGATCAAGCTCTTGTGGGGGACATGAAGTAAACTTTGAAATTGTGAAAAAATCTCCTTTTGTTTAGGAGACTTCTCAATGTCATAATAAACATAAGAGCAAAACTTTTCCACTTCTGAAAAGCATTCGAGACCATATGAACAGTGTCTCCTGAAACATCCAGCAGTTGAGGGTTCTCCTTTCTTACTTGAGTCTCAAGTCTAGCCTTCTTCCCCCTCATGACGGCGCAATTGTCCAGTAGAACACTCGTCACTTGCCTCCACTCAAGCCCATATGCTTGCATGACATCTCTCAATTCCAGCATCAATGCTGAGGCATTCGCAGTGTTAACTTTCTTGCTGGCAAGGTGCTGGGTTTTCACACTGCCTGCATCCTCGTCATAAAATCGGACCAATATGTTCATAATCCTATCCGTACTTTTGTCTGTGGCTTCATCGATGTTGAGTGAAAACATGCAATTTTTTAGCTTCTCGGATAGAGTTTTTTTAAACTCTGACGAGATGCCATGTGTAATAAAATAGCTAGAATGCTGCCTCGAAAGGGACAGGTGCGTGAGGGCGACTTTATCCTCCACTAATTTCTTTGACAAACTGACGAGGGGTCGAGCGATGTTAAATGACAGGTCGTGCTCAGCAATGAAGGAGCAAACGCAAATGTTTAAATCAGCCACACGATCAGTCATTGAGGGCTGAATGTCGGCCGTGGCTGTTGCCCCCGGCAAACGTGAGGTGTGTTGAATGGCACGGACAGCTGATTTATGCCTTGGGTCCGACTCGTGCCGTGAGAGAACTTTTTTGCCGCTGGTTCCATAGATCAGCCGCCTTGCGCACAACGTGCAAAAACATGCCCCTGCTTCCCGGAGCTTTTGGCACCAGCTCCCAAAGGGCTTGCCATCACTATCCACACCCAGCGGCATTTATTCTTAATGTCTTTGTCCACTTCGTTGCTGTCTTTTCCTGTTTTCATTAACCTGCTGTCCATCCTGTGAGTTGTGGTGCGTCATTAGAATGGGGATCACTTTCGACGGCACGTGAAGCGCCCCAAGTCCCGCCCCCACCCTACTTCTGATTGGCTAGTAGGCCTCTTGTTAGTGTGGTTGAGGATGAAAGCTGCGCTTCTCTTGGATCCAGAGAAATGTGTGTTAGATCTAGGTGAACCCCAATTTCATTTTTTTCCCGCAGTCACGCCGGTACGCCGGAGATCCGGCACAGCGCCAGAGTACTATCAGCCATGTTATTAACAGTCGGCTGACACACACGGGGGTACATCATCTGTACCATCACGCCTTTTTTGGATCCACAGTGCCGGCATGCTGTATGAATTGACACACTGGTGTGGCTTACGCCGTAACGTCAGTCTTCTATCCAAAGACCCTCTAAAGGGCTAAATGGTCGGTCTGTTGTCAAATCCCGTTCTCCATCTTCAGAGCAAGCCCTATAGATGTTACTACCGGGGAATATTTAAACACAAAATGTCTCATTATTGATCTCTCAGCTCCTTGTGACTTTTTCCTTGTACTATGCCTCTGTAGATTATGCTGACCAGATGATTAAGTCAGCAGGGGTCGATGCTTGGCTTGGAAGAGCTGACATTACAGACACCTTCAAAGTCATACCATGTCACGCATCCCAGTGGCATCTTTTCGCAGCTATATGGCGTTCAAAGTTCTACTTCTCTGTTAAATTGACCTTTAGTTGCCATAGGAGCACGAGCATTTTTGACACCTCATTAAAAGTCTTATACTGGATTCTTTATAACACCTGCAAACTCCCCTTTGTCTTGCATCATTTGGACAATTTGGTAGTTGACTTTCCCTCTGGTCCACAGTCAAAAGCCTCTTCCGTGAGCTAGGTGTACCTCTTTTAAAGGAGAAAACTGCGGGCCACTCGTTTGGAGTTCCTTGGCATAACCCTTGATAGTATACTTACACAAACTTCCCTGCCACAAGATATGCTGTCCCACATCAGAGCAGCTACCAAATCCTTGTCAACTGCTGCCATTCTCTCTAAAAGAGATCTTTTGTCTCTTAAGCCACCTCAATTTTGCTATGTGCATCATCCTCTCACGTTCGTTTCATGCTTCCTTGTATTGACTAATTCTGTACAAAATTTAAAAGACACTGGTTTTAGATGAAGGCTGTTACTCAGATCTGCATTTCTGGTCCCTGTTTTTTGATGAAAAGAACATTATTTCTTTCTTTTATAATGAATTTGTGGAATCTTCAAAGTCTCTCCAGTTGTTCATTGATGCAGCCTCTTCTACTGGTTTTGGGGGATTGTATAATAAAGATTGGCTTGCAGACGTCTGAGTTTTATCCAATTATAAACCAACTATCCAGTCATCATCGCTTGTTTACTGTTGCTTAGTCAGCGGACCAGAAAACAATAAAGGGGTTCTATGACAACGCTGCTACAGTAGGAATAATCACTAAAGGCCTCTCAAAAATACCGACAACAAACATTGTCATGCGACATTAAGCTTGGACATGCATTCTAAATAACTTCATCATGCAAGCTACCTTCATTGCCAGCCATGTAAACTGTGTAGAGTCCAAAACTATGTATCCCCAGGCCAAGCCCTCCCTCTATTTCCTGGTGCCCCAGTTGGTGTCAAGATTAAGACAAGGTTGTTTCTCACCATACATTTCTGTTGAAAGAAGAAAGCCAGGTTGTCTCTACAGGCTCTGGGACTGTGCTGCAAACTGTGTCGCCCTCCTCTGCTGCTGTGGTCTCCCCTGGCTAGCGGCGATGTTGGATGGTTGCTGCTCCGGCGCGGCTGGCGTGATCTTCGGATGCTCAGTGCAGGAGCTCCTGGACCTCTGCTGTCTCTTCGCCCCAGGCTCCATCGCTGGGATTGAATCTCTTGGTCTGCTGCATCACCCCCGCTGTGTGCACAGGGCCTCCAACATGGGCTCAGCACCCCTAAAACTTGGAGTAAGAAATGTTGTTATTCTAAAATTTGTGTTCGTCTTTGACAAGGTTAAATAATGTCCAGAACATACTCCGTAGTTTGTGGTTTAAAATGTTAAGGACGAAAATGAAAACACCCCTGCTTAGCAAATGGTATCATCCTCTTCTCACCCGCTACTTCTTCTCTGTACCTGCACCGCTCCGCAGCCCGACCATCGCCCAGCGCGACACACACGCAGAGTGAGAATCCGTTTAGTTGTAGTGTTGTGAATCAACTAAGTTAGTTGCTCCAAAGCTGTGTCTCACACTTCTTTCCTTTTACCTAGAGTTGTTCCGAATCCGATACCATATCGGTGAGTACTGGAGTCCAGGCACCGTTTACCAGTTAGCTCCGTTAGGCTGGTTAGCTCCGTTAGCGCCATTAGCGCGGCTACAGTCGAACTGGAGCGGTCCGTTTATTAAACAAAAACAGCAGCGCAACAAATAAACTGCGTACCTGTGTGGTGCGTACGTGTGTCTCTGTTGTTAAACAACCCTGTTGTTTATCGTTACTTTGAGACTCATTTTAACAATCTGGAGTCATTTAAACATGACGTCACGCGCATCTTTTCTGGTCAGTCGTCATGGAAACATGAAGCCCTGCCAGTGGTGCGGCGTTTGGACCAGAGTGAAAACAAGCGTGTGTACGAGCTGAAAAACGAAATGACATATCACTGTATACCACCAGTATGTGTGAAAACACTCACTGTGGCTTTTTAAATGAATTGTTGTTTATTCCTAGATTTATATCTGTTATTTTTCAGTTGTGTCTGACTATCAAACTAGACAATAAAAGAAAGTTAAATGTCTTTTGCTGTATTCATTTATGTTTTACAGAGGATTTAAACTGAACCAGGCTTTGCAACAATAACAATCACATCACATTCATGCAGGCGTAGTAGTATATACTGTACTACACACACACACACATACACACACACACACACCACACACACACACACACACACACACACAGCAGGTCTATATATATAGGCTATTTATAATACACAGGTATGAGATGTGTGAAAGATATATAATATATATATATATATATAATAACTCCTAGCGTTACTCTCTCTCTCTCTCTGTGTGTGTGTGTGTGTGTGTGTGTGTGTGTGTGTGTGTGTGTGTGTGTGGCCTGCCAGTGACCAATGGACATACGACAGTTCTTTAAAAGAAAAAAGACAGATTCAGGTGAGAGACTGGGGACAGTCCATAATGACCTCTGTCATGTTTTTTTTTTTTTTTCTGAAAAATGTTAAGTTAAAGTTACAGATAATATAAACCAGCTATCTGTACGTTGTATCAAATTACTTATGTAGGCAATGGTCCCCTGCTTTTATTTTTATTTATTTATTTATTTTATTTCAAACCCACAATGGATAATACAGCTTCTCTTGTGAAAGGAATTTGTGATTCAAAAAATTATTGTGTTTCTAAGCCTGGTAATAATAATAATAACAAAAATAATAATAATAATAAAGATATTTAAAATGACACACCTCTGTGTGCCTTTTGATCATATCCTTAGAATCTGTAAATGGTCTCCATAACATTTTTGTGACATGACAAACTGACCTCAACTCTCCTGCCTACAATATATTTGTGTATGATTGTCAGTGCCAAGGGAAAGAGAGAAACATGGAGATGGAGAAGGAGAAAGGGAGAGGGAGAGCATGCAGGAAGAACCAGGTGAGAAACCAACAACAATAAATTGACATATAGTGAATAGTGGCAAGCAAAACAGTAACTACTCATACTCCTATACTAACTTATTGGCATTAAGTAGCCTATATTACATTTACTTTTTGTAACATTATTTTACACCACATTTTTTCATATTAAAGGAGGAGGAGAAGAACAGGGACCATATTAAACACGAAACTGTCGGATTTGCCAAGGTACTCAAATTATCATTGCAAAACTGACTCAACCTTTTGTCCTTTCTCTTCCATGATAAAATTCCTGAATCATCGACCCCCTACCCACGGTTTGGCCCTGTTCATTGTTGATGGACGCAAACCTATGATGAGCTCCTGGTTCTCTTTAAAGCTGTGTGATCTCCACCTGAGCTGCTGTCTGCCCCCTGATGGAGTAATAACTATGTGTATCTGCCTTACTGCCTAATTTTGCCATTGTATATCAGGCGTTTTGCTGGGTCCATCAAGTATTCATCCATCGTCGAATTTGTCAGTATGCTTACAGGAGAACTGCATTCACTAGTATGGAACATATACCATAGGATAGTATATTCCCCTCATATCCAAGGTGCTCATCGGGAATGGCCACACAGTGGCTGGTGCCTAGGCCCACACATAGCAGTTTCATTACATAGTATATTTTCCTTGTGGCCGAGGTGCTCATATTTCTATGTAAACATATCTGCGGGGAGTGATGAGGTCGGAGCCTAGACGCCAAAGAAACATTTCAAACATGAGTTGTCTGATCAAAATGCGTTTATGGACAAAACTACAAAGAAATCAGAGCGCTAGAAAAAAATAATCCCGGCTTGTCTGATGCTTCTCATTTCTCCTTCAGGCTTTACACCTTGTGTAAAGTCCTGTTTGTTGGGGTTGACTACCATCAAAACCTTACAGACCTTAAGATCACATTGGGACCAGTCTGCATGAACAGACAACAAACCCCATCCCCAGATCGCCAGGCCCTGGTCCCAGAGGGGCAATGCACATTATTTATGATTCCACTCATCACTTGTTAAAACAGCTGATTAAGGCCTACATGGATAATTTGCACCTAACCGCCAGGCAGAGAACTTAATGCAGCTTGTGTCGTCATTGAGCATGCTTTTGGTATCCTCAAATCCAGGTTTCCGATGTTTAAGTGTCTGTCCATGAAAGAAGTAACAAATATCAGTGCAACACTCCCAACATGTCACATTCTTCTCAACATTTGTTTTGATCCAGGTAACCAACTCGATGAAGATGAGCAGGGTCTTCATCAACACAAAGAGGACATTGATGATCCAAATTCGCCAAAGTCCAACAGCCAAGCTGCACTTCATTACAAAGACAAGATTTGTGCTCACATTTAATGATCAGATATACTGTACTTTCAAACATACCCCTTTCATTTGATTTTTCCTATTTTCTGTCCACATTTTTTGAGTTGGTGTGCGGTAGCCACAGGGTGATGTGAGAAACCTCAGGTTAAATGCCAAGTTTAGTAAATAAATCAAAATCTTACCTTGCAATATTTGTAAAGCACTATAGTACATGTCCACAGGGGGGTGTTTGGATGTACGGGCCTGCACCACTTCTCAGCTTTGCATGCTGGGACACAGGCTACACCCTCTGACAACTATGCAAAAACTGTACCTGACTGGATGAATGCCACTCGTGGGCCGTCTTCTCCAGGATTTCAAACTGGACCAACATGACAGCTCATTGGGAAACGTTTTCATATATTACAAAAATAGTTCACTGAAATGTGTTTCTGAAAAAAATGTAGGTGAACAATAGCCCATGCAGTTGCTGAATCTGTCTTCATTTTAATTTGACAACTCAATTTCTGAGTCACCAAACCAGTTTGAATATCACAATGAAGTCGTAGGAGTATGGCATAAAAAAGGAACTCTGTCAAGGTCTACAACCAGTCCCAGTGACAAAGAAGGTGCTGAAGTTCCTGTGGTACATGGTTGACCAAAACAGCTTCAGGGAAATGTCAGACAAGTTTAATGTGTCACAGTCATCAGCACACAGGATCATCCAAGAAGAGCTCAACATCAATTGCACAATGGGACCAACCTTCATCTCCTGGCCTAATTATTGCTATTGTTGTTGCTTTAAACATGACACCGACATTCAGTGTGACCGGCTGATGATTGGCTGTTCTGCCTTAAGTCCCGCCTCTCTTGCTGTGTTAGATTTATCCTTCAGCTCGTGCTGAGGAGGCGGGAACTAGCCATAGATATACATATATATATACATAGACGCTTCACTGAGCGGTGAATCGTACATCGAAGTCAGTGGAGTGAACTTTATAAAGCTCCTTCTACAAAGTGCTATAAGTTAATGCCTCTCATTGACCCATTCACACACATACGAATATCTGGGAAACAGACAGGTACCAAAAACAACGTCTGTAATGTTCTCTGATGATTATAAATGTCAACTACTCCTTATATGTTCAGTAAACAGGTAGGTACCAAACCCACGGATGTATTTTTCTAATGTTTTTATGAGTGTTTACAGCTGCCAATGTATGTAACTCTGTTGCTGTGATGATTAACATTGAATCTGTGTCTATAATAACCAGATCCTGACATGTAAATGTGATGTCTGTGGGAATAAAAAGCACTGATGTTTACATTGCATTTTAAATTTTCACTGATTCTGATTAATCGTTTTTATATCCAGTGATTTTAACTACTAAAAATGACAATCATGGAGACAAAAAAATAAAGTCTGCAAATCAAAAATAAAAAAATAAAACACTGCAATTGGCTGGCTGGCTTTTACATAGAGCAGGTCACTGAAGAACATATATACATACTTATATCTATACAGCTGTATGTACAAGGAAGCATAGTGAAGAACATATGTATATATGTCTATGGCTGTAAACACTAGGCAAAACAGAAAAATACATAAGTGGGTTCGGTGCCTACCTGTTTACTAAACATATTAGGGGTAGTTAACGTTTGTAATCATCAGAGAACGTTACAGATGTTGTTTTTGGTACCTGTCTGTTTCCCAGATATATTCGTACGTGTGTGAATGGGTAAATGAGAGGCAACAAGTATGTGTGAGACACTCCATCTCACTCCTATTGCCTCTCCTCCTGTCCGTATCCCACCTCAGCGCTTCACAGGTAGTGCTTCTGCACATGTACATGCGTCCCCTTCTGACTATTACAGGACTGAATTCTACAAAGTTCTAGATGTTGTTGACATGCAGTTTAGAGAAAGATTTGAGCAGGAGGGAATGCAAATGTTAAGGCAAATGGAACAAGTTCTCTTAACTGGAAAGACCACATCCATCCCCCACACTTTTGAAAGGCTTGCTACGCCCCTGGCCCTTGGTGCATAGGATGCGGCACCCATCCTATGCACCAAGGCCAGAGTGATGTCCAGATTGATGGTGTGGTGATGATCACAATGGCAAACGGTTTTCTCCAAAATCTGTGCATTGGTGGTACAGAGACATGACAAGAACACCCATGTGGCAGCCCAAGGCAGGGAGATGAAAACAAATAGACTATTTCTATACGAAGTGAAGTACTCATTTTGAGTGTGTACCACAGCTGCAAGGCACTGGAAACGTTTGAAAATGTAACTTAAAAATGTTTAAAAAGTGCTTGACCTTCAATCAATCAAACTTTATTTATATAGCACTTTTCATACACAGGCGTGCAGCACAAAGTGCTTTACACATAAAAGATAAAACAATAACAAAGAAAGCCCCTCCCTCCCACCCTCCTTACTACACACACGTACACACACACACACACACACACACATACAAACACAAACACACACACACACATACCTGCACACTCTCACTACTGACAATAGGGAGACATGGCATGGCACTGAGGATTGAGGAAGCACCACCTTTGGGGCCATCCACACTGGGAGAAGTCGCAGGCTGTGTCACAGGGGGCACCAGCACCCAGGCCCCCGGGCCCCGACAGACAGCAGCCGGCCGGGCCGAAGGGACCCAAGGACAGCACCCCCAGCAGCAACCCAGATACAGCTCCCAGTGTGGAGGACCCCCCTGGGGAGACACTGGAGTTAAACCTAAAAACTAAAACACAAGATAGGATAAAAACCCTGAGAAAAGATAGTGTGAACAGTTAAAAGGATAAAAATACGCAAGATAATAAATAAAATAGTACTGAAGATAAATAAAACAAATAAAATTATTTAAGTTTAAAATCGTCTTAAAAAACAAGATAGAAGCAACAACATAAAATAAGATAGAACCACATAAGAGCGTAAGAAGAATTTAAAATATTAGTTAAAAGCCTGATTAAAAAGGTGTGTCTTTAACCTTCCCTTAAAAATATCAACAGTCTCTGCAGACCTGAAGTTCTCCGGCAGGCTGTTCCACAGGTGGGGGCCATAGTGGCTAAATGCCGCCTCACCGTGGGTTTTTGTTCTTGGTTTTGGTATGGATAAAAGGCCGGTGCCGGAGGACCTCAGGGTCCGCGAGGGTTGATATGGTAAAAGCAGGTCAGATAAGTAAGAGGGCGCAAGGCCGTTTAGACATTTAAAGACCAGTAAAATAACCTTAAAATCGATCCTGAAGCGGACGGGGAGCCAATGCAGCAACTCTAAAACCGGTGTAATGTGCTCCCGCCCTCTGGTCCTCGTCAGCACGCGTGCGGCTGAGTTTTGTAATAGTTGGAGATTTAAAGTACTCTTTTTGGGAAGACCAGAGAGCAGTGCATTACAATAATCCAGGCGACAGGAAATAAAAGCGTGCATTAGCACCTCCGTACTGGCCTGGGAGCAAAACGGGCGGACTCTGGCTATGTTCTTAAGATGATAAAAACCTATTTTCGTCATATTTTTGAGATGTGGAATAAAATTCAGCTCAGAATCAAAAATCACGCCCAGATTTTTTACTGATTGTGTTGGTTTAAGATCTTGTAGTTTTGGTAAAAGTTTCTCTCTCTGGCCTTCAGGACCTATAACTAAAACCTCAGTTTTGTCCTGGTTGAGCTGTAGGAAATTCACTGCCATCCATGACTTGATGTCTACAATGCAGATAAAAAGGGCATCGATTTGCCCTGTGTCATCAGGAGACATGGCAATGAACAGTTGTGTATCATCAGCGTAACTATGGAAGCTGATTCCGTGTCTCCTGATGACATCCCCAAGAGGAAGCATGTAAAGATTAAAAAGAAGTGGACCTAAAATTGACCCTAGGGGAACCCCACATCCACTTTCATGGGTTCCTGAGGAACATGTATCCATACTTACATAAAAGCATCGGTCTGTGAGATAAGAACAAAACCAGTTAAGAACAGTACCAGAGAAGCCGACCAGATGTCTGAGTCTGTTTAATAAAATGTGGTGGTCTACTGTATCAAAAGCGGTGCTTAGATCCAGTAGAACCAACACTGTGAGCTTTTTGTTATCTAAATTCCACCTGATTTCGTTTAAAATCTTCAAAAGTGCTGTCTCAGTACTGTGGTTTCTCCTAAAACCAGACTGATGTTTCTCTAAGATGTTATTTCTGTTTAAAAAGTCATTAACTTTTACTCAAAATTTTACTCAAAAACGGTAAGTTGGATACAGGTCGGTAGTTATTAAGAACGTTGGGGTCTAAATTGCTCTTCTTCAGAAGGGGCTTCACCACCGCCGTTTTGAAGGCGGTGGGAAAGACACCCGTCTGAAGAGAGCAATTCATGATGTTTAAAAACTGTTCCTCAATCCATAAAACGATTTTAAGAGTGATGTGGGAATTGGATCTAAAAGGCAGGTTGTTGGGTTTACTTGGGAGAAAACTCGACCAAGTGTCCTTGCATCAACCAGGGCAAAACGCTCCAGTGTTTCCTAAGGCAAGGCAAGGACAACAGTTCAGGTGTGTAAACAGATAAAACTTGATGGGATAAAAGGCAGGATCTAATGTCCTTGATTTTGGTTCTGAAGTGGTCTGCAAAGTTCTCGCAAAGATCATCTGTGGGTGTCTTAAAAACTTTATTGGAATTAGAGCCTGTTAAAATATCGAAGGTGGAGAAGAGGAACCGGGGGTTGTTTTTATTGTTGGTGATGAGTTGAGAGAAATGGGAAATTCGTGCCTTTTTGACTGCATTATTGTAGGTTTTGAGTTGTTGCCGTAAAATCTCATAATGAACTGTCAATTGACTTTTTCTCCATCTTCTCTCCGCACTCTTTTCTTTTTCTTTTTAGTTCATTGATTTCATTGTTTTTTCTCCACAGGGGTGTAGGTTTTCTTTTTATTGTTTTTGTTAAAAGTGGAGCTACTGAGTCCAGAGTTGATTTCAGTCTACTGTTAAAATTATCAACGATAAAATCACAAGGTGCAGGTAAAATTTCAGCAGGAGTGCGCTGTAAAATCTCCATGAAATTTGCAGCCACTTCAGAAGTTAGATAGCGCCTCCTCACTGCTCTCACCGGGGCCTCCTCTTGGTTAAAACTGGTGATGTTAAAAAATACACAGTAGTGGTCAAACACAGCCAGGTCGACAACAGAGGACACACCGATGGACAGGCCATGGGTTATGACCAGGTCCAGGGTGTGTCCTCTGTTGAGTTGGCTGCGTGACGTGCTGCTTAAAATCAAGACAATTTAAAAGATTAAAGTCAAGGCTCCCGACCTTGACTTGCTTGACTTATTTAAAAGTAGTAATAACATAATGTAGCAGAACAGAGCCTTGTTGTGTTCTGCTCTGGTTTGCATAGTCCTGTGTGTTTTTTTTTGCTCTCAATTGCTCAGTGATCGAAAGCCAATCGTTGTATGCAAGCATACTATAAAGGCAGGTAGTGGTCCTCTTTGATCTCCCTCTGTCGCCGTAGCATACCTCATTTCCGGTGCGCCCGTTGCTGAAGCAGGTATGAGAGCAGCCTTTGTTTGTGCCTTTTTATTTATCTGTTTTGTTAGTGTGGAGTTAAAACCAGTTGCATATGATTTTGTAGATGATGTGGACCCTCTCCCCTTCCTCAGCCATGACGCTCTCACCGATCGCAGCTGGTAGGTCCATCTATGCCGTGCGCTTTGACATCATTTAGCGTGTAGTAGCTAAATGGCTGTTGGTGTTATAGGTATTCCCTCAGTGGCGGAGTAGCACCTGAAGGCTCTCGTCTGCTCCCCCTCCCCAGGCTCATAAGCACGGCCGGATCGGGGCCGCGGGTCTGTGTTCAGCAGCCAGAATTGTAGCAGCTACTCTTTGCCTACCACTAATTTGCTCACAGTGTTTTTGCCTACTGTTACTTTGCTCACCGTGGCTTTTGCTTGATGAGGGATTGCTCATCTAGTCTGTAGATATTTTAGTTTTGGCCATTTTAGTATAGTGTGTTGCCAGTGGGGCTTAACTCCATTTTGTTTTGTTTAATTTCTAACTGGCTTGCTGCCTTTAACCCCATTTAATATTGTTTTGTGTAGTTGGGTCTGTTTATTTCCTTTATCTCATTTAGTTTGTTTTTGTTTTCTTATTTACCCATACCTGGCTGCTTAGTCCCCATCATTAATCTGGTTTTGTGTATATTCTTGTTAACTGCACCTTATCTCTTTTGTTATTTTTGCAGGAGTTAGTTAGTGTAATACAGTGTTTCGTTTATTTGTATAATTGATGTCCCACTAACTTGAATTTTGTTCCCTTCTGTTTTAGAAGTTGAGAGCCTAAAGTGGTGTGGGTTGGTGTCCTCCGGTGGTGATGTCCCCTCCTGTGTGCTGTGCTGTGCCATCTACCCCAGGTGTGATCCTTCACGTGTGTGTGTGTGTGTGTGTGTGTGTGTGTGTGGATGTGTGTGCACGTGTGATTGGGGTGACCCTCTCCTGGATACTTTGCTCCTGGTGGCCCACCTCTCCATTGGTAAGCCCCAGCTTCACCCATTTTCTTTGCCCCTCAACAATTGTTTATATTGTGTTTTCTGGCCTTTTATTAGTATTGGGTGTTTAAAATAAAGGTTTATTGTTGATGAAACCACGCCTCTCGCCTCGTAGTATTACGAACCTATGTGGTCTTGAGTGATCAGTTTGGTCAGAGGTAAAATATTATTCCTTGGGCGAAATTCCTAGGATGGCATTGTTGGCTCCTCCTCAATTATACCAGCTCGCTGGTTGACCTCCTAACCGCCCGCCACAATAAGTAAAAGTCATGATGTGAAAGTGATTATGTCATTGCATTCTCATTTATCATACATTTATGTAAAAGTATTATTTTGTGTTGTAATTGATGGAGCTAAACTATTGTATATCAGGCAGCCGTTTCCTGCATCTAAGGATCTGCTGATTATTTCCTCAGTTAATCAATTGCTGCTGTTATGATGGTTTGTAAATTCTGTGTGTATTTATAAAGAAGTCTCACAATTAACTAATTTGCCTTCTATTCCTAGGCCACCGTGAAAAAGTCTAGGCAAATATCCATAATATTTATTATCACAAGGGAAAGAAAAGACAGTATTCAAATGGTGACATACTTTGGTGCAAATGTAAGACGGTTGGAGACAATAAAACATAAATTAAAATATTATATGTTGTTACAACCCCCTACAGGAGGTACACCAAAAGAGGTCCATCATAAACAACCAAGTCAAGTTGCAGTTTGAAAGAGGATACATTTATTAAATGAACAGCAACTAAATAAAGGGAAAAAAAGAAAACCTCAAACAAACTGATGGGCCGGCCAATATAAACAAAAGAAGGGCAGACTCCTAGACCAACCCACCAGGGCAGTCAGAGCTCTACCCTAACACAAAGAAACAACTAAACCTAACTGAAACAAAGCCACAAAAATTACACTACTGCACCTTTCAGATAAACATAAAACAAAACATAATACCACAGCCAGCCTCCAGGCTGACTGACTGCATTTCTGGACAGAAGGTGGAATGGAGAGAGAGCGAGATCCTAGTGCCCCACCCCCTCTTGGTTCATAATCAGCCAGACCGCTTTCACCTGGATAGGCAGGAGGCCAAGCATCAGGCACAGTTGCACGTCCTGGCCAGCAGAGGCGAGGCATGTAACAATGTACTTATACATACATATCATACATTGTGCAAAACCAACTTCATACAAAATTTGTTCCAAAGTTTCAAGTAGTATTAGGTCACTACTACTGGGAAATGTTCAAGTAAGACATGTTCCCAGAACATGCTGGTTATTATCAATGGTGTAGTTATGCCAGAAAAACTTCAATATCTGGACAACACTAAGGAGAACCATTCAAGCCTTCCTGAACATTGAAGTACCCTTCCCAGAACATACTGGGAACGTAACAATAAAGTCGGTTTGATGTTGAAAAAAATGCAGTTTTAACAATTAGGGAACATTAATGTGAAACGTTCAAGTTACCTTCCTGGAACATTCAACTAACCTTCCCAGAGCATGCGGGAATGTGACAATGATATTGGTTTTATGTCAGAAAAAGTTGTTGTTTTAACATCTGAACAATGTAAATGGGGAACTGTTCAAGAAACCCCCCTGGAGTGTTCAAATAACCTTCCCAGAAGATGCTGGGAATGCAACAATAACATTGATAGCGTCAGAAAAAACGCATCTCAGGAACATTAATGTGAAATGTTCAAATAACCTTCCTGAAACATTCAAGTAACCTTCTCAGAGCATATTGAGAACACAACAACCGTTGTTTGTAAGTAGGTTTGCCATTTTAACATCTACGGAAAATTAATGTAACACTGAGTAACTTTCCTGGAATGTTCAAGTAACCTTCCTATGATGTTCTGGGGATGTAACAACAATGTTGGTTCCATGACAGAAAAACGCTCATTTTCCAGTTTTAACATCAATGGCACATTATGCAGGAACATTCAATTAACATTCCCAGAGTCAAAAGAAAATGTTCCTGGAACATTTTGATGACCAAATTTTAATTTTAAAACAAACTTATTTTGTAACTTATTTTGTGCTTTTAAACTGCTTTTAAACTTCAATCAATTTATTCATTTCACACAATTAAACTTCAATACCAGCTCTGTCAATCTCAACCACTAAGGACCGCCACAGGATAATCAATCATAGTGAGTACAATAGCTAGCTAACACGTTTAAAAAAAGTACTGTTGCTTAATTTACAGCAACCCAAACTTCAACATGAGGAAAAAGGGAAGAGACAAATAAGAAACTGCTTTAGCAAGAAGTACGGAAGCCCTAAAGGGCCATGCATTCATATATTTTCATATTTTAATGTTTTTTATATAAGACCTCGTATTAATTATATCGTTATCTCGGGAAAACAAAGTTTCGTTATCTCGAGATCTCAAGAAAATTATCCCGTTATTTCGGGAAAACGGCAGTTGTTATTTCGAGATAATAACTCAAGATCTCGAGAAAACAAATGAAATTAACTCGTTATCACGGGAAAACGGAGGAAATAAAATGTATGAAAGCATGGCCTTTTAGGGCTTCCGTAAAGAAGCACTCTACTGTCACAATCTCATTTTGTAACTTAAAATTTGGAAAACTGTTTTTAGGTGTAGTTGGACCCAGAAACAGACAACAAGGCATGGAATAGTGTAGCAAGGAAATGTATTGATGCTTCACGGGGAGTATACAGGTATGAGTAAAGCCAGGCTCTGGCTGGCGGATCTGCCGGAGAGGAGGAGGAGGAGGAGGAGGAGGAGGAGGAGAGGTAGCTCACAGTGGCGCTGTTGGATAGCGTGAAGCGTGAAGCGTGGTGCTCAGGGAAACTCAGGGCAAGGCTGTTGGCTGCAGTGGTGCTAAAGGTTGGGTAACTGGAAACGGAGTTACTGGTAGATGAGACGAGGTAGAACACTGAATGCAAAAGAACAGAAACTAAGTTAGATCAAATCCACAGAGAAAAACAGAAGAAAACTCTTAGAGATTAGCACTAGCCATGTGTACCATGCAGTATTGACAAAATCTTCCGGCAGCAGGTAGAGTAGAGACTAGGGATTATCAGGATGCACTGATTGCCAATCTGCTGCAGGTGCGTGTGTCAGCTACTCCGGTGAGGGGAGCCCTGCCCAGCCTCTTAGTGCACCTCTGAAAACGCAACAAGCATAGAAAACAAAACCACCACAGCACAAATCCACAACAGAAAAATGACTGTGACAAAAACAAGATGAAATAAAGCTTTAATTCACCCTGTTAGACATGATTCACATTATGATTTTTTAAATGAAAATTACCATAATCACATGGCAGCCATTGACTTCTGATGTCAGGGCGGTATGCTCAAATAGTGCACTGCTGTGTTCCGGATAGTAAGTCCTATAGACGAGAGAAATCTGACAAAGCATTTCACTGGATCCTGATTGATCAGCAACTGAAAAGTCAATGGATAGTAAAAATCTGAAGGGGCATCGAGCCATAGTTGAAGGTAAAACAACACTTTCCATAACCCATTAGCTTCTGTTAGACAACTTTTAATGTTAGCATTCAATCACTTCATAGCTAACATTACTGTATGATAGGGTAAAATGATATGACAGGAAAGGCGTACATTAATTCTAAAATATCACTGCACATATTAGACACATTTATTAAGCCTGGAAATGTACTGTAACACAGTGGAGGTAATTAAGCAACAATATTAGCAAAAGTGGTTCAGTGCTAACGTTAAATGAGGAGTTATCAAAGTAGCAGCCAGTTTCAACTACAGGTGCTGATGGAGAGCAAATGTTCTCATTTGTTTGTTAAGATTTCTTGGTGCAAGGTTGTTGTTTTTTTTCCAGTAAGATTTAACTAATAAAAAAGTGATGGGAACTGAATTGGCCATTACAAAAAGTGGTGGCAATGTGTTCCTACTGTCCCCAATGAAAATTACACTCTGGAGCCTGATCTTATTTTAATAAGTTCATAAAGAAATTGGTCTTATTCTTATTTTAATATGAGTCTGAGCAGAGAATATGGCTCAACATTCTTTGAGACCTGTGTCAGTCTGCCTCGACAAGCTGCTGCTGTCTCCTGACATATCCCCTTACTCTGCCTCCCCAGTTTTATTGACTTGTGATGGTCTAAATGCTGATTTATTTACACTGGAAGTAATTAATACAGATTTATTTTTCATAAACCGGTCAACTTAAAAAAAAAAAAAAAAAAAAAATGAGCCTGTGTGTACATAGACACACATCCCACACATCAGTTTTGAAAATGTAGCTCATAACAGTGTCTCCTATGGGTCTATAATATTCAAACCACCTACAAGCTGTGAATAATTGTGAACGAAAGCAGAGATTAAAAACACCTGTCTGAACATAACTGTGTGTGTGTGTGTGTGTTTTTGCAAAAAATGATTGCATTATTCTAATACCTAATCTCGACATCCATATAATCATCGTAAAGAAATGAAGGGAAAAAAAGAAAAAGCGGCAGACAGTGTGGCTTTACAGATATGGAGTAACGGATAATGTGCTATGTAGTCCCATGGTGAATCAGATTTACAAGTTTGCTGTTCCCCTGTAGGCTACTCTACATTTATAATGAAGTTAAGGTGGGTTAAATGAGTGTGTTTGGTCAATATCAGTTTGAATAGAATGTCAGTATGTGATGTATCTAACCCTGTTACAGCAGTACCTCTGAAACCTCTCCACCATCTGACCTTCCACTAACCCTGAATGGTCATATGGGCTGCCTATTAGCCAAAATGTTTTTTTACGTAGCATATTTGAAGCACTCAGTGGCTGCAGTGATAAAGTGTGTGTGTGTGTGTGTGTGTGTGTGTGTGTGTGTGTGTGTGTGTGTGTGTGTATGAACAGAGAGGCAGAGTTACTACTACTCCTCTCCTCTGGTTATGAAAACACAGGCACCGCCAGCACTGGCAGACACTTGGTCTGGCTAATATTAAATCCCTGAAAAACACACATTATTCTGACTTCTAAATATGGGAATGAAACAGTCCATAACATGGGACATGAAGTATTTAATGAACATGAACCTTTATTTATGGCAGATCGTCTCTCATCTCATTGGTAGAATGTTTTCAGTGGGACCTGCTGGAGTCCAGGGGGGCGTCCAGGTTCAGGGAGGTTGTCCTATCAAATATTTGACATCTTGATTCACTTTATTAAAGTGCTGTGTGTGTAATACAACATTAGAGCTTTCAGCAAAGTACGGAAAATGTGCATGAGCACGCATGCAGAAATAGATGAAATATTGATGAAGAAATATTATTAAATATTATGGCTGAGGTAAAGGTAATTTTATTATCTTTCCTACAAAATGTAATTGTTCATAAAATAAATAATCCTATTCATATTGAAGATCTGATTCATCCTAAAGACAAATAAATACAGTGATGCTGTCCTATCATGTACTAAACAAGCATGATCAGACTACAGAAGTACTCATTATAGATCTACAACATACAACAAAGAACCACAATTTATTATTATTATTATTATTATTATTATTATTATTATTTTTATGATGTTTTTGTTGCTATATTTACATGAATGAATGTGAAGAAGAATTGTGACTTTAGGACCATTTAGACAGTCCTGCAGAATGTTTCAATAAGATCATTGCACTATTCATTCATACATAACCTTTTTTAAATACACAGGCTTACAGACTAAAGGATGTAGCATAGCCCACTAGCTTCAGCACCGTAGTACTTGCTGGCTGCTGGTCTTATAATGACAGGTGATTCTGAACATTAAGTTCAGGGGTTCAGAGGGGTTTTGGAATTGAATGTTTGGAGAATCTGCCAGTATTCCAGGACAAACAGTTTTTCCATCATGAGCCAACATTTTTTTGTATTTGTAAGCCTGAGCCTCTAATGCCTGCTTCCTTCTCTGTCTAAGCTTTTCAGCTCCTCCTTTACTTTTTGACATATTCATCTGATCTCGCTGTTGTTGATCGATCAAACAAATTTCCCAGCATGCCTTCCAGCATGAAAACAACCAATAAATGGTGGATAGCCTAAGCCTATACGGCGTCTTTTATTTGTAATAAAACAGTTTTTGGACATTCCCATAGCCTAAGGCAAAATTTAAGTAGATCAAAAATAGGTTGTAACACAAAACCAACCGTAATAGTGAAGTACAACCAGGGAAAGTGGTAGCAAAACATTTTTTGTCAAAGTTAATATGTTTGGAACTTTTAACATGGTTAATTGATGATAATAATCAATAGAAGGGAAGGCCGGTGAAGAGGAAAGCTGGGCCGGTGCAAACAAAAGCATCTGACAAGCCCAACAATGCAGCTGTTTGCAGATGCAGATTGCCAGTCCACCCCTGTACCTTGGTTATGGTAGTTGTGCTCATGGTTAATGGGTGATTACTGGCATTTAAAGTGTGATCATTTTCAATTTTACCTACCACACATTTTTCAAGATCCAAGATTCTACAATAATTCAGTTGTCATTATGCAACACACAATTGTGTAATTAAATTTCTGATTGTAGTTCCCCAGGCTAAACACAAACGCATGCACGCACGCACGCACACGCTCACACACACACACACACACACACACACACACACACACACACACACACACACACACACACACTTATAAAATAAAGAATCACGTCACAAACTATAGACTATTTATGGTGGAGTGATGATGATGAGTTCAGGAGCCTCACAGCCTGTAGAATGAAGCTGCTCTGTAGTCTGGTGGTACAGCAGCAGATACTTCTGTATCTTTGGGTGAACAGACTGTGTCTGGGTGGGTGTTGTCTTTTAGTATCTTTGGACTCTGTGCAGACATCTCACTTCACTGATGTCACTGATGCTCTGTCGATGGTACCAGTGATGTTCTGGTAGTTTGAATCACCCACTGTAGAGCCTTCCTGTCCTGGGCCAAGATGAACCATGCCAGTTTGTGATGTTTAAAGTCAGGATGCTTTCTGTTGCTCCACATCGGCACTGGAGTTTATCCTTCTTTAATTTCCTCTAGAATTTTCTGTGCATTATTTGTTGTTTTGTTTTTTCACCAGGGTGGTGATGTACAATGACCATGATAGGTTCTCTATGATGTTGATTCCTAGTAACCAACTAGTGTTAATTTTTTTAAACAGTGTTAGGGCTTAGATTTGGTTAGGTTGTGGTTAAACTGTAGTTACACAGGTATAGTATAAAGTAGTAGGCAGTCTGTGGCCTCTCATAAAGCCATAACTTTGTGGATTTGCTGTGTTGCACATACTCTATTCCAATAGACAGTATTTGTGAACTCTTGTTAAGGTAAAGGGAAACGCATATTGCAGGGGATACCGACTAAGTGCGATTTCAGTTCACAGTCAAGTGACTGGGGACCTCTGGTTTAGAAATAATTTGGTTTGTTTGCAGCCTGCCTGTTATGTTGTTCTGTCAGACTTCATTGTAATGATGACACTGTGTTTCCAAATCTCAGCAATTACTTTGGTGCGAACAAGAGACTTGATTTGTGAAACCAATCTTATAATTGATAGAAAACGGCAACCAAAACTATGAATTAAAACCTAATAACATGCAATCATCCATTAAATATAAAGTATCTTTTAACTCTCAGGGTGTTGTTCTCTTGAGTTAACTGAACAACAATAAGTATCACTGGTCACTGGACCTGAGACCTGATGCAGCTTCAAAGATGTTGAGTCCTCATATTTTAATGTTGTCAGTTTGGCCAAAGGCCTCTTACATTTGATAATAAAATCTCTCCTCCTTAATCAGTCCTAACATATGAGTAATGGATGAAACTAAAGAGTGACTTTGGTCTGCCATTCTCATTCAAAACACAGTGATGTCTGTTAAACCACGCTGGGGTCAGCACAGTTTAAGGGTCATCCTGGCGAGACAGATTATTTAATGTTTTTCAACCAATCAGACAGATTGTCACAAAAAATGCTGTCATTTGGAAAATACTATGTTGTCATTGACCAGCATTCACCCTGACTGTGTCTGAATATGTCCCAGGCCCACTTCTTTCATAGTTCCAGATTAGATATACTGTACTTGCCAACAAGCTGTATTGTACCATATTGTAGCTTACACTGTCTAGCAAAAAGACTTAAGAAACAAAGACCAAACCGCTTAAGGCCTACAGTACTTCCAGACACTTAATTGTCAGAACTTTTACTCTTTACAAAACTGTGGCCAACAGAGTTTGACTGGTCATTCCAAAGATAGTAAGTCTTCTCTGACCATATAAGTGGTAATCAGTCAATAGATGGCCCTTTCTGCTAAGATCCATATTACTAACATTTATCTGCAATAGGTGAAGGAAACATTGACAGTCTGACGTTTTATTATGTTGTACATAATCTACAGAAGAAGGCATTAGTCAGTTATACTTGATAATTGCCAAATGTGACTAAATACCATCTGTTGATCTGAACAAGTACCCTCAGAGGTGTAACAGTGGCACTGGTCCATATGAGCTGCACTGTTGCCAGCAAATGCAACAATAATCTCCTTCTGTTAAAAAAAAGCTAAATGCTGCCATCTTGTGGTAATATTGAAAAAACATTACAATGGAGGAGCAGGATGCATGTGACATTTGTAACCTTAAAATGAAATGGATCTCCCGTCAGGATCTTTTAATTCATGTGTATATTAATCTATATGAAAACAGGAAAGGAAATGATCTTTTGATTCGCAGGTGTTACATGAGGGCAGCCAGAGTTAATAAGATAAATGATAAGTTATAATATATAATACGTTTTCATTTACAATTCACAATTACTCTAACATTTAAGGTTTAAATACTAAACACAGGATGATAAATTAATATTGGAAAATAACTAATAATTTGGAATAACTTGCTGGGGGGCTGTGGGCATCTACTGAGCCTCACAACTCATTGATTTGATTTCTTTTATTTTCGTGTCATGCACACAAAGTGCCGAACCCTTAATGGTGCAGCAGTCAAACATTTGATTACATTTCATCTCAATACAAAATTACAGGTTTTTTTGTAGCTCAGTCATGAACAAAATATTCTGCCTTCTTTCTCAAACTTGACAAATAAAATCAGCTACAAAAAAGGTTCCATTCCTGAAGTACAAATCAAGTTTTTTAGAATCATTCAGCCAAAACAAATAAGCATAAATGGAGGGCTTTTAAACACATTTCTCATGTCCTCCCAGGTAGTACAGCAAAACAAAAACATAACCTCACTCTCAAGATCACCAAGCTCACACAACAAAGTCTGTTCACTTTTGGAGTAGCATTAAATCTCTAACCTCTAAAGGGGCATATTACTGAACTTTGAATTGATCAATTTCAAGTAATTGCCACCAGGACAAACTAACACTTGGTTACCTAATCTGACTGGTTGTTAATCAACTGCATGACATAGAATGTTTTGCCCATAAAATTCTATTTGTCCAAATATGCTGTTACATATTATGATTTTATTGGCACAATTTTGGAGAATTCAGCACTCACATCCACCCACTGCCAAGACTGACTGATGTGACTAACAGCTTGTAGATTAAGACCATTGTGTGGTTTGGCTAACCCTCATCATTAACCTCTTCTACGGTAGATTGATGGAAGTTAATACACTGTAGGAGGGCCCAGCCCTCTCGGACTGTACCTGCTGTTAAGCAGCAGGTGGTATCCTAGAATTCACTTCTGTAGCTAACACTTTTTCATCTGACCTGCTGGGTTAATTAGCAGCTGCAAACCATTTTTGCTGTTTGTTTTAAGCTACAGGGAGTAGGTGCTACATGAGAGGGGTTTACTGAAGCAGTCAAATTCACATAATGTCACTACATTGGCAGTCACACAGAATCATTGAAGTAGCAGCAAAATACTTTCCTATAAAATGTCTAAACAGCATGTGCTCCAAGCCTGCTTTTCCTCTATATAACATCAAGCAGAGAGCGCAGAGCCCTGACAACAGGGTCATCACAAATGCTTCACTCCTGGATAGGTTGCTGAGTGTTTTGCTGAGGAACACTTTACAGTGATGGGAGGCATTACTAAAATGGATGGTCGGGTCAGAGTACACTGATCTTTCATCACTTCACCAGTACTAAAAAAACAAACCCTGAAAGGTCCAAAAACCCTCATGTTTCTTCCAGCAGCTAAAAGTGGAAACTAAAAATGTACTCTAACCTCTAACCTCTGCAATTCTCTGCAAGAAATCTTATTTTTTTGCTTTCTTTTCTACTTAGTATCCCACTGTCATTAAAGCTGTAAATATGTTTTAGTGATATTTTGCTAATTTAGGATTGCCAAATGTGTTTATATAAGTATGGTATTGTTGCTTATGTTTTCTGTGTTTATGTGTTTATGGAAGCAGTAAAACTGTGACATAGGCTTAATTACAGTGTTAAAGCTACTGTACTTTCAAAGCTGGTAAGCAGCAGTAATTGAATGTTAGTCAAACTGAACATTAAAACTTTACAGCGGTATTTGGTAACAAGTATTTCTGTATAGAAGCAGATCTGTAGATCCATTGAATATATCCATTATAATTGTATAAATTGTGATCTCGTTGATCTGCTCTGTACATGTTGATCTGCTCTGTACATGCGACATCTATTGCACGTCTGTCCATCCTGGGAGAGGGATCCCTCCTCTGTGGCTCTTCCTGAGGTTTCTTCCGCATTTTTTTTCCCCTGTTAAAAGGGCTTTTTTTGGGGGGGCAAGTTTTTCCTCACTCGAATCGAGGGTCGAAGGACAGAGGGTGTCGTCTCTGTACAGATTGTAAAGCCCTCTGAGGCAAACTGTGATTTGTGAATTTGGGCTATACAAATAAAATTTGATTTGATTTGATTTGAATATTATGTTATTAGTGGGTTAGGGTTAGTGTGAAATGTGTTATATGGATGATTATTGTGAATTGAAAGTTTGTTAATTTTTTATATTTGAATGAAGAGAAAAAAAGAAAGCCATTGTGTTAACACAAGGTGTGAGGCCTGTAACAGAATTTTGGAGGCACCGTTGGGATTGGCATTTGATGAGTGCTGATGATGGTCCTTTAATCTACACACCCAAGGCAGGCATCGTGGGACCAGAACGCAGGAGTGACAAGCGGTAAACTGAGGCAGCTACAGGACACAGATTGCTAGGGGAACCTCAGGTGGAGTGGGTGCCATGCAGCTTGCTCGAGGTGACTTAACCGTGAGACATCACTGACTGTGGACACAATATGGAAGACAGCAAAAGAAAATAACTGACCTGGAAGATGGTGGAAGAACTCTCTCGTCAGCAACATCACACAGATCAGACCTTGATCCTTCAAGTGTAACTCAGGGTGATGAGCAAAGTTTTTTGATTATGCATAGATGTACTTACCTTAACTGTAAACCTTACTTGATTTAGAAGATGAGGGGTTGTCCTACTTGTTGTCCGAGAGACACTACTATTGAGCTCATTGCTAGTAGTGTCAGTGATGTCAGTCAGCCTATAGTGTCAGAGGATGAACATATTACACTGACATCAATTTCCACAACCACTGTAGCAGCTCAGCAGTGTACTGTAGAGCAGAGAGTAATATTGAAGACAAATTTCCTGTTGACTCCACTGACCCTTGAGCAGTTGAGTGTGAAATGCTAATGGCTAACTATGAGGCTTTGTACAGGAAGTTAGTTTAAGATGACACCAGCAGTGAACTCCCACCTACCTCCACACAGCCACCACACTCTGGTGTGCACGCTGCAAGTAGAGTGCATAGCCATGTCACCTCCGATCCAAAACACTGTATGCCTGATAATACGGTCTCTCTGAGAGACCGCCCATTCCTTCAGCGGAGAGTGTCAAGTACATGGGGGTCAGGTTCAGGACAATACATCACACATCAGCTACCATGGACTATGCAAGCAGATTGACAAGGGAGTCAAGGTGACCCAAACAGAGGGGGAGATCATCCAAGGCGTGCTCCACATCAATAAACCAGGACAGTTTAAGGACATGTGGATCAACAAGGATGGCTTGACTCTCTCTGAGCTGAAAAGCTTCCTGTGTTCACACCTGAGTGAAAAGAGTGGTAGTGAGTTATTTCTGGAGTTGATGAACACCACGCAACATGAGTATGTGAGTCCATAACAGTTCCTATACAGGATGATAGGACTGAAACAGAAAGTCATGTTTGCACCCAGACAAGATAACATGGACATTGAGTATGAGCCCCACGCAATCCAGAATGTGTTTCTGTGTACCATCCATCACCTTCTCCCCAAGTACAGTGATTTTCGTAATGAACTTAAACTTCTCCTGTCTGACTACACTGTCTCAGATGAAGCATTTATAAGACAGATGTCAGTGAGTAGAGCGAGAGACAATGAAGACTGGGATATTGTCCCTGCCAAAAGGGACCACATACTCAAATTGTTCAACAAAGACACTGGAAAATCACTTGACAACAGCAGCTACCAACTAAGACCCCAGAGCAAACTTGTCAATGTACCTAAATCAAACTGAAGCCCAAACACACAGCAAAACAATATGGCTCCCCTGAGTGTGATCAGAAATGCGTTAGTTTATGTAGCTATTGCTTCACATGTGGGGAGACAGGTCACAGAGCAGTAGGATGCTGGCCAGCTATCTGCTAATGCCCACTCACAAAGCAGCAGCAGAGAGCAGTGCCCCACAAAGTCAGAGGTGCATGTAGACGAGCCTGCCCATGTCAAAACTAACTTTGTGACATACTCACTCATTAATAAAGACCTTGAAGCTACAGAAAGAGTGGCCCAGCTAGTGGGGAGGAAATGTAAAATCAAGTGCTACATTAACAGCTATGCAGTGGACTGTATATTGGACAATGGAGCCGAAGTGAGTCCTTGAGCACCCATGGGTAAAGACTTACCTCCTTAACCACAAGGTACGACCATTGGCTAAACTCTTGACAACTCACTGCTGGACAACTGGCTCTCAATGTGCTGGCTAATGGTCAATCACTAATGTATGATGGTTGAGTGGGAGCAATGGTGACCCTCCCAGACAACAGTAGCCAAAACCTATCGATACAAGTCCCCCTCCTGATGAGTAGTGTGCCCTTTGACCTTCCCCTGGGGCCGAATGAGAATGCAGATCTCATACCAACCATTGTGAGTCCCCTTTGTGGTGCAGTAGATCTCCTTGAAGAAGCAACTGCATTGGCCATCTCCATCCAGACAAAACTTACGAATGATAATGTGGCGGGCGGTTAGGAGGACAACCAGCGAGCTGGTATAATTAAAGAGGGGCCAACAACGCCACCCTGGGAATTTCACCCAAGGAATTATATCAACCTCAGACCAAGACTAATAACTCAAAGGCCTACAGGTTTGTGATACTAAGAGGCAAGAGACATGGTTCCATCCAACAATAATTCTTTATTTAAACAATCTCAAAATACTAATAAAAGGGCCAGTAGACACAACATAGACAATTAGGGAAGGGCAAAGAAAATGTTAGAAGCTGAGGCTTACCAGTGGAGAGATGGGCCACCAGGAGTGAGGTATCACTAGGAAGAAGAGTCACCCCAATCACACGTGCACACACATCCACACACGTGAAGGATAACACCAGGGGTAGACAAATATGCGCAGCACACAGGAAGGGGACAACACCACCGTAAGACACCAACCCCAAACACCTTAGGCTCTCAGCTTCTAAAACAGAGAGGGGACAAGATACAGTTAGTGGAGCATCACTCTGATTACACTCGAACAAAGTAACTGGAATAAGCCCCACTCACATCACACACACTGCTAAAATGGCCCAAGCTAAAATATGTAGGGACTAATGGCAATATTGTTTGTGCAGGAAAAGGCCAACAATCATAGGCATTATAGGCATTATAGGCAAAACCAACGGTAAGCAAAGCAGCAGCATAGTCAGAGTAGCTGTCACACTTCCCAGTGAGGCTGCTGAACACCAACACAGACCCGCAGTCCCGATCTGGCCGTGCCTGTGAGCCCAGGGAGGGGAGCGGATGAGAGCTTATGGTAATTATTCCACCACTATGAGCGAATTCCAGCAGCAATCGTGGAGAGCGTCATGTCTGAGGAAGGGAAGAGGGTCCACAACAGAGCGATCTGCGATTTTCTGCGCAGCGGACATTGGGCGCGCGTGCAATGATTGGCTATCGATCACAAGCAATTGAGAAGCGAAAACATACGGGCCCAAGTAAACTAGAGCAGAATATAATACAACTCTGTTCTGCTACAATAATAATGGCAGTCATGTTGCATGACATATTAAGTGTAAGATACCTTGACATTTCAAACCCATTTTTTCTTTTTAAACCCAGTGAGAGCAACCCACAGTTACAACGACTGGATGTTGGCAACAGCTACCTGGAGGTCAGTCAGGCAAAAGCCCCTTATGTGAGAGATCTCATCGGTAACCACACCAAACATGACATAACTCTGTCCTCTAAGACTGCTCTCAGAAAGCTTGGGCTTTCTAGGATTGTGCAAATGCTGTGTCCCCTATGGGACATGTGTTGCCATCCATATTTGGATGACATACTGTGCTACGCCAAGACATTAAAGGACCAAATTTAAGGGCTTAGAAATGTCCTTAGAGCCCTACAGAGTCACAGAGCCTAATGACCACCAGTCGAATGGACTGAGAAACATCAGGAGAAAATGTGCAAGTTGACTGACATGCTGGCGAACCCCATTGTTCCTACCAATCCAGACTTCAAGCTCCTTTTCGTGCTCTAAACGGATGCTTTCATCAAAGAAGTCATCCTGTACCAGAGCCAGTATGGGAGGCTCAGAGTTATTGGATATGGCTCAAGACCCCTCACCCCACCTGAAAGAAACTACAGACTCCATTCTGTTAGTTAAGTAGGCTGTTTACAAGAAATACAGAAATTACTTTTTTTATGCCCAACATTTTACCATCTACAATAATCCCTTGACACATATGTCATGAGTACTGCTAAGTTGAATGCAGTTGGTTTCAGGTGGGTGGGAGAGATGCCAGATTTTAGATTCAACATACGGTACTGACTTGGCAAAATCAGTGCTCATGCAGACACTCTATCAAGATGCCCTCTTGATACCAACAGATATGTCACTGAGTGCACAAAGTAACTCCCTAGAGAAGCTTTTGCTGCCCCACGGGAAGGCATGGGGTGACCAGCTCAAACCAAGCAGCAGAGAAGTGGCGCAGCCAATTGATCTGGCTGGAGTACAAATAGCTCATAAAACAGATCCAATGACATGCAAAATCCTGAAAATGAAAGAGTCAAACAAAACACCAACAGATGACATGAAACATGAGGGGCAGTGTAAAGAAAATAATAGATGGACAATGGACAAAGCTTCACATCGAACATGGGGTCCTCTACTGAAACTGTGAGGGTCCTCAGTCTGGCAAGTTCAAGCTGGTTAAAAAAGGACAGAAAAGGCTCAACATCCTACGGAAACTATGAAGACTAAATTCCAGAGCCTGATTCTGGTCACATTTTTCAGCGGAGGTGTTTTCTAAAAAATGACGATAAATTTACCTTTTAACTGTCAAGTAGCAGTAGTAGTAGCAGTGGTATTGTAATAATATTAATATAACAATAAACTAACCCTATATTTAGTTCTGGTGATGAAGACCTTATACGTACATACGCTTACCTTGTTATTTGTTTGTGAAAATGAAATTAAAAAATAATGAAGCAACTGCTTAACACTTCTGTTTAAGTATTGGATATTTGCAGTAAGCACAGTTTCAAGACTCTTGTGCTAAAACATTTATCAATGCAGTAAACTTTAGTTATGGCAAAGTTACAGTTCATGTCGAGACTATTTGAGATTCAGCACTGAGCAGTTGTCTGGTCATTTTAAAGCAAAAGTGGAGATGGGCTTGTGGATCGATCTTTCTGTCTGTCTAGGTTTGTGTAAAACCACAGAAGCGAGTCGTGTTTTCCTGCTTCCTCAACATTCCCATCCCGGAAGTTTTTGATTGATCCAGAGCACTGTCGAATTGGAAGCTCAGCGTGCAGATGGGAATGAGAGGCACCTCGTCACGGCCTGTCAATCACAACCACCAGCCACCCACCCACCGACCCACCCACACAGACAGTCTGAGCAGCTTACACACTTCATAGACTTGCTTTTCCCTACGGGAGAATAACCACAAGAATATTTAGTTCCCCCACATTACCAACCACTCACAGACACACTTCTGCACACACACACACACGCGCAGGAAAGCTCAGTCATCTGGCCTCTTTTTTCCCCCAGCCTCCTTGTCTTTCACTTCTCTCATGTGGTAAATCTTTGAGATTTTTGACAGGTACACAAGTAGTTTTTCTTTATTTTTTTTTTGTTTCATCACCGTCCTCCTGATCACACTTTGAAAACATGACGGCACACTGATGTAAGATGTCTCCAGCTAACCAAACAGTGATAGAAAGCTATGGCCATGTCTGAAAGTGAAAAAACTCACATTAAATTCAGTCTTCTTATGCAATGAGTGGAGCTCAAACAATTCAAAAGTAAACAGTATTATCAGGTTGTCACAGTCAGGAGCTAATTGATAATTAATACTGTTGAAACTAAATAATTGAAAAGGAGATTTTTTCCAAGTCTATTTCCGACATAAAAACATACCAAAATTCCACTACTGTATATTTATTACTATATTACTCTTCTGGAAAAGATTTCAGGACAAATTAAAACCTTACATTACACACTAGTCAGACTGAGGTTTTTCCATTTACATTGAAATGTATTTGTGTTTGTACACAAAATTTTATCCAATTTCCCATCATGAAATGCACAAAGAACCCAATGCGGGCTTGGTTTGGTGATCTGCAGGCCAAACTAAACATTTTGGTTAATAACACCCACCCTTTTTAAAGGAATTTCCGCTTTTTGTGCACACCAGAATGGAGGATCTTATAAAAGAAATCAAAATGCAAGTGTGATTAACTTCAAAGGTAATAAATTGCTGGAAATGTGCTTGTTTAGCTTATGGCTACAACACAACAATCAGTTCAAACATAGCTCAGAAATATATTTTTTTTGTCCTCATCTAAAATAAGTCATATTTGAATAACAATAATTAGGACATGCTTAATGCCAGTGCTATGCCACATCACCACATGCCTTCTATATATTGTCAGCTACACCTGTGTAAAATTTGGAACATCTAGGCCCAACTTTGTGGGAGCTGTGGACTTTTTAGTTAGTTGTGTCAATGGCGCCATCAAGTGGCCAAAATATGAGAATTACTTTTACTGACTTCTGTGACACTGGAAAACATACTAGAACCTTTTACCATCATTGAAAATATTACAGAATGCTAGTATATGATGGATAATGACAAACCAGTTTGAAACCATGTTGAACTGAATTAAAACAAGGTTTGTTTGTTTATATTTAAAAATGACATGCACTGTGACAAAACTCGCAAAAAGCTGAATTATATACACTGCTAACTACACCAATCAAGCATTACATTATGACCACCTGCCTAATATTGTGAAGGTTCCCCTTGTGCAGCCAAAACAGCTCTGACTTGCCAAGACATGGACTTCAGACCTGCTCCAGCACGTCTTACAGATGCTCGATCAGATTGGGATCTGGGGAATTTGGAGGCCCGGTCAACACCTTGGACCCTTTATTGTGTTCCTCGAGCTGCTCCTGAGCAGTGTTTGCGGTGTGTCAGGGCACATTGTCCTGCTGGGGGGCCACTTCCATCGGGTAGTGTTGTTGTGGTAAGGGGGTGTACTTGGTCCACAACAGTGTTTGGATGGGTGGTGCATGTCAAGTGGCATTCAAATGAATGCCAGCACCCAAGGTTTCCCAGCAGAACATCGCATTGTGATGAGATGATCAATGTTATATTGCAGGCGTTTGTGGTCCATAGCAGAAGTGCTGCCGTACCACATGGTGATACAGCTGGTCAAGATGCTCTCAACAATGCAGCTGTAGAAGTTGCTGAGGATCTCAGGCGAAATGCCAAACTTCCTCAGCCTCCTCAGAAAATACAGCCGCTGTTGGGCCCTCTTTACCAGCTGTGTGGTGTAGAGTGACCAAGTGAGGTCCTCACTGATGTGGACTCCCAGGTATTTGAAGCTGCTCACCCTCTCTACTTCAAGCTCTCGGATGTACAGTGGTCGATGAGATCTCCTCGTTTTCCTCATGTCCACTATTTCTTTCCTTTGTCTTGTCTGTGTTGAGGGTGAGATTGTTGTCCTCACACCATGACACCAGACTGGCCACCTCCCTCCTGTAGGCCGCTTCGTCCCTGCCAGTGATGCATCCTGTCACTGCGGTGTCATCCGTAAACTTTAGGACGATGTTGTCCTTTTGAGAGGCAACACAGTTGTAGGTGAACAGGGTGTAGAGGATGGGGCTTGGGACGCATCCCTGTGGATGTGCGAATATTTGTAATAATGGTGGCTGAAGTCCTATTACCAACCCTGACAGACTGGGGCCTGCCAGTCAAAAAGTCTAGGAGCCAGTCACGGAGGGTGGGGTGCAGACCAAGTGTAGACAGTTTGTCGTTGAGTTTGTAGGTGATGACTATATTGAAGGTGGAGCTGTAGTCCACAAAGAGCGTCCTGATGTAGGAGTCTTTATTTTCCAGATGGGAGAGGGAATAGTGGAGAACAGCTTCGATGGCGTCTGAGGTGGACCTGTTGGGCCGGTAGGCATACTGCAGGGGGTCCAGGGTGTCTGGTGTGCTGCTCTGAATATGGGTCAGCACCACTCTCTCATGATGATTGGAGTGAGTGCTACTGGGACGATGGTTGTGGTCTTGAAGCAGTAAGGAACGGTGCTGTGACTGAGGGAAAGGTTGAAGATGGAGGTGAGAACATCAGCCAGCTCGTTGGCACATGCTCTGAGAGCCCGCCCAGGGATGTTGTCTGGTCCAGCTGCCTTGTGGGGGTTGATCTTCCCAGAACTTTGTGTACCTGGCCTGATGAGGGGGGTCGGGGGGTCCCGGTGTGTGTGTGCCTCCTCTCTGTGGTGTGGTTGGAGGTCTGAAGCAGATGTAAAAGATATTGAGGTCATCTGGCAGGCTGTCTGTGGAGCTGATGGTGCTGATGGTGCTGGTGGTGGTCCTGTAGTCTGTGATGTGCTGCAGGCCTTGTGGCATCCGCCCGGAGTCAGCAATGGAATAGAAGCCATCCAGCTTCTCTCTTTACTGCCTTTTGGCCGCTATGATGGCTTTATTCAGTCCATACTTCGCAGCTTTGTACTCCGTATCATTGCATGATTTAAATGCAAGAGAGCGAGCACGAAGCATGTGACTTACCGGTTGGGAAACTTCTTGACTTGTATGGTGGGCATGATGTTGTCGACACAAGTGCTAATATACCCAGTCACATACTCAGCATAGTCCTATATGCTGACAGAAGAGTCATCCAGAGTGGCTGCAGCTTTAAACACATCCCAATCTGTCCGAGCAAAAAAGTCCTGCAAGGTGCTCTCAGTATCTGGGTCCAGAGTTTAACTTGTTTAGTCGCAGGGTTTGTTTGTTTCAGTCTTTGTCTGTAGGCCGGATACAGGAACAAAGAGATGCATGCTACTGTAAAAGATGATCCAGTGTGTTCTTATCACAGGTGGGTGAAGTACAGTCCGTAAATTGCAGTGGTTAAAGTCACCAGCAGCGATAAAAACAGCATCAGGATGAGCTGTCTCTTGCGTGCTGATGACATTGTGGAGATGGCTGAGCGCAGCCATGGAGTTAGCTCGTGGGGGGATGTAAACAGCGGCCAAAAACACAGCAGTAAATTCCCTCGGTAGATAATAGGGATGGTATCTCAGCAGTAAAAACTCCACATCTGGCAAACAGTGCTCGTAAACAGTCTGTATATCTCCACACCACGAGTTGTTGACAAACACACACACACCTCCCCCTTTGGCCTTAACAGAGGCTGCAGTCCGGTCTCCTCACTGTACGGAGTGAGTCTGTAGCTGAACGGCGCAGTCTGTGACTGAAAGCCAGGTCTCGGTGAAGATTAGAGCGCAGCACTCTCTTATTTCCCACTGTGTTGTAATCCTGGCTCTTAGCTCGTCCAGCTTGTTTTCCAGAGACCGCACATTAGCTAGCAAGAGGCTGGGTAGTGGTGGTCGGCTAGTGCAAGCTTTTACCCTAGCATGGAGCCCTCCCCTCTTGCCCCACTCTCCTGGGGTCAGCTAGCTCACTCAAGCTCGGTGTTCCGGGGCCTTCCCGGGGCTGGTGGTGGTGGTGGCCATTGGGGCGGACAATGTGTTGTACCTCCGGTGGTATAGAGCCAGTAAAATCAAAATGACCATTTGAGGCGATGTCCAGCAATGCCTGTCTGTTGTATGTTAGCAGTGCATGGCATGTGTGCATTGCAGCGAAAGCAAAAAACACAAAAAAGAAGAAAAGGTCGGCCTTCAAAAGCGGAGCGAACAAACACGTCTGCCCGGAGTGATGGTGACATTGCGCCATGGTCCTTCCTTCCCTTCTTGCTTCTTTGCACCATATGCATTGGGTTTTGGTAAACAAGGTCAAGAGCACAGCTTCTGTAAAAAAAATTTTTTTTAAAAAGCCTAAGAAAATCCAGTGGACTGCGGGCAACCCTGGTCCCTTGCTGTAGTCCAGGCTGTCTTACAGGCATGGAGATCAGTGGAGCAGGCTCAACATCCTCGTTCCCACCAAACATTTGACGTCTGATAGACGTCCAGATCATGTCTATATTGCGTCCGTCGGTCCAAGACCAATTCTGGACCACTACACGACGTGCAAACTAGGTCTGCTATTTGGACGTCTAATCATGACCCCACTTGGACGTCAATATGCAGTTGAACATTTGAACGTCGGGCTAGGTCACTTATTTCGACGTCTAAGACAGGTGCAGGTAATTGACATGATGTAATTTATTTATTTACATTATTATTATTATTATTATTATTATCATAGTAGTAGTAGTAGTATGGGCATGATGACATATTTTGTGATTAAACATTATTTTTGAATAAAAGTAATATTTTTGTTTGTTTACATTTTTGTTTTTCTCTTTTAAAATAGTGTTATTCTGTTTATTACAACAATAAAGGTGTAGCCTTTGGGGAGGTGGGGGGGTGTTACAGTCAACGCCATTGTGATTGGCTGAGGCATTGCGTCATCAACGTACATCCTAAGAGCCACTCCCATTGGCCCAGGTGTTTCTCTAAAGCAAATGGCCGCTCGGTTCTGTGCACCTTCGACAAAGCAATCCGAAAATCAGCGTCGTCCACTAACTTGCAGGTAAGTTCGGTCAGCACATAGACCCATAAGTTAATTTTATGTCCATTTATGCATTTATAGCGTTTGCCGTTTTAGCTTTATGCCTCAAACCTGTTGTTGCTACAATTAGCATTACATCTGCTAACGTTAGCTTTTGAACACGACCAATTTTGTTTAACGTACAACGAAACCGGCGAAAAATAAATATATGGAGTGAAGCGCTGGAGCCGTGGGCCATTACACGACCGTTATCGGCAACAGGCCTCCAGTGTTAACGAGCAGGAGGGCCATTGTGTTGAGCTGGGGAGCGGCCGGGTGTTAGCAGCGGATGCTAACCGCTAACGCTAGTCGAAGTTGGCATCGAGCTACCTCACAACACAGCCATCTTTCTTGTTACCGGTCGAGGCTTTATTTGTCGGCTCCAGCGCTTATTTCTTTTTCTTTGACGTGCTGCTGCTGAGATAGACAGAGAGAGAGAGAGAGATTAGCACTTGCTAACACCCGGGACAGCTAATGGGGCTAGCAGCACAGACCAATATACAGGCGGGGGGAGGGGGCGCTTCAGACACAGCCACGTGGAGGTTTGCAGCCAAATGCTTAACAATTTAGTGCAGTGGAGTACTGTATTGTAAAGTTTTAGTAGGGTGTTTCTAAATCCTTTTTTCTTATCCTTTTGTCAGGTGGTGTTTGGTCCTCTTGAAATTGAGTGAGGTGTCCTGCCCTTTGGAAGCCACCTAAACAAGGTACAGATTGTGACCTCATGCTCCTTTGCACACACCCAGTCAAATAAATTGTCAGACTAAACTGACTTGTACTACATCTGTGTCTACAGATGGCTATGAAAATGAGAGAATGGCGGAAATGCCAAAGAGACATGGATAAACTTCTGCGTCATGACAGCGAAGATGAACATCAGAGCAGTGACATTAATAGCGATGTTGTGCCTGGGAGTCAGAGTAGTTATAGCAGTGTGCCTAGGACCCCACGCAGTTTAACAAGTGACAGCGTTCCTAGTTCTGATTTTGACACTGATTTGGACTATTTGTCTACTGACTCCGAATATGAACCAAATGATGATGAAGCTGAAGCGGTCAGCAACCTTGAAGATGACCTTAGGCAGTGGGCTACAGAGCACAAAGTGACACACAGAGCACTCAACGGGTTATTGTCCACATTGAGAAAGCAAGGGCACCTGTTGCCTGTGGATTGCCGGACACTCCTTGGTACACCACAACAAAACACAACAGAGCCTAAATGTGGGGGGAACTACAAGTACTACGGCTTAGAAAAGGGAATCTGTCATTACCTAAGTTTGATGGACAATAATGATGTGCACCTCACTGTAAACATTGACGGCATCCCACTTTTCAAAAGTAGTGGAGTCCAATTCTGGCCAATACTGGTGAAGTGTGACCATTTTGAGCCCTTTATTGCAGCAATGTTTAGTGGGAAAAGTAAGCCAAGTCCACTTGAGGACTATCTGAAAGACTTTTTGACCGAGTACAAACATCTCAAAGACAATGGTATAGTTTATAAAGGTCAGACCTACACTGTCAACATTGATGCTCTCATCTGTGATGCGCCAGCACGGGCATATCTCAAATGTATTAAGGGTCATGCTTCGTATGAGAGTTGTGAGAGATGTGTAATCAGAGGTACTCGTGTGGAGGGAAGAATGGTATTCAGTGAACAGCAATGCACTTCTCGAACAGATGACCGTTTCTCTTTTTGAGCGATTTAAGCAAATAAACCCCCAGGCCTTCATTTGGTGTTTTACGGTATTCTTTACACACAAGACAGTAGTTATAGGCTCAATCATATGTTTCAGCCTTCTCTGGTCTGGTGGAGCGTGCCAGTGGATCTGGGGGAAGGGAGACATCAACACCAGGTAAATATTTAACAGAAGTAATGCTCACCTTTTTGTTTACATTTCAACTATTTTCCATCTCTGAACATTCTTTCTTTTTTAGGCTCTCACCTGTCGACGTCCAGTAAGTGTTCATCTCATGACTTTGCTATTTTATCAGGCCTTGTGAAATTTAAGGACATCTGTTGTGTTTTTCAGGATCTCGACATGCAGCCAAAGGTAGTGTCATTGTTGGCCATCGCTCCAGGTAAAGAAACAAGATAAGGCATATTGTGTCAGTTAGAAAACTGCACAGTGATTAAAATTTGAATGGAACTACATCCAGTGATGGATCCAGCAACCAACGCAACAATGTGTCCTAATAAAGGTCCAGTTCCAGATATCGCCACAGGTCCAGCAGCGACAGAGAGGCCTCTAAGCGGCGCCGCAGGTCCGGCAGCGACAGAGAGGCCTCTAAGCAGCGCCACAGGTCCGGCAGCGACAGAGAGGCCTCGAAACGTCATACCTGCCCCCCCCATCACACACCAAGGCCGAGTGAGTTGTCCTAAGACCACTATTTTCATCAAAACACTTCAGTCAGTAGCATTGATGTACTCTAAAACTACTAATGTGGCACAAATCTGTTGAGAGTTCTGTCGTTTGGTAATTTCTAAAACATACTTTCTGTGGTGCAGATGCAGGGAGTGGAAAGTGGACCTTCCCGTTGCCATGGGATGGTAAGTGTGTAGTCTAATATGCAGTATGCGATTTGTGAAAAAAACAGGGGGGGGGGTTAGTTTTCTCTCCCTCCCTGTTCAGATTCAGAAAACCTTTATTGTCCCCTGCACATAGCAGTGGAAATGTTTCTTAAACATGTGCATACGTGCGCTTAATGGAAACATAAAATCACAGTTTAGCATAACATAAAACAAACAACAAATAGATACAGAATGACACAAGCAAGATACAGAATTCCATTTCATTCCAGTTTTCAATTATGAGTCGCTTCTAGGGTCAGGGAAAAATCAATTCATGTGCATGTTTCTTATCGTCCACAATTCTGTGTCGATTCATAAACTTCAGAAATTGATCTTTTAACATCTGTCTCTCACAGTCTTCCATACACAGCGTTGCAGCAAGCTGTGTTGTTGCTAGTTAAGTTGCTGCAAACAACTCTGTTAATTGATAAGACTAAAACGCTCTATTGAATGTCTGTGACTGGGCTTGTGCAGATCAGCGACCACATTTTCTTTTTTGCCCTTATAAAATACACACTGCTGTGCAGCTGATTGGGGCTCAGACGTAGGTTACATCTTTAGATTTTGAACTTTTTATAAATCAAAATCAAATTTTATTTGTATAGCCCAAATTCACAAATCACAGTTTGCCTCAGAGCGCTTTACAATCTGTACAGAGACGACATCCTCTGTCCTTCGACCCTCGAAAGTGCAAACACAAAGAAAGAGCCAGAGAGAGGAACAGTGGTGCTCCTCTTGACAGCTCATCTGTGCAGCTGCAAGTGAACCAGCTGGAGAGCGCAGCGCTGTCCTGATGCACATCATTCGAGAATCACTTTTGAATTTAATCGAACCATGAGACACCCGAAGATTTATATCCCTAGTGTCTTCATTTTCTACATCAATTGTAGGGTGGTTTCTTCCCATCATGTCAGAAAACATTTTAACCAAAAAAAAAAAACAACCTACGCTTGTATTAATGACAAACACTGAGGCTGATTACAAAACCATTGTGAACCAGCTAGCTAGCCTAGCAATTCATATTGGAGGTAACTATTGTAATCAACAAATGTGCTCATTTATTTCAGTGTACCAGAAGAAGGTCTTGGGGTTGTTGGTTGAGGTCCGAAATGAACTGAAGGTTGCACAGCCTGCATCTTCAACTGCCCATATCGAAAGGATGGCCACGGTCGATGATTTTGATAAAGAGGAGCATCGCCTAATAACTGACAAAGCAGGCTTTGACACTTTGGTAGGTTTTACAAGTGTGGAATACAGAACCAGTGCACTCACACACTGGGGACTGTCAGTCAACGTTGTCATGTACTTATTTCAACAGGTGAAGCAAATAGCAAAAGTTGGTGGCAAGACAACCAAGGACTGTGTCCACAAGGTTCTTGACAGGTATGTTTCTACATGAAGTATTAATTTTGTGTTTAATGTTTGGCTAGTATGGCAAGGCAATTTTATATGTATAGCCCATTTTTACAAACAGTTTGTCTCAAGGGCTTCATGGCATCATAACAACATCCTCTGACCTCAGACACTCACATCGACTGAGGAAAAACTCCATAGAGTGAGCAACAGAGGAGGGATCCCTCACCCAGGACGGACAGACGTGCAATAGATGTTACAGACAAGAAAACAGTTTATAACACAGAGTGGTTAGCATGAAAATGTTAACTAACAACAGCTGAAGAAGGAAGCTTCTGGTAGGGGGGGGGAGGCAGGGAGAGCAGGCCAGCTTAATGGGAGGACTGGATGGCAGACTGAATCATAGGAAGGTAGTGCAGGCCGGTTTAACAGCTGGGGAAAAGGGGGGGGCACTTCAAAGTGCAACAGATAATGATAATGATTTGATTATGATTTATTTAGCACATAGTCAGTTACAATATCTATAGAATAAGTAAAACAAACAAGAAAAAAAACAACAAGAAAAAGACGTTATACACAGTGGACATGCTGGGAGGTCAGAAAAAAAACCCTCAAGGGGCTTGTCAAGAGAACGGTTACAGTTCAAAATGAGAGGATATGTGCTTTTTCAATGTCTGAACTTTTTTTCTGGCTGTGGATCAGACTGCATGTTTTCATTAGCAGTGTCTGTATTCTGAGTATGCAATAACAAGTGAAAATTGAATTAAAAGTTCACAACACAATGCATTGTATAGACTAGCTGCCCTTTATCAATGTATTATGAAGGGTTTATGACATGTGCTATTCCTCTGTTATCCCTGCATATTATTGTTCAAATTGATTCATAGATGTATTCTATTTTCCTTTAGACTCTTCACTAATGCCCTGATGACCAGTTTTAACATGAAGGGCAAGGGGAAAAAGGGGAAAAAAGCTTTGGAAAATACACAAATCTACAGAGCAATACAAGGTAAGCCTATATTTCATGTTGACGGTAAGGGAGTCAACAAGGGAAAACGATTTTTTTCTGCTTAAAAAAGGTCCTGAAGACCGAAACGTTGTCTCTTTTGTCTTTTGCAAGTGATTGGACAGTGTGCGGGAGACACTTTTTTCCCCTTGTTGACTCCAATCCCATGTTCCAATGCACCTGTCTTTTTTAAAGATTCTATTTAGGTGTGCATCAGCCTAGTCTATACCATGTTGAAGGGAAGAAAATTTTGATCCTGCCAATCTCTAAATAATGACTTGAAAACATTTCCTTCTCCGTTGACATTTAAAATACAATGCCAACTGTCTACAATGGCCGATGGTTTTTGATGCATAGCATGAGCAACATATTTTTGCTTACAGATATGCAGACTTGGTGTATGACCGCCGTTTGCCTTTACATATTTCTTATCATTTGTCTTTATCTACTTGCAGATGGAGTCATGCAGTTCGACAGTCAGGCCACAGAGGACCAAATAAGGAGCCATGCTTCAGAACATCTGAAGCATGCCCCGCAAAGGAGTGGAGGGGGGGGCTTCACCGCCACTCAAGACTAATTTTGTGACAGTGGTTTTACATGTTCTACACTGTAGTTGCTGTTCTCAGCGTTTGTGCATAATAATTAAAAAAAACACAAATCATGAATAGTAATTACAAAAAAAAACACAAAGGGAATGTGTGTGTTTGTGTGTTAAAGTTCATTTTTGGGTGAACTATCCCTTTGACATAGAAACAGTATATAGGGTTATTACTGTTCCTGGCTCCTATAGAGTTATTGCTGTTATATACAGTATATATTTTATATTCTTATATTTGTATAGTCAGAGTACTTGTATTTTACCTTTTTTTTATTTATTTTTACACGTTTGTATATACTGCCTGCTGTTGCAATTAAAAATGGGTGACAAAACAGTCAGGATTTGATTGTGATTTATTATAACGTGACTGTAGAAACGTGTCCAGAAGGTAGGAACCTGTTTTCCTGTACCAGCTAATTTTACTGTAGCGTCATTTGGTTATGCATAGGAACTAAACCAGTAAAAAAAAAAAGAGTAATATGAGTTATAATTTGACGTAGAAAAGACGTCCACAACGACCATATTTGGACTAGAAATAGCTCCTGCACGGCGGTACTGTGGACGTCATAAATGGACGTCAAGTATACGTTGAAAGAAAGACGTCGTCTGGAGTAACAGTCTGCACCTTGAGGTGACCTAAATTAGACGTGCAAAAATGACTTGGAAAAGACGTCGTTTGGACGTCTCTTTGCGCAGTGGGTTGTCACCTGTACACCACTGCTCTTGAGCTGTGTGGAGGGCATGAGGAGTTGCTCACGGCGTCTTTCCTCTAGCACAGGAATGTGAATTGAGCAGAGGTTGATGTGCTGGGAGCATCATCCCCTGATCCAGTGGGGGTAGGAGACAGCCCAGCAGGGGAGGTGGCGCTGGTGGCTGCAGAAGTGGAGCATTGCCGCTTCTGTCTACTTCGGGAGGAAGTCAGGTGCTTGACTTGGCTCTTGTCAGTCACCCAATCTGAACCACTGTCTTCAGCTGGCCATCAGCAAACGTGTCTTCTCTCTGTGAATCATATTCACTGTCCCTACTGTCATCAGACGACACCATTGCCAACTCCACAACCTCCATCTCTTTGAACCAGGTCTTCTTTCCGGCCACAGACATGGTTAAATATACAATCAAACAAAATACGAATAAAAAGGTGAAAAAATGCTGTGAAAATGCCCCAAGACAGTCTGGCTGCAGACCTCCACTGTCAGGACCCTTCGTTGCAGACCTGCACTGTGAGGCCCCCTCCACTGTGGGGACCGGAAGTTGATTCAACGCTTTTCAAAATAAAAGCGAATATACCGGAAGCACGCATTTTTCGTTCCCCATGTAAATAAATATATAAATATATATTTTGGGTTAAAAAAAAATTACTCATAATAATTCAACCAACGAAGCCCTTTTTCTCGAATGATTTTTTTTTGTACATACAGTACATACCTGCATGTTGTGTCTTAAATATAGACATAACTCAAGGGTCAATATTGTATGGTCGTCAAAGTTGTGAAGGGTGTCCTTCCACTCCTGGTACCTATAAACCATTCGGCATTGTGGACAACACCGGTAATAGGTTGGAACATCTAGAAAAAAGAAAACATGAATACAAGAAATGCAAGTAGTTACAAATGGGACTCAAGCTACTGCACAAGTCGGCCTCAGGCTTAGATCTTTAATAATCAACATAATGCATTATTTAAGAATTGAAAATCATAAAGATGAAATTAAAATATCTTACTTTCAAGTAAGCCATTCATGGTGACGTTCTTGGCTTTTTTTGTGATTCTTGTTGAGTTTTGAAGACGCACTGACCCTGGACTGTTTGTGCAAACAGTCTCTGTTGGGTGCAATTCTGTCAGATGATCAGTCAGGGCCTTTGGCTTCAGGAGGTCATCTGGCAAGTCAGCTGGGATTTTTTTATTACTATACAAGTACTTTACAAGCCACTCCAAAGTATCATCCGGTGGCGGATAGCCAGTGTCCTGGTGCTTTTCTGGTGTTGTACTGGCTGCCTCAGTTTTGAAGATGTCCCGGTTTGTCTGGAATAAGTGCCACTTGCCTACATTTTTGTGCACACATGACCTTCTAGGTTTGGCACAGGGACAATGTCAAGCATTATCTTCGGTCTTGTAAGACACCATTACCCTTTCAAGGCAACTGTAGTGATTTACAGATGGCTCATGGATAGAAAAACAAAAGTGCTTCTGGCTCTCTTGAAGAGATACTTGAACACACAGAGGCACATGAGTTGCTTTGGCATATCTTTGTCTTTTCAGGTAGGTTGTCTTTTTAGCATCACCAAAAAATTTCAACGGCACCATCTCTGGATCGCAGGAATTCCTCTGTTGCCATTTCAGTACAGTAGTCCAGTGAACGAATGTGGTCACAGTGCCAAAACGTTAATCCACTTCTAACAGTCATAAGATGATACTGCCTGCATTCCTGTAACTCACACTCTATTTTATGAACATGACCCCGGGTTTTGTTCTGCACATGTATGGGCACAGAAAACCCATGCCTTGTTTTCTGCACTGCAGAAATGCCATTGGTAGCATCTACACAGACACTCATAAAGTGATCCTTAACTGTTATGTCCTTTGATTTTCCACTGTGTTTTCTCTGGATATGTTTGACCATGTTTTTCTTGTAGATAGTGTTGTTGCAATGAGGGCATTTATCCTTTTTCAGGGATAATCTTGAATCTCTATTCCCTGTGGCAGCAGGTAAAACCAAGGAGGACACTGAAGCTGTATCTTGTTCAGAAGCAGTCAAATCTTTAGAGGTGGAGACTGTGGCTTGCAGGAGCGTGGATAGAGGTGCGGCAGTTGTGTTTTATTGCTCTGCTGAAGCTAAGCTGGAAGAGGAGTGATCCGGTAAAGATAAAACCGAGGAGGACACTGCAGCTGTATCTTTGTGGGTGGGAGGAGAGGTCTGTTCTGGAGAGGCGGCAGTCATGGCACCCTGGCAAGCCTCCAAGTGTCTTGTCATGTCTGGCCTTCTCAATATAGTTTTACTGCACACAGGGCAATGATAGTGTCCCTGATCTCTGCAGTTCAACCCACATCTGCAGATAATTTAGTTAGGGACCAATGACAAATAAGTAAGTACACACTATAAAAACTGTTTGTACTCTCTTTCTGGGCACGAGTGCATGCGCGCACACACACCACACAATATATCAGCAACATTCAACTTTTCACTTAAATTTTCATTTTCTGCTATTGATTTTGGCTCACATAACTCACAAAAATTTTGACTTGCAGAGCAGAGAATCCTATTCTAAACTAAATCAGAAACATCACACACACAGACAAGTGAGGTGTTAGGTGTTCTTCACTGCTACTTCCATCCATCCATCCATTTTCTTCTACTTATCCGGGGCCGGGTCGTGGGGGCAGCTGTCTGAGTAGGGACACCCAGACTTCCCTCTCCCTAGACACTTCCTCCAGCTCCTCCAGGAGGATCCCAAGGCGTTCCCAGGCCAGCCGGGTGACATAGTCACTCCAGCGTGTCCTGGGTCTTCCTCTGGGTCTCCTCCTCCCGGTGGGACATGCCTGGAACACCTCCCGAGGGAGGCGTCCAGGGGGCATCCGATACAGATGCCCGAGCCACCTCAGCTGGCTCCTCTCGATGTGGAGGAGCAGCGGCTCTACTCCAAGCTCCTCCCGTGTGACAGAGCTCCTCACCCTATCATTCGACCTTGGTAGCTGAGCTTCAAGCAGCAACAGAGCGCAGCAGAGCCAAGCTTGAGATAACTTGCACTACAAAACTGCGAGAAAGGAGAAAAGGAGAAAAAGACCTGAAAAGGAAATGGGAAAACCATATGAGGCAATGTTGGAGGCTATGAACGCATTGAGAGAGGAGGTAAAGGAAAAAAAAGGAGGTAATGGAAATGCTCAAGACAAGCTCGACCGAAATCATGAAGAAGATGGAACCTCTCAAAAAGATGACTGCTGAAATCAATCAGCTCCACGAAGAGAATGCAAAAAAAGACCAACTGCTAAAGGAGCTGGGGAACAAAGTGGAGGAGCTGGAACAGCAAGGGAGACTCAATGAGGTGATTGTGACGGGCCTCAAGATTAAGCACCAGACCTACGCAAAGGCGGCTGCGACTGCGGCCAACCCGTTGGAGCCTGATGAATCAGATATCAAATCCGTGGAGAAACAGGTGTCTGAATTCCTGGCTGACAAAGATATCAAGGTGGATTTCAACAACGTGGAAGTATGTCACCTCTTACCCCGGAGGAAGGACTCTGGAACACGAGCTGTCGTGCTGAGATTCACCAACAGAAAATACAAGACAGCACTGCTGAAGCAAGGCAAGAAGCTCAAAGGCTCGGACGTCTACATCAACGAGAATCTCACCAAAAAGAATGCGAGCATCGCCAGAAAAGCTCGACAACTGAAGAAAGGAGGCAAGATCCAACACACCTGGACGGCGAACTGCAGAATCTACATCAAAACGATTGGATCTTCACCAGAAGAAGTCAAAAAAACAAATTCAACAATTAAGGTATGGCTGACGATCACTCCATAACTACAGAGCAACAAAGGTCAAGGGTTCTTACACAGTCCAAAAAGACAATGAATATAACAGAGAGGATTGCCATACATGAAAATGTGGAGCTGATAACACATCAACATGTGAAACACACCTTAACAGACCCGAACGGAGGAATTGACCCGGAAAATCACTTCTACTGTAACATGACTGAGAAATGCCAATACTACACTGATGAGAAATACAACGAGAGCATTGAGATGGAGGGGAAACTGTCTCTCATTCACTTTAATAGCAGGAGTCTATATACCAACTTTGACCACATCAAGGAATACCTACACCACTTCAAAAATCCTTTCAACATCATTGGGGTGTCGGAAACATGGATTAATGAAGACAAAGGCGCAGATTTTTGCCTGGAAGGATATAAACTTGTTTGTGTGAACAGAAGAAACAAAGGTGGAGGTGGAGTGGCCCTTTTCATTGACAATAACATCAAGTTCGAGACGGTACAAAATATGTCTATAGCTGTTGAACATTTAATGGAATGTGTGACAATTGAAATCTGTATTGCAAAAGGTAGAAATATATTGATAAGTTGTGTTTACAAAGCACCAGATTCCAAGATAGAAGATTTCAATGAATGTGTGGGTGGGATATTCTCAGAAACTAGCCAAAAGAGGGTATTCATCTGTGGTGATGTAAATATTGACCTACTTAACCCAAAAAATAATACGATGATAGATGAGTTTACTAATACGATGTATTCGATGGGCCTACAACCTCTCATTACACGACCAAGTAGAATCACTACACACAGTGCCACTTTAATCGATAATATTTTCACTAATATTATGGGGAATGACATAACAAGAGGGCTACTGATAAATGATATAAGTGACCACCTACCAATCTTTGCTATCTATGACTGGAAACACACTGTGAGACGGATACAGACCAACTACACGTATAGAAGGGTTAGGAATGAAAAAGGATTGAATACACTAAAAAATGAATTAATAAGGCAAAACTGGAGCAATGTTTACAATACAACAGATGTGAATGATGCATATGATGCCTTCTTGCATATATTTAAAACACTGTATGACAAGCACTGTCCGGTAAAAAAAAGAAAAAACAACCAGAGCAAAGAGGGGAAACCTTGGCTGACAAAAACATTGATAAATGCCTGCAAGAAGAAAAACACCCTGTACAGACAATACATAAAATTAAGGACGGACCAGGCAGAAATGAGATACAAACGATACAGAAACAAACTAAATAATATCCTAAATAATCACAAAAAAGAATACTACAGTAATCTACTAGCAGAAAACAGGAACTATACCAAAAAACTATGGGATATTCTAAATGATGTGATCAAAAACAAAAATTCAAAACCCAGCTACCCTCCCTACTTTAAGGATAATAATATGAAGGAAGACAATATGGAAATCATAGCAGAAAGATTCAATAACTTCTTTGTTAATGTGGGGCCAGATCTAGCCAAGGACATTCCTGACTCACCCCTACACTGGGACCACTTTGATAAGGACAGAGGCAGAAATTCGAACACAATGTTTCTCACACCAGTGAAGGACACAGAGATTAGACACCTAGTAAACAAATGCGTATCCAAAACATCCACCGATGTCAATGACCTCGACATGAAGCTAATAAAGACAGTATTAGATGGAATAATTTCACCTCTCACATATATCTGCAACCTGTCATTCCAAACTGGAGTATTTCCCACCAAAATGAAAGTTGCAAAACTGGTCCCACTGTACAAGAAAGGTGATATACACGAATTTACAAATTATAGACCAGTCTCAATACTGCCACAACTGTCTAAAATCCTAGAGAAATTATTTAACAATAGGCTAGATAGCTTTATCAACAAACATAATCTATTATACGATAGCCAATATGGATTCAGAACAAAACACTCAACTGCTCTAGCTCTAACGGAATCTGTGGAATTCATCACTGATGCTATTGACCAAAAATTACACTCAATAGGAATCTTCATAGATCTAAAAAAGGCATTTGACACAATTAACCATGATATTTTGGTAGCTAAACTGGAAAGATATGGTGTTAGAGGTATAGTGTTGACATGGGTCAAGAGCTACCTACACAAGAGATCCCAATATGTTAAAATGGGAGAGAACTCATCAACTTGTTTGGACATAGTCTGTGGGGTCCCGCAGGGGTCGGTACTGGGTCCAAAGCTGTTTATACTATATATAAATGACATATACAAAGTATCCAATATTCTGAAATTAATATTATTCGCAGACGATACAAATATTTTCTGTTCGGGGAATGATTTGAACCAATTAGTGGAAACAGTCAATAATGAAATGGCCAAGCTCCATATGTGGCTCAATATAAATAAACTATCACTAAATCTAGAGAAAACTAAATACATGCTATATGGGAAGAAGGGCCACAACAAGAGTATTAACATTCAAGTTAATGGAGTGAATATCGAAAGGGTCAATGAATACAATGTGCTGGGGGTGACTATCGATGACATGTTAAACTGGAAAACCCACATTAGACACTTAAAAAGCAAACTTGCCAGGAGTGTGTCCACACTTTGGAAAGCACAAAAACTACTTAATCAAAAAGCACTATATCTGTTGTACTGTGCACTAGTCTCTCCACACCTACAATACTGTGCAGAGGTCTGGGGACACACGTATAAAGGTAACACACATCCCCTGCCAATGCTTCAAAAAAAGGCTTTGAGAATTCTACATTTTGCCAAATACAGGGAACACACCAATCAACTATATATCAAATCCAAATTACTCAAATTACATGACTTAATAAACTACCGCACAGTACAAATGATGTACAAGGCTGCCAACAAAAGCCTCCCTCACAACTTACAAATACTATTCCTACATAGACAGGAGGGACACAATCTGAGAGGGAACTTTGTTTTCAGACAGAGAAAGGTACGAACTACATTAAAGTCTTTTACCATGTCGGTCACGGGTGTCAGACAATGGAATAATCTTGATGAGGAAGTCAAAAAATCTGCAAATCTGAGTGTTTTCAAAAAAAAGTATGTAAATATGATTATTAATCGTTATAAACTGAACCAAGAAGAGAGTTTGGTAAAGGTCAGAGGCAGGAATCAGCAGACGCTATGTTGAGACTACAGGGAAGAATAAACAAGAACCAACTGTACCCAAACAATAGCTGACACTGAAAAGTACAAATATCCACTTGTGTGAAGAATTCAACTGTCTCTGTTAATCGAGACACAAAGGAGAATCAATTGGTCCATGATGGAGTTGCTAAACTGGTCACTGAATGCAATCGGCAGACTGTTCTCAACAAGGCATACTGGTTCTGGTGAGCCTACATGCCTGGACGGGACCTTCATGGCCGGCTACACAATGGATGGATGGGGAAAATGGAGAGTCGTGTGCCTTGCCGCAATGGATATAGAGGACGTTGAGGACGTGTACATATTCACGTTCATGACAATCGGAATGCTCTCCCTGGGATATGGAATGTTCATGCAACTTCGGAAGCTGAGAAAGATCGCTGCTGAGCAGACCAGTGTGAGGGCTGACAACGCCAAAACTCGGAGTGCTGTGGTGGAGATGCGATCTGGCCTTTCCACAATTTGCAAGTACATGGGAAAGATGCGAGCAGACGTGGCTTCTAATCAAGAGGTCTTGGTGAAGCTAAGCACGGCGAAAGCTCCAGAAGACATGGATGAATAAAGACGGCAATACGGGCTCTCACACCATCCCAGTTAACAACCAAATAACTGAAACTAACCTATATCGATTGGACCACCTTATGACCGTGTTACACTCCAGGCAACAAGTAGAGACTGTCGTTCACTCATGATGGACTAATATAGACACTGTGCAGACACACACGTAGTCTGTTGACTGTCTAGAGCTGGACTGCAGCTCTGTTCACTGCATGCTGCTGTAACATGTATGTCAAAATACAAAAGAAATATAATTTGTGGAAATAATGTATTCTGTGGGTAACGGGGGCGGGACTAGATAAGCATCTGCTTCTTCCGCTTTCCCTTTCGGTCATGTGTACTACCTGATTTTAACTAAGATGAAGTGTGATGATTACTGTCTAATAACATGCCGAAATAAATAAATAAATAAATCTCTAAGGGAGCGCCCCGCCACCCTGGGAAGGAAACTAATTTTGGCCGCTTGTATCCGGGATCTTATTCTTTCAGTCACGACCCAAAGTTCATGACCATAGGTGAGGGTAGGAACGTAGATTGACCGGTAAATCGAGAGCTTTGCCTTTCGGCTCAGCTCTCTCTTTACCACAACAGACTAATACAACGACCGCATTACTGCGGCCACTGCACCGATCCGCCTGTCAATCTCGCGCTCCATCCTTCCCTCACTCGTGAACAAGACCCCAAGATACTTGAACTCCTCCACTTGAGGCAGGAACTCTCCCCCAACCCAGAGGGAGCAAGCCACCTTTTTTCGGTCGAGAACCATGGCCTCAGACTTGGAGGTGCTGATTCTCATCACAGCTGAGTACCTGGCTCGAGGGAGCCAACAAGACAACATCGTCTGCGAAAAGCAGGGATGAAATCCAGTGGCTCCCGAACCAGATCCCCTCCGGCCCATGGCTGCGCCTAGAAATTCTGCCCATAAAAATAATGAACAGAACCGATAACAAGATGACAAAGGGCAGCCCTGCCGGAGTCCAACATGCACCGAAACAGGTCTGACTTATTACCGGCAATGCGAAACAGGCTCCTGCTCCGGTCGTACAGGGACCGTACAGCCCTTAGCAGAGGGCCCCTGACCCCGTACTCCCGAAGCACCTCCCACAGAATGCCACGAGGGACACAGTCGAATGCCTTCTCCAAGTCCACAAAACACATGTGGACTGGTTGGGCAAACTCCCATGAACCCTTGAGCACCCTGCGGAGGGTATAGAGCTGGTCCTGGTCCAGTGTTCCACGGCCAGGACGAAAACTGCATTGTTCCTCCTGAATCTGAGGCTCGACTATCGGCCAAATTCTCCTCTCCAGTACCCTGGAATAGACTTTACCAGGGAGGCTGAGGAGTGTGATCCCCCGATAGTTGGAACACACCCTCCGGTCCCACTTTTTGAAAAGAGGGACCACCACCCTGGTCTGCCAGTCCAGAGGCACTGTCCCCGACTGTTGCAGAGACGTGTCAGCAAAGACAGCCCCACAACATCCAGAGACTTGAGGTACTCAGGGCGGATCTCATCCACCCCCGGTGCTTTGCCACCAGGCAGCTTCCGAACTCCCTCAGTGACTTCGGCTTGGGTGATGAATGGCTCAACCTCCGAGTCCCCAGCCTCTGCTTCCTTTATGTAAGGCGTGTCAGTGGGATTGAGGAGATCCTCGAAGTATTCCTTCCACCACCCAACGATATCCCCAGTCGAGGTCAACAGCTCCCCACCTCCACCATAAACAGTGTTGGTGGAGGGCTGCTTCCCCTTCCTGAGGCGCTGGATGATTTGTCAGAATTTCCTCGAGGCCGACCGGTAGTCCTCCTCCATGGCCTCCCCGAACTTTTCCCAGACCCGAGCCTTTGCTTACGCGACCGCTTGCGCTGCAGCACGCTTGGCCTGCCGGTACCCGTCAGCTGCCTCAGGAGTCCCCCGAGCCAACCAGGCTCGATAGGACTCCTTCTTCAGCTTGACAGCATCCCTTACTTTCGGTGTCCACCACTGGGTTTGGGGATTGCCGCCACGACAGGCACCGGAGACATTACAGCCACAGCTTGGAACAGCCGCGTCAACAATGGAAGCTGAGAACAAGGTCCATTCGGACTCAATGTCCCCAGCCTCCCTCGGGATCTGGTCAAAGCTCTTCCGGAGGTGGGAGTTGAAGACCTCCCCGAAAGAGGGTTCCACCAGACGTTCCCAGCAGACCCTCACAATACGTTTGGGTCTGCCAAGTCTGTCCAGCTAAACTAAACTAAATCAGAAACATCATTTCAGAACAGTAAGACAAACAGAGAAGTGAGGTGTTAGGTGTTCTTCACTGCTACTTACATTCCCTTAGTTTTCCTTTTCCCCTTTTACCAGCCAAATCACAACCTGCCAGAAGTTAGTAGCATTGGCTCATACTTCATGAGTACAAACACACATACATTACTTACCTTTAAATAAAATGCCACCTTTCCTGTGTGCCTCCAAGTGGCTCTGCAGCTTGAAGAATTTGGTTGGTTTGAATTTTAGGCACAGAGGGCAGTGAAACTGGTTGCAGCATGGCATGCAGCATTCAACTTGGGGCGTAGTGCCGGGAGTAAAGATTGAAATATGCATCTGTAAGAGACAGATAATGTCGTAATAAGTCAAACAAAATTATATGATATGACTCAGTTTTCTTGGTCTTTGAGCTGGAAAATAACACATTTAAGTGAGCACTATCGCGTGCACAAGACGACTTCAACAACAAGTTATTGTACAGTGGAAACTGCTTTAATGTTTTATTGATCATGGATACTGATCAACCGTTTATATGGATCAAAATGCCTGGGACAGAATAATTTATATACAAATGCTGTTTGCAAACGATAGTGAAAACCTTCTGATGTCATGCTAATCCCATAGATATATCTAAATAATATATCCCTAGAGTGCCTTTAGAGGCTAATCCTAAAGTTAACCTAGTTAGCGCTAGCCACCCTGCAACACTCCACCGATCTGGGCTTTATGGCAGAGTGGCAAGATGGAAGCCTCTCCTCAGTGAAAGACACATGGAAGCCCGCTTGGAGTTTGCAAAGAAGCACCTAAAAGGACACAGACTGTGAGAAACAAGATTCTCTGGTCTGATGAAACCGATATTGAACTGTTTGGCCTCAATTCTAAGTGTCATGTCTGGAGGAAACCAGGCACCACTCATCACCTGCCCATCCCAATACCAGTACCATCCCAATGGTGAAGCATGGTGGTGGCAGCATCATGGTTTGGTGTTTTTCAGTGGCAGGGACTGGGCGACTGGTCAGTGTTGAGGGAAAGCGGAACGGAGCAAAGTACAGAGATATCCTTAATGAATACCTGGTCCTGAGCATTTGGAAACTCAGACTGGACCGAAGGTTCACCTTCCAACAGGGCAATGATCCTAAGCACACAGCTAAGACAACGCAGGAGAGACCTGAAATGTGTGTGTGTGTGTGTGTGTGTGTGTGTGTGTGTGTGTGTGTCAAATCCACTGAGAGTCCTCAAAGTGATGCTACTGACCTCATGCTGACAGAGGAGATGATCATCTTGTACAGCCTCTCTTGTGTCATTTCTTCAGAACTTGCCTTCATTTCCTTTCTTCTTCCTCCTGCTACTGCTCTCCCTGACTCTCATTTCCTTCGCACTATTGTCTCACCTCTTGTTCTTGTTCTTGTTCTTCTTTTCTTTTACCCCAAAACACACAAACAAGCTGATTTTATATGATTTCATTATTTGACCTTTGAATGGTTTAAAGAAATCAATATGTATCCTATCTTACATTAACCTATTGTACTGCTGATGGAGGGCCAAAACATGCTTGTGTTGGCTGGTTTGAAATAATATAATCACAGAATTAAAAAAAAAAAAAAAAAAAAAAAAAGAAAATAGGACGTTACGGAATGATTCTTTGGGTACCATCCTCAACTTAAAATAACCATTCCAAAGTGTAACACACCGAACTGAACTAAACTGGCCTGCTTGGTGGAAACTGGGCTTTACTGTTCTGATCCACACTCCAATCCAGTGGTGGTAATGTACCTAAAAGCTGCATTTCCAAGCAAGGTGAAACAGCTTTTATTTTCCATGCTCTCCATCTATGGAACAAGCTTCCTGAATAACTGCTGTCAGCTCATTTAAATCAGACTTAAAACATTACGGTTTCCTGTGGCTTTACAATAAATTAGACACACAACCTCTACAATCTGTAACTATTTAACTTGGTTTGTTTCATACTTTTTAAAATACAATTGAAAAAAATGCTTTGATGTCTTATTTTAATGGATTTCTATGCCTCTGTAAGGCACTTTGAATTGTTTTGTGTCTGAATGGTGCTTTATAAATACACTGTCAGTTGAAAATAAATGAAAGGAAATGTGGCCTCATGCATTTTGAATTGTTTGTTGCTTTTTTGCCTTTGTACCAGACCTGGTACCATGGGGAACAATCGTACCGAGTTTTGGTGGCGATGTCTGTGTAGGTTTACATGTTTACAATGTTTGAGTGACCTTGTACTTTTGTTATGTAGTGTAGTAACTATTTGCAGGTTGTGTAGTGGCACTCACTTGTTATATATAAATTGGATGGCGCCGCCCAGCTAATAAAATAGCTTCCTCTAATTTACAGTCTTTGGTCCCTTCTAGAGTCATCACTGAACGCTACTCAATCTTTCACACAGATTTTCTTTCCACTGACATAAATTAGTTTTCTGGCTGAAATTTCACGATGGATGCCAGTGTGACTAAGCTTGTAGCCTCTTAAGGATGCTAGTGGGACTTTTTTTTTTATTTTGTGAAGGTTTACATGTGCTGTTCAGGAGGTGTGTGGGGTGTGATGAACTCTGCAGTCTGGTGGGCCACATTGGGCCAACGTTTGTCAAAGTTCAGAAGTCTTGTTAATGAGAAAAGTTAATATTAACAATTATGATAAAATATCAACCTATGTAAAATTGAGTCAAGTTAAAGGGGTACACCACTGATTTAGCACTGCACTCTCAAGAAGTAGGCGGATGTGAGAGGTAGATTAAAAAGGCATCTGTCAAAATCGAGATAGATTGGTCAAAAGGCAGAGATATCCTGACTACTGAAGTCAGGCAGTGACAATGCTTGAGACTACAGTTACCTTGATGCAACTTAATAGCATCTTTCATGAGACCCCTGGTCAGTTTGTAATACACCACCAGGGTGGTAATCACTAGGGTTATGTTTTATGGTCACCTTGGCCACGCATTGCCTTTATGCTATTTAGTGACAGATCATTACAGCAAATAGCTAGCTATCTATTTGCTGTAATGATCTGTCACTGCTCAAGCCTGGTGATTTAATTAAAATTGCAAAGATGTCAAAACAAAGCTAAATGGACAGGTTTTTTAAGAGGCCATTAATCAAGAAAGATGGACGGACAACGGCAGGGAAAACTTGGACACCAACGTCAGGGTTGCTCCTGCACCCTCCAGCACCTAAAGCCAACCACTCCAGCCACGGCCCAAGGATACAATGTGGCTTTAAGCATTAAGGATCTTTCAGCAATAGATGAACATGCAGATGCTTAATACATTCATTATGATCATTACAGTTGCCACAACTGAAGGTTTGACATCGCTGAACAGTTGTGCTATATTACAAATTTTTTTGCACCATTGAATAAGGAAATAAAGTTGCAGCTTGCCTCTGCCACCTTGTTTCTTGAAACTATCACATTGCCAAGCAACAGTAAATAAAACCAATACCCTGCTATCAATGCAATGTATAAAACTGACAGTAGGCAACTATTCTAAATAATGTTTAAATGAGATCTTAAAATAAAGAGTAAAAAACTGCTTGGATATATCTCCATATCACTTTTTGCTTTGGTTCATGTACATGTTATATCATACAGGTCCACCTAAATTAATATATCTGGCTATGCTACCGTTTTAAGGATATCCTCTGGACAGCATTACATTTGTGATCAGTAGAACATCACATCAATGCATCACATGAATCATGTCAAAGTTTGCTAACAGTGATAGAACCTGGACAGATTTTAATGACGGGACAAAAAAAGTAATCTATATCAGTCTAACACTGACACAATCACATGAAAACAAACAGTCTCAGGCAGGTTTGTAAGGCAGCCAGGCAGTGAAGGAGTCAGCCAGCCAGTCTATGTTTAGCAGTTGCTAATTGGTTGTGTGTTGGTTGATCTGGAGGAAGATGACACATCTGAAGGTATAGAAGAATCCCCAGAGCATCTTCTCCCTTTCTGTTCTCTTGTCACTCTTTATAGCACACACACACACACACACACACACACACACACACACACACACACACACAGGTTCTTCAGGTATAATTTCTTCTCATAATGTATGGTAGTGAAACGCAGTCACGACACAGTATTTCAGTAAAGACATGTAAAATGTTTTGTGTGTGTGTCTGTGCAAGAACAAATGACAGCTTATTTAGTGGGATGAAGCAGACATGATGAGGGCAGAGAGATGGAGACAGAACAAATAAAAGTCTGCACGATTATTATCCAGCCCTGCTGCTTCTGTCACTGCTGACTGAGCCAGAAAATAATCAAGAAACTTGGAAGTGCTTGATTAAAAAATGAAAATTATGGAAGTATCCTTTCCTCTCAAGGTCCCGCTTGAGTTGATGAGGGATTTGTGCGTTATTATGGATCCGACTGGGTTTTTTGACCTGCCATACTCCGCCTTAGAATGGCACACGTCATTTTGTATGATGAATGCAACTAACAAGGCAATCAATCAGAGGCGGGGTATGGCAAATGTTAAAAAAATCCTTCTTCCCACACATTTTCATGGGAGCCTCCATCAACCAGACCACACCTAAACTGATAGAGTCCTGAACCAGGCCTGCTCAGCCTCTTCCTTGGTCTGCTGCAGCATGTTGGTGTACATGTGGTGTTGCTTCTCATCTCCAGTTGACTGTGAACTTGGTACATTATTTGAGTAAGTTGTAAAGATTTGTATAGTTATTGGTGTTTTTTATGGTTAATGAGTTATTGATTTGATTAGAGTAACAACTGATTAGATCTATTAGAGTACTTTGTTTCCTGATAGTTTCCATTTGCCTTCTAGCATTTAGATCATCTGTCATTCAACATTATCATTGCATTCACTCAAGGTGGTGAAATGACTTAGTGTAAAGCTTTTGTAGAGAGCTCAAGTTCAGTACATTTTTTGACATTCAACTTTGTATCATTGCAACAGAGCTTCCAAAACTCTCACAATGCCAATGGTAGCTTCAGCATGACCTGCAAGTAGTATACCAAATGAAAAAAGTATGTTGACACCCAAATATTACCTGCATACGTTTTTGTTCAACCTGTGAAAATAGTGAGCAATAGTGAATGTGTGTTCAAGAATTAGATGCCAGACTCCAAGATGGCATGTATTTATTTGAATGAAAATTGCTCATCCAACACAAAAGCCAAAACATTTTGCTTCCTGGTTCTCTTCTGCACTGTGCAAACCACTGCAAAGCCAACCTATTCTAACTTCCACGATCAGCTCCATTGAGGTTTGCGTCTCGTTTGTGCTTAAAGGATAACTACCGTTTTTTACAACCTGGACCTTATTTCTAGCAAAATATATGATCATTTACTCACCCAGATAACTTTGGTGTCATTTGAAGTTGTTCGGACGAAATTAGATCCAGTGTAGCGCCGATATATCCATATAATGCGAGTCAAGGGGCACCAACACACAGCCTCTATATAACGCATTATCTGCCACGAAACTAGTTCATTTCACTAATATTTTGTCATGATACGCTAGTGCTATTCCCCTCTGAGTCCGGGCTTGTCTGTTATCAACATCCGGGGTCAAACTAGCAGTAGCAGCTACAGGTAAACAAGCCGGCTGTCGCGGGTGCGAGCGCAGCTCAGAGACGACATCTTCCAGGTCAGAGGTAGTAGGTCGACCTACAGACCCCGGATGTTGACAACAGACGAGCCCGGACTCAGAGGGGAATAGCACTAGCATATCATAACAAAATATTGGTGAAATGAACTAGTTTCATGGCAGATAATGCTCATAAGGGCTGCGCTTCGGTGCCCCGTCACTCGCATTATATGGATATATCGGCGCTACACTGGATCTAATTTCGTCCGCACGACACCGAATGACACCAAAGTTGCACCTGAGCTACTCATCAACTGCCACTACATAACCCTGGTCTCCACTTCACTTCGGTGTCTTGATTGTTTCCGTCTCTACCAGTAACTATCCAGTGTTCTACCATTATACTCATCTTGTGATTTTGATCTCTAGTGTGCCTTTTTTTGGGATGCCTTTGTTTGACGCTGTTTTTGCTTGCTTCATGTGCAGATTTCTCTGTTCAGCCTTCAGCTTCATTGTCTTCACCAGCTCACCTGTGCTGCCTGCTCCGTCCATGTAACCCTGCTCCTGCTCACCTGCCTGCCCTCATCTTCTCCCTTCATTGTAGAAATAAACCATTTCCCTTTCACAAATCCTTGTGTCTCTGCTTTTGAGTCCACCAGTACCAAAATGAATCAGAACAATCTGCCCAACATGAACCCAGCAGAGACTGAGCGTCTGCGACAAGCTTTCTCGACCCCAGGAGTCATAGTTGGCCAGCTTGAACAAGCTCTTCAGGAAGTCATGGAGGTTCTCTGTGAACTAACCACCTCATCGTCTCAGCTCGGCAGCTGCATGGATCAGGTGGCCACACAAGTATCCTCCATATCCTCTAATCCCAGCTCTTCACCACTCATTGCCTCATTGTCCACTCCTGCTCCAGTGGCTCCCCACAATCTCCCTTGTGAACCATTCATTCCCATCCCTGCCAGGTACTAAGGAGAGTAATGTTAATGTGGACAATTTATTCACCAATGTTCTCTAGTTTTTGATCAGCAACCTTACACCAATGTCTCTGATAAAGCTTTTGTTATGAGTTTATTAGTTGATATAGCATCACAGTGGGCAGTAGCTGTAACAAAATCAAATTCACCTGTGTCCCAATCTTATCCGCTATTTGTTGCTGAGTTGTTGAGTTGAACTTCTCTGGACATTCTCATAGTGTTTACCATTCGACTTGACAACAGGTTGCGCGAGAGATGTAGGGAGAAGGTGAGTAGAGGAGCCCCCGAAACATTTTCCACTCCAGTTCAAGAACACTTCATTATTTTCAATTTCAAATCCTAGTGACTCTTCTTTTGGGTCGTCCAGTAACACATCAAGCCAGGGGCAGAGTGGGGCACCAAAGTCCACCAGGAAAAATTCAGACTGCACTGGCCCACCACCGGCCCACCACCGCATCCGCTTCTTCTTCATTCTGGCCATTTCGGCCCCTCCTTTCTCCTTTCTCTTCTTGCCTTCCACGTGTAAAACAACAAGCAACCACGCAAATCCTTCGACTGTCAAAAATCCTGTACTTTTCCTCGAACTTGCTTGTTTTTTTATTTGTGACCATGAACGTTCTGTAACACCTGAATAAGTAGAATTAAATTAAGATAGGCTACACAAAAATCAGTAGATTGATGGGAGAGATCGATCAGAGCTGAGTGTGCAGGGTAACCATGTTACTTATAGAGAGTGAGCAAGTGGTATAAATATTGGTTGGACTTCTACTTCATTCTAATATAGTAGATCTTAGAGATTTTCGCGGAGAATTTAAACAACCCCAATAATTTCGATGAGCCCACGGGCCGGCAGCATACGTCTCACGGCCACTCAGAATAATCTGTGGGCCTCCATGCATCCATGAGACGGTCATATTTCACGTCATGTCTTTTCTCTTTGGATCCTTATCTTCCTAGATTTTAAAAACAATCCTCTTCTTCTACTCAGATTGATGAAATTACTTAGTCATCAAGGTCTGCTGGCATGGCAAAGATTTACAGTCTGAATATTTAGGGTTGAGTCACTGTCCCTGTTTGAATGAAGGGTGGAGTGACCTGAGTGCAGGTAGCATCTTGTACAGGTGGAAGAGAAGGAGAGAGAACATACCAAGACATTTTGTCATAGTATCTACAGTAAAACGAACAATGGTAACATAAACTAGAATGGCACTCAGTAGGGCGCATACCTCTGCAAGGTCCAACAGGCCCCTTTTAATTCAATCAAGTCTAATCCAATAACAAACCTGATAACCCTGTATCACTCTAAATTTTAAACCATCCATTACTGCTTGACCATAATTTGAGATGTGTAGCAGCCAACCACTAGGACAACAAAACATTGCAGATGGAATCATAATCTCCATTGTGTTGTGGGAGAATAATAGATTTTAAAAAAGAGTGACAAAGTAGGGAGGAAGCTGAAATGAAAGATGCCTTTTTTAAATCTGTACAGTAGTTTTTGTGTAATCCATCTGACAAACAAACCAACCACCAAACTGACATGGGTCAAAACAGCCTCCTTGGTGGAGGTTAAAATATCCAAAAATATAAACAAAGATTTTATCCCTGCACTTAAAGGAAACTGGTTGGCTCTGGCCACTGACATTTAAGGGATTTGGGATTGATGACATTTTGGTCAGATCTCTATTTTAGGTCGACATATTGCTGTGTATCATGAATGCAAATATTACGTTATTTACTCATATGATCTATCACAGAATTTGCAGTCTGCATGCATCTGTGCTACACCATGAATTAAAATTTGTAGCCTTCTCTAGGCACTGACAACTGGTCATTGATAGCAAGCTTCTGCTAACACCTGAGTTAAATGTGCAAGCAAGGTGAGCTACTCAACCTGAATAATTGTAAAATGTAGCAGTAAAGAAAGCCAGTAGCAATTTGCCGGTTGGTGGCAATAAAGTTGGTTACTTCAAATATTAACTAAATGTCGTAGTATTTAGTAGTATATATTTACTCTCTCTCACAGCTGAAAACTACTGTCAGCCTCCAAATTCAAGCTGGCTAGCCCACTGCCTGTGCTACAGTCTGTTATTGACAGGTAACAATTTATAGTTGGTCAATTTAGCTTTACAAGCAGATACGCAGGGTTGAAAATTAGCCACTCAAAGCAATGCAAGTAAAACTCGACATAAGTGAATAACATAAATTAGGTCAGCTGCCATTCTGAGCTATTCCTTAGGCATCTACGCTACTCTTACAACACCTGTTTTACAATTTATTGCATGTGTTTCATCAGATTTGAATTGGCATGCTAATAATAGCAAAAGACTAATGATCCTTTAACAGCAGATATCTGAAATTTATCTGAATCATGTATGAAATGCGATCAATTATTGTAATTACAAGTGTCACTGAGCTATGGTAACCAGAGTAGCATACAGACTTGGAATTTATTAAAACAGATCGCATCGCTATTTCTAGAGGCATATGCCACTAGCATGGCTAAAACCCCACTGTTATCAGTTATTATAAAGGAAAAACGGTGAGCTTTGATCACACAATTTATCCAACCTTTGTCTCACTCTCATGTACATCTCATGAACTTGGAAGATGCATTTAAAGGGATGGGACCTGGATTGTCTTATCACATCTCTTGTCATGATTCTGGTTTTGCGTCTGTGGTTTCCTGTTTCATTTTGAAGTTTTACCCTTGTGTCATGTTTTGCTTTTCATTTCCTCCCATTGTTTCATTTCATTTGTGTGTCCACCTGTGTACTGACTGTCATCAGTCCTCGTGTGTGTATATAGTCTATATGCTCCCTCTTGTCTTTGTCAATTCGTCCTGTGGTCCCCAGTGTTCCTCTGTGTTTCACCTGCGTCATCCACTTGTGTTCCACCTGAGCCCGTTCCTGTGTCTTCCTGTTACCCCATGGTATGTTCCTGTTTTTTTGTTCCTTGTTTTTCACTAATTTGTAATTTGCTGTTGGTTGTACTTTGTTTAGCTTTTGTTTCACGCCTTTTGATGTTTCCTTGATGATCTGATAAAATCCAAGAGGATTGTTTAACAACATTTGCAGCTGTTTGACAGTTGAAATTGCAACCCTATTCCCCATCACAAATAATGATGGAAGCCAGAATAGCTAAATGCCCCTACCCAACTTGTCACTCAAAACATAGGCTGTGGTTGGATATGAAAATGCCAAATAACATGTCGGTTGGTTTACTGGATTATATAATTCAGCCCAGTCGCTTCAATCTGCATACAAATAACTTCACTTCAGACTTTCAAATTACACGCAAGTGATACGCTAATCCTCCTCATTTGATCGAGTGTAAATAAAGGTTAAACAAAGATGTTGAAAACAGATGGTCCAAATACCATGTTTAAAGGTGCAATTTTTACTTTTAATGCTTTCTTATGGGCAGAAGCTCTTTATTCTCCTTCTTCTGCCTTATGGTGTCTGAGGTCGCTTCATCAGACTCAATAGCTTCCCTGCTTTGTTTTACAATGTCTGCAAGCTTTCCCCCCTTCACCCGCGGAACAAGCCATGCATATTTTTTTCAGAGCATAAATTGCCAGCCAAGCAATTTCTGCAGTTTGTACAACTGTGTTGCAGTCCACTCAGAACTTGCTGAATGCCTCTGCCATTGTTCTGTGGAGATGTCCAGCAATGCCTTATATTGGCACACCACCTCAGATGGTTCACCAATGAATACAAACACAAAATAAGGGGAATAGGCTCAGTTGAAAAGTGAATGGCAGACAGACACATATCAGACACAGAAATTAAGATTAAAAATTAAATTAAGCATTTTTAGTGGTTTTTCATTTTTATGAAAAACCATTAAACCACCGAATTGGCCGTGACCTTAAAAAATGTCATGTGGTGCGATCGTGATTGATGTTAAAATTAGTTATTTTCCATAATGTACTTAACATTTTTTTTTACAAGTTCTCAGTTATTTAAAGTGTTTAGAAACAAAATATTTGAATTTCTTTTGATTTTTTTTGTCAATAATGATTTAATATTTTTGTTCTATAATGTTACAGTCCCGTTCTTAATTATATGACACACCTAGATTTCCTCTAAATTACATTCCACGGATTTAAAAAATATAAAAACTACCAGTCACTTAAGTATACTGTATCAGTGATTAATATTTCAGCCACAGAAACTAGATATTATATTTTGAATTCAGTACAGCCACTACTTTTATTGCTCGCAGCACATGATGAGTGGTCGCACCAAATGACACAAAGATATTATATAATAACTCTAGGTCAATAAACAGGTCAATAAACAATACTTTTTAATACAAAACATAGATTTACACCTGAAAATAATACAATTACAATAATAACAATACAAATAATAAAATTTTTAATTACATGAAACATGAAAAATCATACACATAGACATAAATGCAGTCATCATCGACATTGTTTTGAACAAATATTTCAAACATATTTTTCAATAAAAATCTGAATGTGTGGCACATTGCCTTGGTTTCCTGAAAAAAACATTTTATAAACTTTTTCAAATAAAAAATCTCAAACATAAGTGCACAACACATTGGCTTTGTTTCAAACTAACATTTCATAACCATTTTTAAATTTTAACAAATCCATCAAACATAAGTGCATTAACTGGACAATAGAATGAATTGATTATGTTTATCAGATTATTTTCATCAGAACCATGCATTATAAATCATGTAATCATTCACAAGGCCACAAATGTGTGCTTCTATTAAAACGGTTTGTGATGATGCATAAGGATTTCATCAAACTTGAAATCATCATATTACACCTGGGTATTTTAATGTTCATGTGAAAGTGGGGGATATGGTGTTAACTGCAGACAGTTTTTAGCCCCAGGCATTCGTGAACTTTGCCCAATCTTGGCTGTTCAACTTGGAGCAGCGTGAGGTTGCTGGCTCAGGTTCTGAGATGACAGCGTGTACATCTTTCTTATAATAAAAGATTACATCTGGAGTTTGTAGCCGTAAGAACAAGTTGTTGTCATCCGACTGACGCATGGAGCTAACCTGGACTTCCTCTCCCACATCCTGAAGGACCTGGCCCACGTATGGAAGCTCATCATAGCTCACAATCACAAACTTGCCACTCAAGTCTTGAAGACTGGCTTGTTCCTTTGGTGGCTCAGGACTGCTTGTTGCAGCTTCAGTGTGGCACATGGTTTCTCTCAGGTTGACTTTTACTGGCTGGTAACAGAGGCATGTCTTCATTTCTGCATGCTTGCAGAAGCATGACACCTCCCTGTGACTGATTTGGGCTGCATGGGAAGGCAAAACCTAGTATATCTTCAAGGTTCCTCTCACAGGAGTCAAATTTTCTGGAATCAGCTCATCATATTTCTGGATGCTCTCATCGTTTACCAATGGTGAGTAATAGTTGAGCCTGATTTTTTTGGCCAGCATCTTATACAAGTCCAGTGGAGTCTGCAGCTCACCTCCTCATCGAACATAGAGATCAGCACCCCTCTTTACAGCACCACCAATGCCATCCATCTGAATAGTTCCATGTCACATGCTTGAACCCAGAAAGGAAAGGCACAGTACTAAGGAGTTAAAAGTTTGACTTGTTCCTGTACTGTGTCACGGGTCCATCACTGATTACATGGAGAACTGTAATTTGTGGGCTGGTTTCCCGCAGCTCTTTCAATATGGGTTCCAGGCGTGCCCACACTGCCCACTCATCGTGGCAGAGGCTGTTTGACACTGTGGCATATGATTTGGTGCTGTGGGCTGTGTAGAGGACAGCAATGTGTATTGTGGCCTGCTTTTGGCTGCCTCCAAAATGATAAGATTGTATTTCTGTGCTCATCTTGCAGGCATAATTTTCTGAAAAATCAATGTGAAGAACAGCTTCAGATTCAGTCAGATTTTGCTTCAGGTCACGGAACTGTTCTGTTTGGTGGATCCAGTTGAACTGATGAATGGTCAATGCATCTAACTTTTTGTGAAATAGTTCTTTTAAGTCCCTGTGTACGTTTGTTTTAAAACATTTGCAAAGGTTTTCTCACCATTTGTTGATGTTACGTGCTCCCATTGTTCACAAGAAATCTCAGTGTAGTCTGTGTCAGGAAATTCAATTTTATCAAAGCAGCACTTCAGACATACACAATCCATGCATGGTTTGTTTTTAGGGTCACACGCGATTATTCTCACTAACTCTGATATGCTGGTTGTCTTCAGCAGTCCTCTCTTGGTTTGCTGACCAATAGCCGGATATTCTACACATGCACAAGTATATCTATCCCTGGTCTTTGCCAGAAAACAGCCTTTTTATATCACCGAGCCAAACTGTCTGTAGGATATGGAGAGATGCTATTCCACCTCTGCTTGATACTGTGCATGGAGCTCAAGGAGGGGCTTTGTTAGAACTCTTCTTTGCATTTTCTGTTTATTTTTGGCGATGGTGTCTTTTTTCCCAGCTAGAAGACGACTATTTTCATCTCTGGACAGAAAGTTGACAACTGCTTGCTTTCTCTCTGTTGAGAGTTTCTTGGACCCTCTTTGCTTGAATTTCTCACTTGGGCTTATTTTTTTTCTTGCCATTAACCTCTTCTCATTCTTTCTGAATTTGTCATTCCGTTTTCTCATCTCAATTAGTTGTTTCCTTAGATGTATGACCTGCTTTTTCAATTCACACTTCTCTTTGTGCAGTCTTTTGCAATATTTTTCTGCTGTATTCCGTGTCTGATCTGATGTGGAGGACACTGGTGGATTAAAATCCTGATTATCAAATCTGGGGTCTGCCACAGCTTGGCCTGCATTTTCAGGCTCCACTTTGAGTTTCTACAACATAATGAGTGATTATACAATTTTTTTTTTAATGTTGATCGCCCTGCTAATGATCTATAGGATTGGTTTTCACTTTCAGCATGTGTAAATAGATAGTAGCAACACATTTCTAGTGAAGGTGATTCAGATCCATGCATGTAGCCATAGAACTGAACCCTCCACTGTATCTAGAATATAAGATGACAGACTGAGACCCAGCGTCTGATAAAATGACAGTTTCAGTCTGATGTGGAGAGAAGAGGAGAGGATATAGGAGAGGAGAGAAGAGGAGAGGAGGAAGAAGGAGAGGAGAAGGGGAGGAGAGGAGAAGGGGAGGAAAGGAGAGGGGAAGGGAACGATGATATTTAAAGTTACTTGGTGAACTTGTTAAAGAAGGAATAATATATTTTGGCTCTACAAACAAGGATTGTGTCGCATCCTTCTGGATTGGTTGTTATAATTGATTTTCTTGTGTTTTGCAGGGTGAAGATGAGATGGAGACCACTGACACACCGCTAGCGCTCCTCTCTGTGGTCCCTGACTCCACTGGTTCCATCAGCTTCAGCCCTGAGAACATATCCATTGTGATAGAGGATGAAGTTGTTAAGAGCGGGCTTGCCAGGTTGGCTGATGCATTTGTGGTGCTGCTTGGTTTAATCTATGCATTACACTTAGATTATCCAAAAAAACTCACGCACACATTCACATTCATCCAGAAAGTGCTGATGTCTCTGGATGATAACAGACCATTAAAACCATGCCTACTCTCCCTGAAAAATGATTTGTTAAAGGAATAAACAAGCTGAGAAATGCATGCCTGCACTCAGCAGGCATGCATAAATGTGATTCATGTCAGCAACATTATTATATCCATGTTGTTCTGTTGTTCATTCCTAGATGTGTCTGATATTATAGACTGTTAAAATGTTGAAAAGCACTGTTGAAAGCACTTTTGCGTATGCCCAGTGGGCTTTTTATAAGTTTAGAATGAGAGGTACATTTTTTGTTTATTTTATTGTGCTGCCTCCTTGACCTCATTGATCAGTATGCCCTCATTTTTGATGGCAATTTAGTTATTTATTTATATTATATTTTCTTTTATTTATTGTATTTTATTCTGTTTTATTTGGTATGTTTTTCATTTTCCTCATTTGCACAAATTTAGATGTCTATGCTGCTACTTTTATAAGATATTTTTTATTATTATTTGAGAAAATACAGTGCAGAGAAGGGGAAGTTTGTTCGTCCCCAATGATGGTTCAAAATAGGCTGCTAAAATATATATTTGTAAAAAAAAAAGTTTGACTCCAGGTTTTGCACTTTAACGTTATTCGACATTTTACAGTTTTACTAAGCCTGATATATTGTTCTGAAAAGAAAAAAAATTAAAATGTAGCAGTTGTTAATGCCTCTTTAAAAGGTTGGTTTTAAGGTGCTGTTTTATACCTTAATAAATTATTGGAATTCTGACAGGAACACTTTAGTCAAGAACCTTTTATTGCATGGATGATGTTTCTCTTGCACAATCATACATACAAGGTTACAGTTCTACAGTTACATGTACCCAACTATATCTGCACAACTGAATTTGCACAGTTACTTTTTTGGTATGTGGGGCAGAAACTCTCAGAAAACACAGCTCTCTGAAAACGGGGCGTCTTGTACATTTTAAGTTGGCAAGTGGTAAATACTTTATGTCCATTAAGGTGTAATATTTTGAGTAGACACTATTGATATAATACATTATGCTCAGTAATTTTTTTCGAGTCCATGTAAGTTGGCTTTTATAAGTATATTTAATCAAATCATTTAAGTATGAAGAAGACATAAATATTAAGTTAAGGAAATTTATAAAAAATATATTGAATATAAATTAAGTCAACTGAACACATATTTTTTGAGTTTAATGTAACTCAAAACATTTATTACAATAACTTAAAAGTTTTTATGTAATCAGTTACGGCAAAAATTTTGAGTTTTCTGAACTTGTTCGGGTTTACAGTGTGCTCTATCTACATCAACCTGGACTGGTGGAATGTCCTCCATAGATGGTGGTGTCAGATCTAAAACAGCATTTGCCATCTTTTTCCTTTCTCTGTAAGCACTAGATGCAGCCTTCCATTTCTCTCTTTGTTTATTTTTCTCTCTCTGTGGCAGATCATCTGACTTCACATATGGAATCTTTCCCTGTCGTTTTCTTCTCTGATAGCTTTCTTTTCTTTTAGCAAGGTACTATAATTAAAAATAACTACTAAATACATTTTCACACTTGCATTGCTTACTTTGTGAAAAAGAACAGTCAATAAAACCTGAGAGACGAGGGCTTCCTAAGAGGAAAAAAGAGGGATCCATGAAAGGGAGATGTTTTGTGAGTCCCACCATCAATTTTATGTAATTTTGAATACTACATTTCACTGAATAATATAACTGGTGTTAATATTAAAAATATCCTCTCACCTTAGTGTAGTAGGAGTTTCTGAAGGAGTTCACTTTTCTCTGCAACTCTGTCAATGACAGTGCAAACTGTGCAACAATCTAAACCATCAAAACACTACAATATGGGACTATCCCACTAATTCTTGGAGCTGTTCTATCTTATTGCATTGGGTTCTATCTATTCAGCTCTATTCAGTATCTTAAGGTCACATTTTTATTTTTTGATAATAATCGGAAAAGGCTCATAGTCATGCATGACACCAACCAAGATAACCGAAAAGAAAGGGCTGGAGTTGGCTTCAGGCATGCTTATAACCAAATAAATAATAACAGCATCATATTCAAAAAACAAAACAAAAACATAACTTTTTGCCTTTAGACTTATTAGAAATTTACAGTTAATCATTACTTTAGAAGTCAATCAAATATCAAATAACCATTGTGGAAAGCAAATAAGTAACTTTACCCAACACATACCTCCTTAGGTATATTCTATTTCATGCATAATGTATCATCAACATCCTAAATATCAGAAGTTTCGCGTCTATTGTTAACTCCACCACTTTTGTCTGCTCTATGTAGTTCAATTGATTCTTTTATCCTTTTTGTTGAAATCCTCTCTGATATGTATTTTCTGAATTTCCCTGATACAGCAGCTCAATTCTCATTCTTAAGGTTAAAAGGTGCTCCCTCCTTTAAAAAGCTATAACATGCATTTGTATCAGGCTAAAAACAGGGCTGCATCTATGTCTTAAAAGCATTTGACACTGTCTTACTCTTATTCAATGTGGGCAGACCTTTTGCTAATAATACTTTTATACTTTTTTTTACACTTTCTTTAGTAATGCTTAAATTGCAAAGCTTTTACATTTCATTTAGCAGTTTTAAAATCTGTTATTTCACTTGTTTGGGTGCTTTTTAAAACATGTTTAACCACAGCATAGAGGGTTGCTACAAATTCAAACTACTATACAGCCTTTCAACACACCTTTAACCTAAATATCTAAAATGCTATGATGTAGCCTAAAATGGACACTTGCTGCTGCTCATCCAACACTTCTCAGCCTTGACCGTTTGCTATTTTATCAGAATAAGGTGCCATGAAAAACTATATGAAGACGGGGATAGACCTACTAGAGTCTTAGCCCATCAGCTTCGCCAAAAAGCTGCCTCTCGCACAATTCCTTCTATAAAAACTGTCTCTGGCTCTATCACTTCCGATCACAAGCTCATCAACGATAAATTCAAAAAATGTTATTCAAGCCTTTATACTTCTGAATCTCAGCTTAACCCAGACCAGTTTGGTGATTTTTTCAGTAATTTGAATATACCCAAAGTAAGCCCTGAGGATGTTTTGTTACTTGAAGAAACTATCTCCCCCGAATTTATAAAAAAATCTATTGCTTCAATGCAAAGTGGGAAGGCTGCATGGCCGGATGGCTTTCCAGCCGACTTTAATAAAAAAATTTAAGACAAATTAGTGCCCCTCTTACACTGAATCCTTTCAAACAAAAACTCTTCCTCCGACTTTGTATCATGCCACCATTTCGCTCCTCTTGAAAAAGGACAAGGATCCCCAGTGCTGCTCTTCTTTTCGACCTATAAGCCTCCTTAATCAGGATTTTAAGATTCTAGCTAAAGCCCTAGGTCTCCGTTTGGAGATGATTCTCCCCTCCATCATTTCTAATGATCAAACTGGTGTCGTCCGTGGTAGACAGTCATTCTGTCATGTACGACGACTGCTCAATATCTTGCATACTCCTTCCTACATTTGGGTGCTGAGGCTTTAATTTCGCTAGACGCGGAAAAGGCTTTTGACCGTGTTGAATGGGATTACCTTTTCTTTGCTCTAGAGAAGTTCGGTTTCGGTCAAAATTTCATTTCTTGGATAAGGCTTTTATATGCATCACCCATGGCTTCTGTACTTACTAATTATCAAGTGTCCAACCATTTCCATCTAGGTAGAGGCACAAGACAGGGGTGTCCTTTAAGTCCCCTCTTGTTTTCGATCGCTATTGAGCCTCTTGCCATAGCTTTGAGACAGGATGATAGGATAGAGGGAATTATTCGGGGCGGTCAGACGCATAAGGTTTCCCTCTATGCGGATGGTCTCCTTCTTTTTCTCTCTAACCCTAATACCACTCTCCCTCACGTCTTATCTCTGCTCAGTTCTTTCGGGGCCATCTCAGGGTACAAACTAAATTTGCATTAGAGCGAATATTTTCTCATAACACCCTCCCCCCCTCGGAAAATTGACATACCATTTAAGATTGTAAAGGATTCATTTAAATATCTGGCTGTGACTATCACTCGGACATACTCAAAACTGTTTCAGGCTAATTTTGCTCCTCTTCTTGAGCGCTGTAAAGCTGACTTTGCACGATGGGCAGTCCTTCCTCTTTCTTTGATTGGCAAACTTAATTCAGTGAAGATGAACATTCTCCCAAAACGTATTTATTTATTTCAATGTCTCCACATTTTTATTACTCGCTCATTCTTTTAATCTTTACAATGACTAATTTCTGACTTTATCTGGGGGGAATAAACATGCACGCATACATAGAGTTCCTTGAGAGACCTAAGCGGCTTGGGGGCTTTTCTGCCCCTAATTTCCAACTATACTACTGGGCATCGAACTTGACCAACATGTCTTTCTGCCTTTTATCTTCTGACAGTGTAAACTGTCCAGCATGGGTCAATATCAAGCCATCCTTTGCCATCCGTACTCCCTCTCTGCTCTCTTAGGGGCATCGCTCCCGCTCCCAGTTTCAATCCCCAAACAGGGCATCCAAAAACTGGAGCACTTGTACATAGATGGTGTCTTCGCCAGTTTCACACAACTTAAAGTGTAACTAAACCCCCAAACCACTTTTTTCTGCTGAAAACAAATGTATTTGGGTATGAAGTAGTGTTGTTGATGTATTCTGGTCCAACTCTTAACATTTTAGTCAAAGTATTTCAATTTGGTGTATTTTGTTGTAAAAATGTAAGAGTGACTGCCCTCTGTGGGTTGAAACACGGCTATTACAATTGAATTTTGCTATTGGCTGAGATGGAGGCCGATGACGTTTTGGAGGCAGCTTACATCACAAGCCACCACTGTTCGCCCCGCCCCTCTGTGTGTGTTTTTGCATGTGTGAGTGCAGTGGTGGTGGTGTGTGTGTGTGTGGGGGGGGGGTGGTCTCTGTTGGAGGCTGCACAGAGTGACTGGACGTGTCTTAACTGCTCCTGGAGCCCCACCCACAATCAAGGCATTTTTTGAATTTCCAGCCTAGATGCACCTCAGCCAAAACCTAGGGGTTTAGTTGCACTTTAAAGTAAAATTTGATCTGCCACGGTCTCCTTTTTTCAGTTCTTGCAGGTGAGGGATTTTATTAGGAAGAAGTTCCCAGATTTTCCCTCTCTCCCACCTAAAACTCATCTTGATCATATTATTAACATGCTTTTACACTCTCAAAGGGGGAGGCTGGCCAAAGTTTATGAATACATAATTTCAATTAATATGCCCTCTTTCACTATTATAAAACAGCACTGGTAAGAGGAGCTTGGCTTTGACATCTTGGATGACATTTGGGATGCAGCCTTGGATCGTGTACACTCCTCATCCATATGTGCACGTCACAGTCTTATCCAGTTCAAGGTTTTGCACTACCTACATTATTGTAAGACTGCCATGACAAAAATTTACCCACACATTGACCCCCTGTGTGACAGATGTAAAATGCTTCCTGCGACTTCATATCATATGTTCTGGGGTTGCCCTGAATTAGATCGATTCTGGTCCCTTTTTCTTTGATTTATTCTCTAAAATATTTTTTAAAAACCTGTTACTCCCTTTCCCCTTATGGCCATTTTTGGTGTAACCTCAGAAAACATATCTATGACCTCCTGTCAGCGCAAGGCTTTGGCATTCTCCTCCTTACTAGCGCGGCGGTTGATTTTACTAAATTGGAAGAATGCTGCTCCACCCACCCACACACATCTCATCAAGAGTATCATGCTTAATCTCAAATTAGAAAAGATCGGGTATACTGTTAATGGTGCCCTTCATAATTTTCATAAGACATGGGATGACTTTTTGATGTATTGGATTAAATCCTTTGTGTCCTGACAGTTGTTATAAACATGAAAATTAAATAAAAATAATTTTGAAAGAAAAGAATAAGGTGCCGTGGCTGCCAGATTTTGGGAAGTATGCAATACCAGTTAATACTGATACTAATCAATCGCCATTGCTCATCATTCTCATGTAATAGAGCTAACGTTACCTCCATCACCTCAAAGTCCCTGTATTATCCTAACGTTACTACCTGCTTACTGGTTGTACTACACTTTCAAGCTCACTCTGTCCCTCGGTTTCCCTGCATCTCTGGCTGCTCCTCTCCCTGCTGCTGCTGTGTCCACCTTCAACCTGCTGTTGCTGGAGCACTGCTGTCACAGTGGACGTGGAGGCTACAGCAGCCCCTCCAGCGAACATGTCTGTGATCTTTGCACATTTTGCAGCATCTACAGTGAGATTCTTCAATTTCTTTGCACACAACTTCTCCACGACCCCTTTCTTTCGCCTTTGTTGCTCCATGTTGCCACTCCTTCAGCACACACGCTCAACACTGTGAAACTAGCGGGAGTTACAGGGGACAGTGCAGGGAAGGGGTGGGGTCGCTTTCGTACTATATCCTGATTGGTTCAGTCCACTGTCTATATTGAAGATGGACCAATGGGCCGCCCCCTCTAAATTGTTGGCCGGTCTTTTAGAAAAAAAAAAAAAGGGAAAGAAAAGAAAAGAAAAAAATCCAACAGCATCGCCCCCTGAGGACTGTCAGCCCACCGGGAAAATGCCCGGTATTACAGATTACCAGTCCAGCCCTGGTTGCGAGTTTAGCTAACCGTTGATCTCAACATAGGCTCACAGAGAGCACACTGAGGGAGAACACAATAAAATAAATGTAGATGTGTATAGACCATCACCACCCAATTTAGACAAGAACAAGTAAATCACTGGAGGAAGAAAGATGCAAGTCAAGGCCTAGTTAGCTATGGCCTGGTTTAGATTTAGAAGTTCATTTGATTTCGTTGGTGTGAGTCAGAAATGGCAATGGGCATGTTTTTTTTCTCACTGCAGTTGCTGTATTTCTTTAATAATGTACACAAACACATTTGCCTGCTGGGTCTTGGCTGGATGGTTTTTGTCTTACAGCTCAAGGTTGTTGTGCAGTTGTGATGCACGTACTAGGTATCTCAAGGGTGCGTCACAGCTGTATGCTCCAGTGGTGCCGGGGATTAGTAAATAATCCCCTTTTTACTAAACTGGTCAATGTATAGGTTATTTTATGAACATATTGATGGCTTAAATGCTATTTGAATTGGAATACACTTTATTTTACCTGTGCTGCCACAACAGGGAACTATGACCTTGATATGTTGATGAAGGTTCTCAGTCATCCAGGTCGTCCAGATAATTCTAAGTGTTGTATCGTAGGCAACTTGACCTGTTTCAGATTCTTGAAGATGTTTCACCTCTCCATCAAGAGGGATCTTATAGTTCTAACTAACTGGAGGGGAGTTGCGGGCTTCTAAACTCTGTGTGAGAGTGTCCTTACAGAGTTGTTAAGGACACGTGTGAGCTCTGAGTTTCAGAGTCTTTAGGGCCACTTGTGGGTCGTTGACTTAACCAGCCCCCATGTGGGTTGCTAGGGCTAGATGATCCCAGGTGTGAATGGTTGTTAAGCTGTCTGGGGAGAGAACTCAGTACTGCATTGTAGGTGGGTGATAAGAAATGTCTTAGGCCACCTCCTCTGTTCAAAGACGGTCGTCCAGTTTGACATAGATGGATTCTTTTACTCCTCTTTCAAACCATCTGTCTTCTCTGGCCAAGATGTTTACATTGTTGTCCTCAAAGGAATGACTTGTCTCCTTCAGATGTTAGTGGACAGCAGAGTCTTGACCTGAGCAGTTGGCCCTCCTGTGTTGTGCCATTCCTTTATGGAGAAGTTGTGTTGTCCCCCCTAAATCTGTGCAGGATATGATGTTTATTGAAGATCCTCTTGAGTTTCTCAGATGTTCCAGCGACATAGTGAATGAGGATGTTGTTAGTTTTCCCGTCTCCTCCTCTCTGTCTGCTCTGGATCTTTTAGAGGTTTTGACAAAGGTCCAGTTCCGGTAGCCACAGGTTTGAAGTGCTCCCCTGATGTGCTTCTGTTCCTTCTCCTTCCTCTCTGTCTTTGTGGGCACAGTCTCAGCCCAATGGTTTAGAGTTCTGATGACCCCCAGCTTGTGCTCCACTGGGTGATGAGAGTCAAACAGCAAGTACTGATCTGTGTGTAGGTTTTCTGTAAACCTCAATGTTGAGGCTTCAATGTGTACTGCACAGTCCAAGACGGGCAGACTGTCTCCTCCAACATCTTCCAGTGTGAACTTGATGTTATTGTCCACAGCATTTATATGTTCTGTGAAGGCTTCCACTTCCCTTGCTCTGATTTTGACCCAGGTGTCATCCACATACCTGAACCAGTGGCTAGGAGCAGTTCCTGTGAAGGTAATCAAGGCTCTGCTCTCAACTTTTTCCATGTAGAGGTTGGACACTATTGGGGACACCGGTGAGCCCATGGCACAGCCGTGCTTCTGTCTGTAGAAACCTTCACTGTACTGGAAGTAGGTAGTTGTCAGACAGAGGTCCAGTAAGGCACAAATGTGGTCTGGGGTGAAGTTGGTTGAGTGCTGTCCTGTAGCAGGCGTTTCTGCACCATCTTAATCGTTTGAGTGGGAATGCATGCACAAGAAACCATTGTTCGTCTGGGTCCAGTGTTATTTCTCTCACCTTGCTGTTGAAGTTGAGTTGAGTTTTTGATGTGGTGTGGAGTGTTACTGACCAAAGCAGCTAGGATACTGGCTAAGTGCTTGGATATGTTATAGTTAACTGAGTTGATGATGCTGCTGATGGGTCTGAGTCATGCTCTTCCTTGCATATCTTGGGGAGTCCATAGATACATGGGAGGGCTTCCCCCGGAGTACAGTCTGGAATATAATGGCCTGTCAACGGCTTTGTCCTTTTCCAGTTTTTGCAGATATTCTATAACCTTCTCTTTGCAGCTACTGGTGGGATCTCGCCTCAGTGTCTCATAGGTGTTAGTATCACTAAGCAGATCAGTGACTTTGGTGTTGTAGTCTGCTGTGTTTAGCATTACAGTGTAACTCCCTTTGTCTGCCGGCAAGATGGTGATGTTCCGGTCTCTTTTGAGTGATGCCAGGGCCTTCCTTTCCTCAGTAGTGAGGTTGGATGGGGGTGCTTTTGCATTAGCAAGAGCGGCTGATACCTTCAACCATAGCTGTTCTGCCTTTGTGTCTGCCAGCTTGTTGTTTCTGATGGCTGACTCTGTGGCTGTGATGAGATATACTGCCGGTATCTGTTCTGGAGTTATTGCAAAGTTCAGTCCTTTGGCAAGGACATCCTTCTCCGGTTAGGTGAGCTCTCTGTTGGACAAGTTTTCACCCACTTCTCCGGTGTCCAGATGTGCTGTGTTGTTGATATCCTTATTTCTCCAGGTGAGAGCTTCTGTTCTATGAAAGTTGCTTTGACGTGCCTGTAATGTTTGGAATTTCTGTCTGTCTGTCGTTCCTTACCTGTAGTGTGTTCCCAGTTCCCACTGGACGTCTTTTCTCAACGTCATTTATCGACTAATTCTGGCTGTCAATGGACGTCAGATCATAGCCAGTATGAATGTCTATTCTCAACTAATTCTGGATGTCAGTGGATGTCTAGATTATGGCCTGACTATTGACATGGCCAGGCCATGAACTGGACGTCCATTGACAGCCAGAATTAGTCGATAAATGACGTTGAGAAAAGACATCCAGTCAGGCCATCATCTAGACATCCACTGACATCCAGAATTAGTTGAGAATAGACGTTCATACTGGCTATGATCTGGACGTCCACTGACAGCCAGAATTAGTCGATAAACGATATATAAACATCTATACAACGTCCAGAAAAGACGTATAAAAAACTTTCATTCTGGCTCCCCAGAGGACGTCTTTTAGACGCCTTGGGTGTCCATAAATGATGTCTAAAAGACGTGATCTAGACCACTCTTTGCTCACTGGGTTGTCATGCTTGTGCCTTCTCAACAAACTTGGAGACACTTGCCAGGACTTTGCTTGGTAGTAGTCTGGCCATTCTTAGTAGCGAGTTCATCAATGGTAAAATCAACCTATCACACTCTTTCAGTGAGTAGCTGGTTTTGAGTCCTCTGAATTCCTCAAGTCAAGACACAGCTGTCCACTTACATCTGAAGGAGAAAAATCATTCCTTTCAGGACAGCAATGTAAACATCTTGGCCAGAGAAGACAGATGGTTTGAAAGAGGAGAAAACAAATCCATCTATGTCAAACTGGAATGACCGTCTTTGAACAGAGGAGGTGGCCTACGACATTACTTATAACCTACATACAATGCAGTACTGAGTTCTCACCTAGCCCTAGCAACCCACATGGGGGCCGGTTAAGTCAACGACCCACAAGTGGCCCTAACGACTCTGAAACTCAGAGCTCACACGTGTCCTTAACGACTCTGTAAGGACACTCCCACACAGAGTTTAAAAGCCTGCAACCCTCGAGTTAGTTAGAACTGAAGAAGCCTCTTGGATGAGAGTGGAAATGTCTTCAAGGAACTGGAACAAATCCAGCTGCCTGATACAGCACTTAGAAATAGTGTACAATAATTGTACACTTAAATAATGATGAATGCACAAACTACATGGATTATGTTTTAATGCTTATTCCTGATTTGAAGTACATTTTACACTGCTGTAGTTAATTGGGAAATGCATTAGTCTGTATTCATCACAGATAACATTCAGTCAATAAAATTAATTTCTCTTTGGTCCAAATACTACAGTGATTTCCCTGTATTAATCATTATATGAACTGTAAATGGACTTGCTCATCAGGAGCAATTTGGAGATCAATATCTTGCTCAAGGATATTTCAAGATGCAGCTGGGGGAGCTGGGGATTCGAACCAGTGGACAGCCTGCTCTACCTCCTGAGCTACAGCTGTCCCATATATTCATCATATTAACTTACTAGTGCACATCATCAGCAATTTTCCACCAGCATTCCTCTCTTGCCTTATTAGCAGCAACATTGTGGTATACACGAAAGGTCCATTTTGTGCGGAAGAAGAGTCAAATGATGCCCCAAATGCCCCTTTTAATGGGAATTTGCAAAAAGCCTGAAGGAGAAACCTGGGTTGACAAGGCAAATTGATAACCACCATCATCACACATTATCTCTGATCAGGGTATTAGGGTAACGAGTCAACTCATACAAAGAATGTCTGGTTATGTTGAGTTTGCTTAGTAGTTTACCCCCTGGTTGATATAATGCTATTGTTTAATTTCTCTTTCTGCACGTGACACAAAGAATCAGACACATTTTAGAGAAATCTGACAGGAAAATGAAATCAATCCAATCGAACTGAACAATAATATTGACAAAAAAAAAATAACACACTAGGAGAGTAAGAAAATGAATTATGTTCACTTTTTGAAAATAATGAAGCTACAGCTGAGACCCTGAATGGCCTAAGCTCTGTCAGGTTTCTGCACAGCAGACAACACTGGTGTTGATAGGCTTTTTGTGTGTCATCGTCTGATCCCCAGACTAAACTTGCTCAGCTTTACTCTCAGGCTGAGGAAGTTCAGAAGCGTGATTGATTCTATGTCACTGCAGAAAACTTCAAAAAGAGCTTCAAATGACTTTCAGTTAACTGGCTTTCTGCTTTCAGACTGCTTCTTTTTTCTTCCCTTTAAAATCTTATTAGACATCACATCAGAGACTCCAGACTTATTCAGCTGTGTCACTCCCGCTAGGATAGCCACTTATCCTGTCAACCCCCCCTACCCACTGGACATGGCAGGACCCTTATTAATAGGCAAAGCTCCAGTGGGTCATACCAAAACCCCCATGGGGGGGGTGGTCATCAAGACTGTGCCGCTGCGCTGCTGAGTGACAGCTAAACGGCTTAAAATGTCACTTTGAATAAGAAGCAGGCCACACACAGGGACTCGCACATGGCGCATACAGGAATTCACACACACAAATACATTCACACACTAAAATGCATACATACCAATGTGTTGTGTCTGTAGAGTTTTCTTCTGTGGATCAAATTTGTGTTTCTGTAGAGGGCACTCTTTTGTTTCTTCAGCTCTGGAGTTCCTCATTTATTTATAGAAAACAAACCAAGGAGTGAGTGTAAAATTGAAATCTTAAGAGAAAACATTTGAGATTGCCTTCAGATACTGAATGTGATAAAAGATCTCACTGCACACCAAATATCTTAAAGTTATTTTTTGTCTCTACATGAGATGTAAGTATTTTTCATGTCTCACCTCTGTCTTCTTAAGGTTCTCTAATCAATCAGCATCAGTCAAGCAGCAGATCCTCCGCTACACTAAATTTACACATTCAGGTGACAAGTGTTCATTTTTTACCTTGGGAGGCAGATGGCTTTGCGAGATCACAGGTACGTAATCTCGCAAATCCATCTTGCCAGGCAGTAGTAGTAGTAGCAGTTTTATCAGAACTTGACAACATTTCCTCATTAAAAGAAGAGTGAAGAACCACACTGAAGGCTTTTCTCGATGGAAGAGGTTCTTGCTTTCCCTCCGACTGGCTTTGGTAAGAGATTGATTTAGCAGCTGGTAGAGTTCACCTACGGTTGATCTGATTGGCTGAAGTTAGCCTGTGATAGACAGTTACACGCAGATGATTTGTCCAATTACCTTTCAAGAAATAAATTTAAAAAAAAAAAAAAGCGAGCGGACAGTCGCCCACAGTAACCGGCTCTGTAAAAGCTGCCTCTGGGCTTATCTCATCTTGGCAGACCTCCCCCGGTGCCGACCCGTACCGGCTGCCTTAAATCCGGATTTGTTTCACCCGATTTTTGCATTGCTCATTTACACGTCAAGTCAATGATGATGTTGCCGTGTGGGGAGTGGGCGGCTGGGCGCCCTCTGTTTTGTAAAGGTGCGTCTGCTGCTGGTGAGAAAGTCTCATATACAGAGGTTGTGGAAGAAGGGGAGGGGGCAGGGGATAGGTTCACCTCTGGACCTCAGCTCTCCCTACTGGTGCGGGGGAGCGGTGAAGCAGGGGATTCAGAATCAGAATTCCTTCATTAATCCCGCAAACGGAGAAATTTGTGCATCACAGCAGCCAAAGGATGGTTCAATATAACAATATACAATAATATTAGTAAAAAATAAACAATATAATAAAAAGGTAAGAAATAGAAATAGAATCGTATATACATAATATATAAACAGTGTAATTATAGACTGTGGGCAGTGTATTGCTGAAGGTGAGGTTTGCCCAGGGCATCATGAAAGCTAGAACCACCACTGCGTTTCAGGTTAGTTCATTTGAGTTGTCACAGACTTTCTGAGAGCAGAGGAGCAATCAACTCACATGTTATTACAGAGGATCAAATTCAAATTAGAATACAATGTTATAAAGTAATGTTTTATATTCTATTTCATTACTCCCAAGACTAACCAACCATGGTTAGTGTTTTTACTGGGCTTAAACCTGCATTCTCTCTCTCTCAATTCAATTCAATTCAATTCAATTCATTTTGCTTTATTGGCATGACTGTTACAAGAACTATGTTGCCAAAGCATCAAGAGTCAATGAAAACAAAACAAATACAACTCACAGAATCAAATATATACAATATCTCTCTCTCTCTCTCTCTCTCTCTCTCTCACTCACACACACACACACACACACACACACACACACACACACACACACACACACACGCACACACTCACTCTCACACACAGATACACACACACACACTATATGACATACTGTATTATCACTTTATAAAGTTTATACTGCAAACGTGTTAGCAAAAAGTCACCTATTCACAATTTCTGTAGATTCTGTCCAACATCAGCGTTCCTTTGCAGTCATGTTTACATGACATGCCATTTGCAGGTAATGTTGTGCTTTATTTAAAAAAAGAAAAAAAAAAGAGCAATAAATGTTCAAATAAATTAGAGCTTGGGTAGGTAATTCTGTTCAAAAGCATTTTCTATCATATTTGTATAACATTTCTCAACATCCTGACAGCAATCTAAATATGAAATAATTTGGAAAAAAAACAGAAAAAAATCCATGGTATCTGGCAGCGACAGGGCAGTAAAAACTTCATTCAATCAATTTTACCGGCCTGTCAATTTTGTATGGACAGACTACCTGTCAATCAATCTGCCCTTACCTGACCACCCTGCCTACCCTGTGCTGACTCCGCGCATCACTCATTGCGCGTGACCGGGTCTATAAAACACACTGCTGGAGCTGTGACGGACTGTTTATGACAAGAATGGCAGAGAAACTACAGCCACACTTCTCATCACCAGCGGTACCTACAGCAGCTCACACTGCTGAACAAAGAAAGAAAAGAAAGACTGAAGTCGAAAAAACTCAAAAAAATAAGATAGATAGCGCAAGAAGTAAAATGAGAGTCAACATCGGAGTGGCTTTTCAGCGATGGAGACAACTGAAGCAGTCGAAGAGCTGAGGACGGACTCCATGGTAGCTGTGTCTCTGTTGGACAGGTAATGAGCTGGTTTGTTTTGTTGGGGAAATTACTCTGCATTATGTAGTCAACTTAATGTTAGCTCCTTATGTTACTGTCGTTTGTATTCACCCAACACTAACGTTAGCACTTTGTAGCTGACATTAGCTAGCTAGCTAGCTAAAGTAGCAGACTACTGCCTTATGAGACGTATTTACATGTAACATCACTGTTTACACGCAGGCCAGCATTTACACGTACTGTGGATCTAATCCACACAGCAGTGTTCACACATGACCTGCTACTAATTATTGTGTGCTACACCTGTGAAAGGCCAAGTCCACTGTTCAGAGGTCCTGGGAAGATTACATACATCTGTGAATAAAGTTTGCATTGTCTTTGTGAGCCAATGTTGTAGCCAATGGTATTTCTATGACGTTCATTCATATAGCCTTTGAACTGGACGTTTTACAAATGTGCTGATGTCGCCTATTTCTGTGCCCTATAGTTAGGAGAGGGACGCATCAACTTCCAGCCTTGAAGCGTCAGTTCACAGCAGAACCATGCCCTGATGTTTCCACTATTTCTGCAGTCTCTCTGACAGGTGAGTGTAACTTGATGTTGATAGCAACATGGATCAGACCACTGTTATTCATGTAATATGTGACTGGATGGATACATTTCATATATGCATGTGTCCTTCTTTCATATCAAGTCTGTTTGCTTTTTGTGCATGAATGTGCTCCTTAGCAGAGATACAATACAAAAGGAAATGGCATCATCTCATTAGCTGCACCAGGAAAATTTAGTACTGGTCCTAGCAGTCATGTGTTAGCCTACTGCTTGAGACTATTGCATATTAGTAAGACATTTTTTAAAAAAAGACTTTGCATTTCAATCCATGATCTGACTGTTAGCTGACCACAGTAGAATGTGGGAAACAGAATGCACCTGACAATCCCTATAAATAATCGCTTGCCAACATCACATAAGCTTCCCATCACCCACCTAACTCCAGACTCTGCAACATTTTTTAATAACATAGCAACAGTCCTGTGTTGTCTTTGAGAGAATCAATAACAAATGTATGCCCCATAAACACATTTAGATGTAACTTTATGTCCTGTAAACACATTTAGTTCTCCATCCTAAGCCAGTTTTCTGTAATCATTATCATTTTTGCAGAGATGATGGAACTCCTTTCTCTTAGGGCAAGTAGGGGAGAGTGGGGACATTTGTGCCAAGGGGCAAGTAGTGTCACCCCAGTTATCTAGAAAACCATAGAAGAAGTTGGTCATGTGACCACATATTTTTGAAGAGGCATCCATTTCACTCATCCTGCAAAGAAGGGAGACACATGGCTTGAGAGGTAAGCACATTTCAATTCAAAAAACAATTTTTTGCCCTCCAAAGTAAAATTTCTATGATCAAGGTTTTTTGATTGCTTTGTTTGAACAATTATAGACAACTTTGAAAACAGTTCACACATGTTTTAGTGCTTTAGTAAGCTACACCATGAGTCTATACAGTTAACATGATTCTAGCTCAAAACAACTGGGGGATGCATTTTATTCAAAATGGTGGGCTTGGGGTGATTTGTGCCAAAGGGCCTGGTTAACTTACCCCAACTTATGATTATTACTTTATTGTATTTTATTGTTATTATACATTGTATTCTTACATTTGATCACTAAAACTATGTGACATTCTTAATTTTAGACCAAAATCCATCATGCCACGGAAATACAAACGGAAGACAGACAGGGTTTCAACTCCTCTTGAGGAGTTGGAAAGAGCAGTGAAAGAGGTGCAACAGGGGAAGGCCATACGTCAGGTTGGAAAGGAGATGAAGATCTGCAGGATGACCATAAAAAGATACAGTACAGACCAAAAGTTTGGACACACCTTCTCATTCAAAGAGTTTTCTTTATTTTCATGACTATGAAAATTGTAGATTCACACTGAAGGCATCAAAACTATGAATTAACACATGTGGAATTATATACTTAACAAAAAAGTGTGAAACAACTGAAAATATGTCTTATATTCTAGGTTCTTCAAAGTAGCCACCTTTTTCTTTGATTACTGCTTCGCACACTCTTGGCATTCTCTTGATGAGCTTCAAGAGGTAGTCACCTGAAATGGTCTTCCAACAGTCTTGAAGGAGTTCCCAGAGATGCTTAGCACTTGTTGGCCCTTTTGCCTTCACTCTGCGGTCCAGCTCACCCCAAACCATCTCGATTGGGTTCAGGTCCGGTGACTGTGGAGGCCAGGTCATCTGGCGCAGCACCCCATCACTCTCCTTCTTGGTCAAATAGCCCTTACACAGCCTGGAGGTGTGTTTGGGGTCATTGTCCTGTTGAAAAATAAATGATGGTCCAACTAAACGCAAACCGGATGGAATAGCATGCCGCTGCAAGATGCTGTGGTAGCCAGGCTGGTTCAGTATGCCTTCAATTTTGAATAAATCCCCAACAGTGTCACCAGCAAAGCACCCCCACACCATCACACCTCCTCCTCCATGCTTCACGGTGGGAACCAGGCATGTAGAGTCCATCCGTTCACCTTTTCTGCGTCGCACAAAGACACGGTGGTTGGAACCAAAGATCTCAAATTTGGACTCATCAGACCAACGCACAGATTTCCACTGGCCTATGTCCATTCCTTGTGTTCTTTAGCCCAAACAAGTCTCTTCTGCTTGTTGCCTGTCCTTAGCAGTGGTTTCCTAGCAGCTATTCTACCATGAAGGCCTGATTCACACAGTCTCCTCTTAACAGTTGTTCTAGAGATGTGTCTGCTGCTAGAACTCTGTGTGGCATTGACCTGGTCTCTAATCTGAGCTGCTGTTAACCTGCGATTTCTGAGGCTGGTGACTCGGATGAACTTATTCTCCGCAGCAGAGGTGACTCTTGGTCTTCCTTTCCTGGGGCGGTCCTCATGTGAGCCAGTTTCTTTGTAGCGCTTGATGGTTTTTGCGACTGCACTTGGGGACACTTTCAAAGTTTTCCCAATTTTTCGGACTGACTGACCTTCATTTCTTAAAGTAATGATGGCCACTCGTTTTTCTTTACTTAGCTGCTTTTTTCTTGCCATAATACAAATTCTAACAGCCTATTCAGTAGGACTCAGCTGTGTATCCACCTGACTTCTGCACAACACAACTGATGGTCCCAACCTCATTTATAAGGCAAGAAATCCCACTTATTAAACCTGACAGGGCACACCTGTGAAGTGAAAACCATTTCAGGTGACTACTAGGGATGTGCACGGTTACTCGGATACTCGGGTACCCGAGTAGACAATCTGCTAATCGGTTACGAATTATTAACCGGTTAACCTAGGATTATTTCATTGTCAGCGATGCCGGGTGTATAGTCGCTCTGTTTCTCGTCTATTTCAGCCTTTACACCGACCCCACCGGTGTGTTTGTAACGTTAGCTTATCCAGAAGCCGAGCAGTCGAAGCCTGTCCAATAGGGACCCGTGTGCCGTCACATGACGGGCTAAAATCCAATGGGAAAACATGATCTGCCAAAGATCGTTTATTTACATCAAGATGGTTGCTCTGTTGCCGTGTGTGATTACTACTATCAGGAAATCTCCCGTAAATCCTAATAAATAATGCGTAAATTAACATGTATGCAATATTTCGGGGTCCGCCTGCTATTCCGACATATCTCTCTTTAGACATGCCGCTATTCCGACAAGTCTCCGGCAATGGCAAAAAACAATGTCGAAATAGTGGGACGCTTGAAAAATAACTTTAATGCCGCTATTCCGACAATTACAGGTCACTGTCTAAATAGCGGCATGTCGGAATAGCAGCATGTAACCGCATTTGTAACCTTAAACTGGCTTACAACCACTCAACGAGTTCGATGCGAAACCACTTAAGGTTCAAGAAACACGAAAGCATAAGCACCGCTAAATACTGAAAAGAAAAAAAAAAAAATCCCGGGGTATAAATGCGCTCCGTCCAGAGGGGAAACTTTTTTTTTTCCAGTCATAAACTCATATGTGCATCTTAAACTCCAATCTACTCTTATTAACCACCTGATATTTTGTCTGACGACGCTGTGTGTCAGCAATGCGCTGTCTGATGGACAGAGCGCATTTATGAGTCATATATTTTATTACTCGGTTACTCGATTAGGACCAGGTTCGGGTACTCGGTTAGAAAATTACTCGAAATGCCCATCCCTAGTGACTACCTCTTGAAGCTCATCAAGAGAATGCAGAGTGTGTGCAAAGCAGTAATCAGAGCAAAAGGTGGCTACTTTGAAGAAACTAGAATATAAGGCGTATTTTCAGTTGTTTTACACTTTTTTGTTAAGTACATATTTCCACATGTGTTAATTCATAGTTTTGATGCCTTCAGTGTGAATCTACAATGTCAATAGTCATGAAAAGAAAGGAAACTCATTGAATGAGAAGGTGTGTCCAAACTTTTGGTCTGTACTGTATATGGATAAGAAAAAAATAGGAGAAGTAACAAAGCCAGAAGGGAGCAGAAGTTCATATTTCCCTGCAGCATTGACAAGTAGGATGTTAAGTTGTAGGCCTAGTAGGCTGGATCTGTGAAGAGTAAGAGTCAATTAGGTGTTCATGTGATGATATGGGCCTTGTTATAGAAAAGTGGCCTTTGATGTTGTTAAAAATTTAAACAAACGTTAGAAAAAGTAATTTTGTATTGAATTTGTCTTGCTTTTATATAGCATTATCGTTTGTTAGATTAAAATGATCTGTTTTACTTCAGTTATCAATGGCACAATTTACCCCAGTGTATTCTCTCTAATGACACAACTTACCCCGCACCGGGGGCAAGTTGTGCCACAAAACCACTTTTTTTTCTAAAGCTATATTTCTCAAACAGTTTATTTAAGATCCAAAGTGATTGTTCCCAGGGATGCACAACATCCTGAACTATATGTACATATTTTAGTTGGAGGCATTACTGTAATCCCCTTGCTTTAAAGGCACTTTAAGTAAAAATTGGCAATACTTACCCCACTCTCCCATACTCCAAGGGGTACAACAAAAAGTCCAGCAAGTAGAGCTTGTACACACTACTGTCAAATTGCATAGAAAAAATAATGAGAATGTGAAACTATGTAAATTACTCTGAAAGTGACATTTTGCTAACCCCCCAAAAAGTAGAATTGGCAAATATGAAATGACTGTAAATGGCACAATTCTGATGTAACAGAGGCCATTTCTGGTTGTTCTAAGGAATATTTGTCACTGCATAAACTGCAACTCAAGTTGTGATGTTATAATGAATTGAAAGTAATTTCAAGGTCATTGAAAAGCTGTATTTACTGTCAGATAAGTAAATGTGCTATTCTTTCTATCGGACAATCACTGCCAAAACAGTAGAGGATTGACACAGCACCGACATCAACAGCCTGAACTGTTGGCCATCACTGATCTGTGTTTATAATCAGTCAAGAAACCTCCGGATGTCCTTCCTGTATATAGTTGTTTATGCTAATTGTACTGTATATTGTCTAAATGATAAAAGGTTTGCTATTTTTGTAGTTGTTTATTTACATGTATTCCAAAAAATGGAATAAACAAGAGTCTTACCTAATTCAGTTGTTATTATTAGTGCATCATGTAAATTGAAAGAACTGTAATGGGATGGTTGTTTATGCTGGAAGTGTAAAGAAAAGGCATTTATCATTTTAAAGACTTTATTCAAACAAGTTAGAGATGATGCAAAACAAGGAGTAAATACAGAACGACGAATAAATAGGTGTCAGGCAGAGTTCAGCGCTTGATGTGATTGCTCCAAACTTAGTCCTTGAATTCTGGCCTGTAAAGCAACAGATGAGCCACATGAGTAGATATTTTTATGGAACAGAGCTCGACTGTCCTCAGCATACTGTGAACATACACACTTTCAATGGTCAATACTGAAGACACTCCTGGACAAAACTGTACAGATGTCACAGTTAATATAACATTTTTTGAAGTACCAGCCCTTTATCTTTCTTTACATGTTTCTACTTACTGTGTTTATTGTTATGCACCAAAACACAAACTGAAATGGTGAAAAATGTGATTCTGATTAGGGCACTTGTGTGTCCAAGTTACATGCCTGGTCAATATACTGTACAAACACAAATAGTTGCAGGTGGTGTTTATCAGGAAAAAATGCACCAGTAATGTTCTACTTTAGATGCAGACCTGCTCATGTGCAATCCTTTGAGCTTGAAGATCTTCTTCTCAATTTATGAACATCTGCTACTTGACCTGTCGCCCTCCCATGTCCACGGCCTTTGCCTCCAGTTCCTCGGACACTGCTGGTTGTCCTCCTGTCGTAACTGTTGCCAACTCCTCAGTAAGGAAAGTCACTATTGGCTGTCCTAAAAGTCGCAAAATGACGTCATCACCTAATTTGCATAACTGGCCATATGCATTATTTGTAGCCTAGCCTAGCTAGGGACAGTCTAACAGGGACAAAACACAGCAATAGACAGTAGACCATGCAAAAACCCCGGAACTCTGTTACCAGAAAAAAACTCTCCTAACTTCCAAACATTTACAAACTGGGACAAAAATCCCCATAACAAGTAGCATTACATACACACTGCACAACAGATCTCATTATGTTTAACCAAGCAACACTTACCCCTCGGTAATGTCTCCCATAAAGCCGTAGTCAGCATGTCCACAAACAACACACGCTACCGCTAACCAGATTTACTACGTGCTGACGTAACGCAACGTAGTGGTTCATTCATAAATTCGGCTATGGAAAACAAACCGTATTCTCTGACTCGACGAGCCCCCATTTGTCACAGTCTGGCTCATAAACTGGACAAGATAGGAGGACACATGAGGGGTTGCGGAATAACAATGAATAATTTATTTACAGAATAGACGATGTACAAAATTGTAGATCTACAAACTAAGGAAAATGAGGCATAATACAAATAATCAAGAAGCCCCAGCCAGCATCTGGCCTGCGATCAGGCAGGCACAAAGCAGGATGCAGGCATCAGGGTAGAGAGAGGGAGAAGACTGGCAGCTCCTCAGATTTAAACAGTTAGGCTACACCGGGCCCTTGGTGCAAGCCAATCAGCAGCCAGCTCTGCTTCCTCTCTGAACTCGGCCTGAAACTAAAACAATAGAGAGACACCTAGTGCCCTGGTGGAGCTCTGCACCTCCATGAGGGAGCAGCAACACGGGCACCCCTCTAGGGCCGTGACAGTTGGACATTGACTCAACCACTGGAAAACGTTCACAGACACTTTCCAAATGTAATCATAATATTTATATTTAATAAAGGAAAAAAAAAATCCTTCATGAAAGTCAGTGCGCAGAACAGTACCCCTAATTGGAGGTCAGTTATACTGATATTTATAGACCCAATCACAATGATGTCAGTCACTTCTGGGTGAATAACTGGCGTTTGATGTGAACTGTGGAGATATGTGAATCAGCAAATTTGTTTATTTCTGTCATCATTTTCAGCTGTAAATGTGATGTTTAAAGATATATAGTTAAACATGATGGTCTGACCTTTCTGAGGTTTCTGCTCAGTTTATTGATCAGCGACATCTCGGAAGTCTGTCTCGCCCTAGCAGCACATTTCTCCCACCCCAAACTGTCAGGTTATCGTTTATGCTCCCCTTAATTGTTGCCACCATTGGACAGCTAATCATCATCAATTTGATGCTACCTGCTTATGTTTACAACTTATCTCACTAGAGCCTCAACAATATAACCATAATCCTTGTCTGATGCCCTATTATTTATGTATTTATTATTTGTCTAAGTCTGTTGCTGTCATTATGTTTGTTCGTGAAATGACCGTTAAAGTACCACATTCTGTACAACAGTGACTTTTAGACTCTTGGCTAGACAACATTTGTAGAAAGATTCTAAGTGGAGCAGCACTGTAGATGCACTAATGTTGTGGCAATAAGGTCAAAGCTGCTGAAAAAGAGACTTGTGACATTTCTTTAGACTTCAGCTGTGATTGGAAAAGAAAGAAGCAACACATGTTGCGGGGCAATCAATATTTAAAAACACAAAAATCTCACTTAAATGTGGCAAGAACAGTCACTGCTGCTGTCTGTCCCACTGGATAGTGGATAACTGTTAAAACAGTTACGACGGGAGGCAGGGAGGTCATGTGATCATGGTTTTAAGTTGACCATAGGTTAGTAGACTATTAACGTTCATTCCAACCAAAGGAAAAGACTGACTTTCCAAATTTGGACCATGCTCAGGTACCTTTAGCATAAGCCAGTCACTTGTGTGCCTTTGATAAATTCCAAAGTCATCAATCAGTATGGCAGTAGCTTCCCAACAAGGAAGACAGATAAATAAATACCAATGATCATTACACCTTTCTGTAAGTGGAGACCAACCCAATTTATCATACAGTATAGATTGGTGAGTGCTGCTTGTTGGTGTCGATGCCATGCACATATGCACAACAGTGTTTCCCACAGGATTTTTTAAGACTATGGTGAGTGGACCTCGGCCCTCTAGGGGTGTCCGGGGGCATGCTTCCCTCGAAGAAAACTTTGCATATTTTAAAGTTACATGCAATCTGAAGCACTTTAAGAGAAAAATCGACTATCTCACAAATAACATGACCATAAATGAGAAATTGTGGAGAAAGTATACGGTAGAAAATAATCAAATACAACACTGAGCTTTGGCTCTGCTGCCTGGTGATTAGTCCAGAAGACACCACTTTGATACGAGGTTGAGGCGCAAAATTTGCTGGGCCTCGCACAGGAGTTTGTGTGTGCGTGTGAGAGAGAGAGCGAGAGCGTGTGTGCTTACAGCAGGGGGCGGGGGCATAGACTGACTGGGAATGAAAGACACTTTGCTGAAGCAATGGTGCAAAATGTTCAAGATCTTCAGCACTATTATGCAAGGTGAAAAACATTTGTAGCCTTTTCCGTGCTACCGTGAGTCCTCTCAGAAAGCACCAAGCACACAGTTCTGGATTTAAGCCTTTTTATTGCTTGAATCACCTCAGAATACAACAATGTAGTTGGGGAAACTGAACGCGGCTTGTGCGTCTCGTCCTGCGTCTTGTCCTGCAGCTTCCCCCTCTGCTCTCCTGAGCATCTCCCCTGCATCTCCCATCAGAGGTCCAGCACGCTACTGCACATAAAGGGAGACAGTGATTACTAACCGGGTGCCAGCTCTGTCAATCACTCACTTGGCGCTGCTCTCCTGAGCCCTCACCACCTCCCTCTTTCCCGCAGCCGCAGCCGCACCTCGACCACGCCCACCTCCACAACATTTTTGTATCAATACGAGTCTATGGCGTAGCAAATTAGACTATGATGCCACCAGAGTCTCACACTGTGAACATACATGCTCTGAAAACAGCATTAAATATATCTCTGCTGTACAAAGATATTCATGTACAGTTGCACACCATTCTATTTAATATGTATTTTTCTCTTTATACTTTTTCCAGGCCAGTGCTTTTTAAGCTGGTTCATCAGTTATCAGTTATTAATATTCTAATCCCCCATCTTCAAACATTGACTTTTGATCTGAGCTACACACCCAAGTTTGTGACTGCATCTTGCACAGTTGTGATGCCATCGCGCTGACAAAAATCTATCCACAGACAGACAGACGGACAGACAGACATACATACAGAGTGTATTTTAGTTACAGTATTATGTTTAAGATTTTGCTGTTTTGTATTCATGTTTTTTATGTCTTTTATTGAAACAGCAGCAATTCTGTGACTACATAATAAGGTCAGTATTATTTACATTCTCAGTTATGTGTGTGCTAGAGTTAACTGAACTTGATTGGAAGCCATGTGTGTGCGTGTCTGTGTGTGTTTGAGGGTGCAGTCTTTGTTAACACGCATGTTCATCAGGGCGCTGCTTGTAATAATAGTGATTTTTATCATTTTTGCCTTGTCTGTAGAGCAGCTCTCAGTGTTTCCCTGTGTTGATTGGAAAGCCTCCCCTGCAGTAAGCCCCGGGGCTGTATCCACAAAACCTTGTTAAAGCCTCTACAGAGACCCAGCTAGGGAAATATTAGCCTCTAAAAAACAGACTAATGCCAGTGTCTATAACTCAGCCATAGAAGAACAGCCACACTGTTGTTACACACACAGCTAGTTTCTTTCTTTGTAATATTTCTGTGATTTGACACTAAAGATATTAGTTTTTTTGAGTTACATTTTTGAGATGACCTTGATACTGTCGGAAATATACACAGGTGACAAATTAAAGAATAAAACCTGAAAAAATAAGTGGAGAAACATCACAAATGCAGTTGATTTTATCCTAGTGGATTGCATTTAGCAATTAATATCATGCCAGGCTCTGTGGCATGTATAAAAATGTTGAGCAGGCCCAGTTGACTCTGATTTTCCATCAAGATGGCAAGAGGAAAATATTTAAGTGACTTTGAAAAAGAGTTTATCATTGGGACACTGAAACCAGATCAGATCAGTCATAGTATTAAAATGATGTGAATCATCAACATGCATGATTGATATGCATAACAAATTGCAGCAGAGATTACAGCAATTTGCACATTTTCACTGGCGTATAATAATTTGACATGCATGTTAATGTTCATGTATACATATGAACATACACACTCTTCAACATGTATATATTACCTCCGCTTTCACTTTGATGAAAGTGGTCAGAACTGAGCCTCGCACAAAGACCTGGCCGGATGTGTCCAATTTAGGAGTACACGAGCATACGGTGTGCGAGCAGGGAAACAGTTCCGCTAAATCATAATCTAACTCATAAAGTTAATTCTATGTAGCATAACGTATGTTTTTATATGACTCTGAAAGAAACTCTTTTCACTTCGGCTGATGTTAAATATCAACAGCCCTTCTGTGAACAAAATTAAAACAACTAAAGTGAGATACATAACAATACTGTTTGACATTCATCAGTCAGTGAGTTGTGCAGTTTTTCATAATGTGTTTTTGTTCAATCAGATTCCTGCTTTGTGAGACATGACGCTGACTAAAATAAGTTTATTTACATTTTAAAGAACTAACGAAAAGACAAACGTAGTCTTTAAACTGTTTCCATCTGTTGGAGGTGACATATTCATTTAGCTGCTGCAGAGCAGAACCAAGTGTGAGAGCCTGAGAGTGAGAGCCTCTGCTGAAGGCACAATGTTCACACATCTGTGAAGATGATTTTCAGGTAACAACATTTATCATTTATGATTTTGCATCTATGTAATAATTTTTCTGTGGCATTTAAAATTTGACAGATATTCAGCTGAACATATGCATGAGGCAGTGTTACAACATCCATCCCAGAAAACACAGTTTGAACACCTGGCCCAACCTGTGAGTCAGCCCTCCACCTCTCACAATGAGAATGAGGAACAGCCAGAGTCAAGTAAACTATATGATAGTGTTGATGCGTACCTCTTTTTGAAGAACTTGTCTTGAACTTATTTGAAGCTTCAGACTAACCTTCTTTTAGCAGCATCAGTAATTCAGACTGTCATTGAAGAGGTCCCTAGAAGTTCAAGATGTTCAATCTCATCTCTTTTTAAAAGATAAAGAGAAAGTGTCCATGCTTGAGGTGCCTGACTACAAATGTAATTGAGGAGTTTGCAAAGATGAAACATTTAAAAAGGGCAACATCTTACATACAGATCAGTGTCGCAACAGCTTAAATTCTGTTGAATGTCTGCCTTTGTATTGAGGTACAAATGACTCAGGAAAAGAGTGCTTTGCACAGTTTCTACCAAGGAAACTAACTTCTCTCTTTGAATCTGAGGCTTCCAAAGAGCAGTACAAAAAGACCCATTCTATGGAGCCAGAACGGTGACTTTAAAATTTGGCATCCAAAAAAAAAAAATGGCATTAAAAACAAAACCAGTACTGAAAAAGGAAACATTGGCATTGAAACATTTGTATTGAAAACAGTTGTATTGGCACTGAAAAAGGAAACTAATTAAAATAATTAAAATCTGAAAATCTTATTATTTTATTTTATTGGGATTTTTTGTATTTTTCAATGACAATCTTCAGATTTTTTCTTCATGTCACTTTTTTTTCAGTGACAGATTTTTTTACAATGTCAGTTTTTTTTCAGTGTCACTGATTTTCAGTTTCAGCTTTCTGTCACTGTTTTGGCGTAGAGAGGGAGGGGTCTGAGGGGAGGGGCAAGTAGAGCGTGGTTTGCATATAATTTACATATCGGCATCCTGAAGAAGTAGCAACCTGCCATCCGCTCAGAAGCCTCTGGCATGGTGGCATTACTAAAATGTCCTGTTCACCGGGAACTTTCAAACCGCTTCTCTGCTATTTACATGTTTATTCACATGCAACCTGGCCTGTTTGGTTAGCTTTTAACGGCCGTTATGCTGTTTTTGTAGAGGTCCGCTGGAACATGTAAGTTTCTAACATTAGCGGTGTTGGCTAACTTAACCTGTGGTTAATGCAGGATCAAAAATAAACACCCGCCAAGCGCCGAACGCGGCTAAAAGTCGGTTTTGGCAGAAGAATAAATTAACGTCATGTGTCACCGGCCTGGCTGTAAATACTTGTTGCTGCCAAGTAATAATACATCACAACAGTGGCTTACAGTAACATAGCCTGGGACGTTAACATTTACATGATGAACAGCAGGGCTTCAGCTGTGTACGTTAAGCTACTGACATCCCCAGCACACGCACACACACACCATACAGCCTCTCATCTTTGAGCCGCTAGCTCAGCTTCAACGCAGGAAGTACACAATAACTCTTACAAGGGCCGCGAATTTGCTTCTGGTGACGATAAAAATGTTCCAGCGGACCTCTACAAAAACAGCATAACGGCCGTTAAAAGCTAACCAAACAGACCAGGTTGCATGTGAATAAAAATGTAAATAGCAGAGAAAAAAACAGACTTAATTACGGTTTGAAAGTTCCCGGTGAACAGGACATTTTAGTAATGCCACCATGCCAGAGGCTTCGGGCTGATGGCAGGTTGCTACTTCTTCAGGATGCCGATATGTAAATTATATGCAAACCACGCTCTACTTGCCCCTCCCCTCAGACCCCTCCCTCTCGACGCCAAAACAGTGACAGAAAGTTGAAACTGAAAATCAGTGACACTGAAAAAAAACTGACATTGTAAAAAAATCTGTCACTGAAAAAAAAGTGACATGAAGAAAAAATCTGAAGATTGTCATTGAAAAATACAAAAAATCCCAATAAAATAAAATAATAAGATTTTCAGATTTTAATTATTTAATTAGTTTCCTTTTTCAGTGCCAATACTTGTTTCAATGCCAATACAACTGTTTTCAATACAAATGTTTCAATGCCAATGTTTCCTTTTTCAGTACTGGTTTTGTTTTCAATGCCAATTTTTTTTTTTGGATGCCAAATTTTAAAGTCACCGTTCTGGCTCCATACCATTCTTGCCTCACCAGCCATGATGTGTTTGAGGATGTGTGGGATGGAGAAATAATACTACTGACAATATCTTACTTAAAACTGACACATCATCGTTATCCTCGATTCTTTATCAAAAGTACAAGGTTCTGGCAGTGTATGTGAGGCTTCAGGACATTAAGCCATACAACAGATCAAATATTGAGCACATGCAGCTTGTTCTTCTCTGGTGCCTGTTAAGAGTACTGCTGCTAGGGTACAGGATCATGAATCAAAAAATGGTGTTTGGAGGTTGGTTTTTCTCATGAGAGGTGGTTGTATACAGACACAGCTGCCTCAACTTTCCCCTTCGATCCGACTGCCTTTCAGCTGGGTCCCAGTCGATTCCCAGCCACTGGTAGTCCCCCCCTCCTGGGTTTGTTTAAAATGTGTTCATCCTTTACCTGCTGCAACCCTACAGTAATGAACACATTAATGCATCAATAGTTATAATTTGAGAATATACTACACGGATATTATTCAGAAATAGACCATTTGTTTTTTCTCTTATTCAGTCATGAAAATGAAGACCGTGTGTTTACTGTATTTACTGTATTTACAAACATAAAATCAGTTAATGAAGAACTTTCTCTTCTAATTGAAATGTCTTCTCCCATGGCACCCCAATGGCAGAGCGTGTGACCCAGGCACAGAGACCTTGCAGAGGCCCTGAGACTGTGATCATGGACCGAGCATATTTAAAGATTATCTACCTTATCATGGGGTCATCAATATTATGCTTCAGCTTTTTGTTTTTCAACAGTACTGCATGGAAGTGAAAGTAATATGGCTGGGGAATTAATGATTTAACAACAACTTATCGAATAAGAGCGAAAAAAAGTTATTTTTTTCTTGTTTGTTATTTTAGTTATAAATGTAATTTCTCATGATGTTAGATTACCGTTAGACCACGGTGTCAGATGCGTGCATAAATCCGAGAGCAAACTTTGTTTTGCCACAGTGAAAGTGTTGTTTTTGTGATTAAACACATATTGAAGCAGAATATTTTGTAAGGTACAAACATGTTGTGGATTTTGGAAATGATTACATCGATATTTTTTCCACACATTTCAGCTTTTGTAATTTCGAACACTATGAGGTTACTTCACATCAAGTCTGCAGATAGGTAGTAGCCTACCTAAATCTGTCTGTTTTTTTGTCTTTGTTTTGTTTTGCGTAGGATTGCTTCTGACTCAACATTTCTAATCATTTCGAGTCATTTGAAAAGTCCTAAAGTCAAAATATATTGGAAAAAGGTCAATGTAATAATTTCCAAAATCCACAACATGTTTTTACCTAATGAAATATTCTGCTTCAATCCATATTTATTTGCGTTTCGCCTTTCAAAAATAGTGTTTTCCCTGTGGCAAAAAAACATTTCCACGCGCACCTGATGGCGTGGTCTAGCAGTAATCTCACAGTATGAGAAATTACATTTAAACAACTACAATAACAAACAAGAAAATGGCTCTTATACTCTTGGTACTCCTGATACCACTGCAGATAAAGTTAGCCGCTCAGACGAGTGCCGCACACGCAGTTTTTTCTTCCTGTGAAATCATTAATTCCCCAGCCATATTACTGTCACTTTCATGCAGTACTGTTGAAAAAACAAAAAGATGAAGCATAATATTGATGATCTCACGATATTGTGGCCTAATGATCATTAAATATGCTCTGTTTGGGAATCACACTCTCTCACACATCAAATACTCAAGCCTGTTATACAGGAAGACCAGCTTTTTTCCATCATCACTGCTCTTCCTGGTGGATAGATAAACCATTACAACTCGTTTCCACACATGGCACTGAGGGGCATTATGATTTGGCCCCACGTTCGCGACGTCATCGCGGGGGCATGGACCTGTCACAGACCGGTTAAGGCCCTGTCACAGAGGAATGGAAAATGTGAGGCTTCATCTGTATGTACTGTATGTGCACCATTCACTGTATAAAATAGTGGACAAAACCCCTGTGACGTCACCAAGTCAGGCCATCTTGGCAGTGCCTGACTCTGCCTAACTCCTGGCTGGTCAAAAATGGGCAAAGAGGTGGAGCGTGGGTGGAGCTGACACGAGCTGAAGACATAAAGATTAGCTAATTTCGCCTGAGATTACTCATGTGAGGTTTATTTGCCCTAGACAGCCAGAATACCTTGTAAATTAGCCACAACATAGTAAGTAACAACTGGCACCAAGGGTGTGTGTGTCTATTTAATCTGACCAAAGTGGCACTCGAGAGATTCTTTCTGTCATTCTACAGTGTTATTTCCTTTCCCCATCTCTTCTCTGTACATTCATTAAGTAAAGTATATTTCCCCTCCATTCAGCAGTACATTACAGTCGATTTGAGACCCTCTGTGGCTCGTTATGGCAGGCAAGGGAGAAGATCCAGTTTCTCATCCTAAAAGTTAAAAAAACAACGTACTCTCTCCTCAACTCTGGTGTTTTCCTGCAGATGCTCCAAGCTCTGCACAATGTTCAATTCAAACAAGTGATTAATTAAAAAAATCACTCTCTTTGAACAATACATCCAACCCAGAGTGGAACTGTTTCAATAACATCCCCTTAAGCCAAAGCACCATTATCTCTGTCACTATCCTTAAATAAAGCATACTTTCTTCAAACATTGTGCCAGAAAATTGCATAAAAATCTTTAAAAACTTCAACCAGAGTGACACCAGCTCCTTCAAGCATACTTTGACAGTGTTTTCCCTCCTGTCAACCAGGATAAAAAAGGAAGTGAATTCTATGTTAGTGACGATAATGACAGCATTAAAGGATAACTACCGTTTTTTACAACCTGGACCTTATTTCCAGCATAAAATATGATCATTTACTCACCCAGATAACTTTGGTGTCATTTGGCGTCGTTCGGACAAAATTAGATCCAGTGGAGCGCCGCGTATATCCATATAATGCGAGTGATCCGGGCACCGAAGCACAGCCTCTATGAGCATTATCTGCCACGAAACTAGTTCATTTCACCAATATTTTGTTACGATACGCTAGTGCTATTCCCCTCTGAGTCCGGGCTTGTCTGTTATCAACTGAATCCTTATTGTTATGGCCCTCGGCCATGTTGTGGTGTTGCTGTGCCTTTCTGTGCTCCTCCCTTCCCCAGGTTCTCCCTGCCTGCCTCCCTCCCACCTCGTCAGGGAGATCAACTCCACCTGTGGCTGTGTCTATAAAGATGAGGTCTTTCCAAGATGGCGCTCTCTTTTTCCCTCCTGGATGGCTGGTGCCACCCAGGCACCCCAGCGTAGTTTTGTTTGGTTGTGTTCTGTTGGTTCTTTTGTTATCTTATGATTGCACACACACACATCCAACACCTCTCACCACACCACAGATTACTGACCTACACTTAAATTTGTGTTCCTTTAATAAATGATGGTTAATTGAACTGGTCGCTGTGTGGTCCTCCCTCCTTGGTTATGCTCCTGAACAAGCTGGGCATAACAAGTGGGGGCTCGTCCAGTGTCAGTGTATGGCACTTGTGTGGCAGTGAAGTTGGGAGGCTCACAGTGGCTTGTTTGTGTGAGTGTAGTGTTAACCAGGGGGGTAAATGCTCTGGTGCTCTTTCTTGTAACCTGCATTCAAGGAGAATGGTGGCTAAGTTGCACTGTGTGTGGCTGTGGGGAGGGTGAGACTGGAGCAGTTGTGTCCCTCAGTAGGCTGTAGTGGCAGTTCTCTCACAAGGAGGGGTTGCTTTGTTTGTTTTTTTGCAGGGCTGTTTGTTGGTTTTGTGTGTTGTCCGTGCGGTTAGCAGCAGTGGTCTCAGGAGCACCCCGAAGTATTAGCTGGGACAAGTTGTCTCCCCAATACAGACAGTTTGAAGGTGCATAAATACCCGCCACCAGTACACACATGAAGACTAGGGTGCAGTTAGCCAGCTTCAGTTAAGCAGTTAGGAGGGTGCGCTCCTTTGTCACTGTCTCTCTGTGGCTGTGTATTGGGTGACTAGCTGCTTTCTCTGTTGGATGAAGTGCATGTAGTTTGGAGTTGTTGTTGTTTAGGCTGGCAGTTAACATGGATTCTGAGCACAGTAATACACTGGTTTCGGAGTTCCACCAGCGACCATCTCGTAGCACCTTAGCTCAGTTTGCCAAATCAGATCTTGTTGACTTGGCCGTACATTTGGGTTGGTCTAAGGCCAGAGAGGTGCCAAAAAAGTCTGAGCTACGGGGCATTGTTGAGGGGCTCGCTGTGTCGGCTGCTCTTTTGAAGGTGGCACAGGCTCCAGCAGCTCTGGTGGCTCCAGGTGTTGGGAATGGGGCTTGGACGTTTGAGCAGTGCCTGCAGCTAGAGAGAGAAAAGGCGAAGCTGGAGAGGGAGAGGTTCCAGTTTGAGTTGGAGCAGGAGAAGCTGAGGGCTGCAGCAGCGTTTGGAAAAGGAAAGGGTTAAAGTGGAACAGCTGAGGTTGAAGTTGATGGATGGGAGTAATAGTGGGCCTACAGGGCCGCATCGTGGCTTTGATGTTGCTGAAGGGTTGCGTTTGTTGCCAAAATTTGATGAGTAGGACCCCGACACATTTTTTGCATTGTTCGAACGGGTGGCAGACGTTAGGGGGTGGTCAGATGCCCACCAGACTTTAATGCTGCAGTGTGTCTTCATGGGCAAGGCCCAGAGAGCTTTCTCTGCCCTAAGCTCTGTTGACAGCGCCAATTATGCTAAGGTTAAAGCTGCAGTCCTTAAAGCATATGAACTCGTGCCGGAAGCTTACAGGCAGAGGTTTCGGAACTGGAAGAGAGACCAGCAGACCAATGTTGAGTTTGTTCAAGATATTTCAACTCATTTCAGTCGGTGGTGTTCAGCATCCAGTGTAGAGTCGTATGATGATTTGTGTGACCTGATTGTCTTAGAACAGTTCAAGATTTCATTGCCTGCCCAGGTGGCCACTTATGTAACTGAAAAGAAAGTTAAAACAGCAGCAGCAGCGGCAGTGTTGGCCGTGAATATGTTTTAACACATGGCAGATGGTGGCCAGGGGTATAGAGAGGGACAACGGAGGGAGAGTTTTAGGCCTAGGCCTGACAGACCTGCAGTGGTTCACGAGGTTTCTCAGGCTGCTGTCAGACATGTTCCAGGAACAGATGGGAAGTTTGATCCCAGCAGGATGTGTCATGTCTGTAGGAACAGGGGACACTGGAAAGGGGAGTGTCCACTTAGTAAAGCTGGTCAGAAATCAGCAGTGTTCATCCACCAGGGACTGTGCTGTCTAAGCATGTCGATGAGTTGTATGCACCTTTCATTTCCGATGGTCTTGTGTCTTTATGTGGACAGGGGAAGGTACCTGCTAAGATTCTGAGGGACTCAGGAGCTAGTCAGAGTCTTATTTTGAGTAGTGTTCTGCCCTTTTCAGCCCATACAGCTACTGGTGGGAAAGCTCCTGTACTGGGTGTTGGGATGGTTGCACTCCTGGTTCCTGTGCATCGCTTCCATCTTGATTCTGATTTGGTGTGTGGTGAAGTTGACATGGCCATCCGTCCCCAGTTGCCAATTCAGGGGGTTGATGTCATCTTGGGCAATGATTTGGCAGGGTCAAAGATCTGGAAGGATGGTCCACCATTGGTGTATGTGGCTTCAGTCTTGCAGGTGCCTAAAGAGCCTGAGGGATGTGTTAAAGGGAGCCCTACAGTGTTTTCTTCCTGTGTTGTGACCCGGGCTAGGAGTAAGACTCTGTCAGAACAGTTTGAGCTTTCTGAACAGGGACGGTCTTCTCAGGCAGGTCTTGCTGAGGGACAGGGATTGTGCAAGTTTTTTTTCCATGCCTTTGCCTGTGTTTTCTAGGGAGGAGTGTGTTAAAGAACAGGCTGTGGATCCTACACTGAGACCCGCGTTTGCGATGGTTGGTCGAGAGAGTGAAGTCAAGGGGGCCTCTGGTGGTTATTTTCTCAGTGATGGGTTACTGTTGAGGAAGTGGGCTCGTGTGGTGAGTGGGGTACAGGTTGATAGTGTGGTCCAGGTTGTGGTACCTTCCAAGTTCAGAGATGTGGTGTTGAGCACTTCACATGATGGGGTGGCAGGCCATCTTGGTGTAAAGAAAACTTATGATAAAGTGCTTCGCCATTTTTTCTGGCCTCGATTGAAAAATGATGTTGCTAAATATTGTAAAGCCTGTAAAACATGTCAATTAACAAGAAAGCCCAACCAGAAGCTGAAGCCAGCCCCCCTGTACCCAATTCCTGTGGTGGAGAAGCCTTTTGAATATCTGTTGCTTGACTGTGTGGGCCCGCTTCCGAAGAGTAAGGTGGGTAACCAGTACCTGTTAACAGTGATGTGTAATAATAATAATAATAGTTTATTTGTATAGCACCTTTCATGCACAAAGTGTAGCCCAAAGTGCTTTACAGGGTAAAAGAATGGTACAGTCAAAGGCAATACAGACGAGATAAAAAAAAACAAAAAACATTAAAACATAATGCATGCAATTTAAAGTATACAAGAAAAAGGATAATAATAATAATAATGAAATAATACCAGTGATTAATTAAAAGCTAGAGTATAAAAAAAGGTCTTCAAGTGCGTCTTGAAGCACTCTATGGAGGTTGCTTCTCTGACGTGAGTGGGTAGTCTGTTCCAGGCCATTGGAGCGTAAAAACAGAATGCTGCTTCACCGTACTTTTTATAGTTCATTTTGGGGACGTTGAGCAGGCCAGCACCAGATGATCTTAGAGTCCGGGTTGGAGTATATTCAGATAGGCAGTCAGAAAGGTAGGAGGGGGCGTGGCCATGTAGTGTTTTAAAAACCAGCAAAAGAATTTTAAAATCAATCCTAAAAGCTACAGGCAGCCAGTGGAGAGATGCTAGAACTGGGGTGATGTGTTCTCTCGTCCAGGTTTTTGTTAAAACTCTAGCTGCCGCAATTTGTACAAGTTGTAGCTTGTCAATACTTTGCTTTGGGAGACCAGTAAAAAGTCCATTACAGTAATCAAGGCGAGAGAACACAAATGCATGCATCAATTTTTTGACATCATCCATGGACAGATAGGGTCTAACCCTAGCAATGTTTCTGAGATGAAAATAGGCTGTCCTAGTTACACTGTTGATATGACTTTCGAAGTCCAACTCAGAATCAATAATGACACCTAGGTTTTTTACCTTAGCCTTATTTTGCGCAACCAGAGTACCAAGTCTACTTGAGACCATTTGCCTCTGTGTGCTGGTGCCGATTATGAGGATTTCTGTTTTTTCTTCATTTAATTTGAGAAAATTTTCGCTCATCCACAGTCTAATGGCAGACAGACATTCAATTAAGGGATCGAGCGCCTTTGGGTCGTCTGGCGCCACAGACAGGTAAAGCTGAGTGTCGTCAGCATAAAAATGGAAATTGACTCCGTAGTCACCAATTATTTTTCCAAGTGGTAACATCTACAAGCTGAAGAGCAGAGGTCCAAGGATGGAGCCCTGTGGGACACCAGAGAAGATCGGGCGTTTTGTTGAGAGGTATTCAGAGAATTTGACCTGATAACTTCTGCCGGTAAGATAGGAGTGGAACCAAGATAGAGCATTTCCCGAGATACCGATCCAGTTTTCAAGGCGGTGAAGGAGAATGTTGTGATCAACCGTGTTGAAAGCAGCTGTCATGCCTAGAAGCATAAGAATGGAGGTATTTTTATTGTCACGGCTCACCCTGAGGTCATTGACCACTTTAACAAGTGCAGTCTCAGTGCTATGTCCTTGTTTGAAGCCAGATTGGAATTTGTCATGGATCTTATTTTCAAGTAGGAAGGCATCCAGTTGTACATATATTACTTTCGAAGATAGTCTCGAGGATCTTACCCAAAAAAGGTAGATTAGAGATCGGCCTGTAGTTACTGAGGTTTGAAGGATGGAGGTCATTTTTCTTTAGTAATGGCTTTACTATAGCCATTTTCAGGGAGTCTGGAAAAATGCCAGATTCCAGGGAGCTGTTTACAATAATCAGTACATCTTCAAGCAGACAGTCTAAGACCTCCTTGAAAAAAGCAGTGGGGATAGCATCCAAAGAGCAGGTAGTTGACTTCATCTGTAAAATAGTTTTGCGGAGTTCTTCTTTACTATTTTTGTGGAAAGAGGTTAGAAAACTTGGAGGATGATTAACAGAGGGATGGCTGCAGAGATTGGCAGCACTATTCGAGATACCAGCCCGAATTCTGAGCAGTTTGCAGTCAAAGAAAGTTGCAAACAGTAGACTGGGTAGGATTTATAAGGCGGTCAATTGTGGAGAACAAAACTTTAGGGTTATGCCTGTTTTCGTTTATAATACCAGAGAAATATGCCTGTTTCGCATGACGTAAAGATTTGTTATAGACAAGTACAGAATTTTTTAGGATGTCACCATGAACGGTAAGCTTGCTTTTTCTCCACATTCGCTCAGCCCTACGACACTCTCTCTTGAGAAGTTGTATTTGCTCATTCTTCCAGGGTATTGATAATCTCTGTGACCTCTTCTTGATTTTTAGAGGAGCTACTGAGTCGAGGGCTGACTGTAGTCAGTACACGCTATCCTGCTGCTTTTCCATTGCGCTCCATAAAGGCTAAACCAGTACTGAAGGCTCTTGCTTCCTTCATTTCAACTTTTGGTGTTCCAAAGATAGTGCAAACAGACCAGGGCAATAATTTCATGTCCCGTACTTTTTCCCAGGTGTTAAAACAGCTGAGGGTTGAACATCATGTGTCCAGTGCCTATCATCCAGAGTCTCAGGGTGTTCTGGAACGTTTCCATCAAACGTTAAAATCTATGTTGCGTTCCTACTGTACTGAGCTCTCTCAGGATTGGGAAGAAGGCCTGCCATGGTTGTTGCTGGCAATTCGGGAGGTGTCACAGACTAGTACGGGTTTCAGTCCAAATGAACTTGTGTTTGGACACTCTGTCCGGGGTCCACTAGCGGTTCTGGGAGTTGATCTGAAACTTAGTGAGCCACCTGAGAATGTCTTGGATTATGTGAATGATTTTCGTCGTAGATTGCACATTGCTTGTGCTACTGCTCATAAGAACCTTGGTGGAGCTCAAAGGAAAATGAAAGAGGATTTTGACCAAAAGGCTGAGGCCCGGCTGTTTGAGCCAGGGGACCAGGTTCTGGCTTTGTTGCCTGTGGTTGGTTCACCGTTTCAGGCCAGATTTAGTGGGCCTTATACAGTGAAGAGCAGGATGTCTGACAGGGACTATTTGATTGTCACACCCGACAGGAGGAAGAAAGTTCAATGGCGTCATGTGAACTTGTTGAAATCCTTTTTGACCTCCTCGGTTAAGGGCGGTGACACGCTTCCTGTGGGTAATGGTGTTAAGTCTGTGGCTGCAGTTGGTGCTGGGCCTTCAGATGATTTTTATGTTCCCTCTGACCCCATTCTAACTGGGAAACTAAAGAATTCTGAGTACTTGAACTGTCTTCCCAGTCAATTTAGTTATCTGTCAGATACCCAGCAGGAAGATCTGGTGAAATTGCTTCTGTCTCATGTGTCTCTTTTTTCAGATGTACCATCACGCACAAACATGATCGAGCACGATATAGAGGTGGGGGATGCTCCGCCTGTGAGGCAGCGTGCCTACAGGCTGCCGGTGGAAAAGCGTGGGCATATGGAAAAGGAGGTTGAGTATTTGTTGCAACACGGGTTAGAAGAACCTAGGGCTGGGCGATATGGCCTCAAATCAATATCACGATATATTGAGCAACTCACCTCGATAACGATAAATGAACGATAAGTACAAAATCCCCCCCCCCCCCCCGACGCCTAAAAAAAAAAGGTAGTGTCACTTGTAAACAAATAATAAATAATGTAATGAACAAAAATGTCAATAAAACACTGAAAAAACTATTGCAAATAACACTGCCATGTGACAGGTGACAACTTTAAACTCTTTTAAACAAATAAGAGCACTGATGATTAAGAATAAGAGGGGCTTGAACAGGGCACTTCAAAAAGGAGCAGCAGACTTGGTATCCTGACCTGTTTACTCAGACTAGTGTTGTAGATGTGAATCTGACTCATGGTTGCATGTGATCACTCTACTCTACACACTAGTGTTTACTCCAGGTTCTTGCTAAGAAACACTAGCATGTTTACCATTTCAGGCTTCAGGCAGGATCTGAGGCATGTAACAATGTTTCCTCCAGAACTGAAAAAGCCACTTTTAAGATTCACCGTAGTTTCGTTTCCAGGTCAAACTCATTTACAATGGAGGTGCACGCGTCAACTTTTCTGTAGCATCAAAATCGCTATTTTTAAAACACTAAGAAGACTCGACACAACATGAAACTTTGCTCGTAGTATCACCAGGGTCCCTACACCTGAACACGAGCATTGAGAACATCGTTTGTGGACACAAAGTTTGCTAAAAAGAAGGTTTTTGAACAACTCACGTTAGCATTAGCAGTAGCAGTCCTGCCAGTCGCGATGCGTCGATCCCCGAGTGCGGCGTAACATGAAGGAGAAAGCTCCATGTTACATCGGGGATCGGGGATCGACGCATCTCGACTGGCAGGACGGCTAAGCTAACGCGAGTTTTTCAAAAACCTTCTTTTTAGCAAACTTTGTGTCCACAAACGATGTTCTCAATGCTCGTGTTCAGGTGTAGAGACCCTGGTGATACTACGAGCAAAGTTTCATGTTGTGTCGAGTCTTCTTAGTGTTTTAAAAATAGCGATTTTGATGCTACAGAAAAGTTGACCCGTGCACCTCCATTGTAAATGAGTTTGACCTGGAAACGAAACTACGGTGAATCTTAAAAGTGGCTTTTTCGTCGTAATTATGCTTTTACACAAAGGTTTGACTCGTGTTCATTCACAAAATAAGCCGAGGTTGCATTTTGGCAACAGTTACACATTAATATACCGGTAGCCTACCTACACACACAGCCAAACAAGACAAAAACGACTTTTTTTTTTTTTTTTTTTACACACCGAATATACCGACATGGGCAAAATGACGTCGGTTATTGTCCTAAATTTCGGTATCGGTAAATTTTCGGTTTATCGCCCAGGCCTAGAAGAACCATCATGCTCAGGCTGGGCCTCTCCATGTCTGTTGGTAGATACGGTGGATGGATCGGACAGGTTTTGCACCGATTTCAGACCGGTCAATGCAGTCACCAAGCCTGACTGTTATCCCCTCCCTTGCATCGAGGACTGCATTGATCAAGTGGGTGGGGCAAAGTTTGTGACTAAACTGGATCTTTTGAAAGGTTATTGGCAGGTGCCATTGACAGCCAGGGCCAAAGAAATTTCATCATTTGTTACTCCGTGGGGCTTGTTTTCCTATTGTGTGATGCCATTTGGTCTTCGAAATGCCCCCGCAACCTTTCAGTGTCTCATGAACAAGGTGTTAGCTGGGTTGGCAGGGTGTTCAGCTTATTTGGATGACGTTGTGGTGTTCAGTGAGACGTGGGAATCTCATGTTCAGCGTTTGAGTGCAGTGCTTGACCGGTTATCCCAGGCTAATTTAACGGTTAATTTAGCAAAATGTGAGTTTGCTAAGGCGACTGTAACTTATCTGGGTAAGGTGGTTGGCCAGGGTGAGGTTCGGCCAGTGCAGGCTAAAGTGGAGGCCATCCTCAATTATACAGTGCCAGCGTCCAAGAAGGACCTGATGCGGTTTCTTGGGTTAGTGGGGTTTTACCGCAGTTTTTGCCCCAACTTCTCCACTGTGGTGGCTCCGCTGACCAGCCTAACTAAAAAAAACACCTCTTTCGACTGGTCCTCCAACTGTCATGCTGCATTTGAGTGTGTAAAAAGTTTGATATGCTCTGCTCCTGTCCTGTCTGCTCCACTCTTCCACAAACCTTTCAATATCCAGGTGGATGCGAGTGACGTTGGTGCTGGGGCCGTGCTCATGCAAGAAGGGGAGGGGGGAGTTGACCTTCCTGTGTGCTATTTTTCACGTAAGTTTAAAAGTCATCAGCTGAATTATTCAGTAATTGAAAAGGAGACTCTAGCCTTGATTTGGTCCTTGAAATTTTTTGAAGTGTATGTTGGGCCGTCCGTGCCCGTGACTGTCTACACGGACCATAATCGATTGACCTTTTTGAATAGTATGTATAATGCCAATAGTAGGCTCATGAAGTGGCTGCTGTTTTTGCAGCCTTACACATTGAACGTATGTCATATTAAGGGCAAAGATAATGTTCTGGCTGACGCGCTTTCCCATGCACCCTGTTGATTCTACACAAGACCTTATTAGTGGGGTCTTGTGTTTTATGGGGGGGGGGGGGGGGCGTGTTATGGCCCTCGGCCATGTTGTGGTGTTGCTGTGCCTTTCTGTGCTCCTCCCCCAGGTTCTCCCTGCCTGCCTCCCTCCCACCTCGTCAGGGAGATCAACTCCACCTGTGGCTGTGTCTATAAAGATGAGGTCTTTCCAAGATGGCGCTCTCTTTTTCCCTCCTGGATGGCTGGTGCCACCCAGGCACCCCAGCGTAGTTTTGTTTGGTTGTGTTCTGTTGGTTCTTTTGTTATCTTATGATTGCACACACACACATCAAACACCTCTCATCACACCACAGAATACTGACCTACACTAAATTTGTGTTCCTTTAATAAATGATGGTTAATTGAACTGGTCGCTGTGTGGTCCTCCCTCCGTGGTTATTCTCCTGAACGAGCTGGGCATAACATTATGGTCTTCTGCAAACCTCAGCATGGCTCTTCTTTGCTTCTCATTGATGAAGGGCTTATTTCTAGCTTTACATGACTGTAGCCCCTTGGAGCCTGTTTTGAACTGTTCTCGCCATGCACCTCACCCCAGCTGCCATTTGCCATTTTTTTTGTAGGTCACTTGATGTCATCCTACGGTTGCTGAGTGACATTCGAATGAGTTGATGGTCATCCCGGTCAGTGGAGAGTCGTTTTGGCCATCTGCCGATCTGTAGCTTTGCTGTCCCCAATGTCTGCTGCTTGACCTTGTTCTTATGAACCGCCGTCTTAGAAATTTTAAGGATGGATGCAACCTGACACTCACTGTATCCCTCTGCCAGTCAAGCCAGAATTGAACCATTCTTTTCCTCACTCAAAACTTTTCTTTTCTACTCTTTCGGCATGGTCAATAGTTCTTTTTTGATTCCAATTACTTCTGAGGCACTACTAGCACTGTTTTTGCCATCCAGCTGTTCCTACTGCAAGAGGATAGTGATGACCACAGCAGTGGTTTTTATACTTTTCCTCATTAAATAAGATTTGGGTACAAGTGATCACCTAATCAGTACCTCATTAAGTAGAATGAGGTGTGCTTGTGTTGGAATTCAACAGACACTGGAGTGGAATGGCTGTCATACATGTAGAGATGCTGATTTCAGAAAAATTTGCAGTGGTCTCTATGTTTTCCAGAGCTGTGTGTGTGTGTGTGTATATATATATATATATATATATATATATATATGTATATATAATTAACTTGTTTTCTGACAGTAGTGTAGATGAATACACAGTTGTTTTTTTGACAGAATTCAGAGCAAAGCTCTATTGTATAGAGCAGTAAAAGAGAGTCTTGGGAAGTGTAGCACATAATAGAGCACATACTGTTTTAATAATCATTTGAGTCACCCTGATAATACAGTAGAGGCAACTCATCTTGCCACCTCACACTGTAGGCCCTTTGTTGCATCCAGTATAGGTTCATGATAAATCGAGGCCGATTCTAAAGACGCCTTCTAATTCTTCAAAGCATTCACGGCAAGTGGTCAGATGAGTGGGCCACGTGCATTTTCAGAGCATGTTATTTCAATGATCAATCATTCGATTTATGGCTTCTTAGGCCAGTTCAGGTCTTAATGGGTTAAAACTTTTTAAGTGTGTTTGGGAAATGAGCTGCAAACACAATGCCAGGCATAGATGTCAAGTCAAGGAAAACAACTTTACCCAATATATGATCCAAGGAAACTACTGTATTGGCAGAGGTTTCCAATAGGGGAATAACATGATTGCATGTACCATTTGTTACACTATCTTGCAGCAAAGAAAAACCTGCACCTTTGAATTCATGAACAAGGGCCCATTTGGCACATGATTGTTCTGAGGTAAAGAAGAACTCAATCTGTCCATACTTTCTTTGTCCTTCACTAGAACAAACAACTGTAAAACTGTTTCTTCTATTGCCTTTCCCATAGTGTTTTGATGTGTGATAATTTCTCTTAACTCGTGCCCTGTGAAAGATCCTTACTGTTTTAGAATTGATGCAGTGACCAGCATGTCTTTCCAATGTAAAGAGGTGAACTGTGTCCAGTTGAAGTTCACTAGATGCTCCATATAGTTTAGTCCTAGACAAATCATTGTTTTCCTGACAGTAACTATCATCTTTAGTCATCCGTGTGTAAAATTCAGCTATGGCATTCCCTGGCTTTATGGTTTGTGAAATAACAGGAATAGACTGCACAAGTTTGACTGCATGGACCATCTGCATAGGTATATTTTGAGTGCCATGTATGAGCCTTAACAAATGGCCATTCTTGTCTTCAAAATGAAAACATGAATGAGTCCATAACTGGCCAAGGGCCCTGACACTGTCTGCTAGGTGCACGAGAAGGTGTACATTTGCAGTTTCGTACCACTCAAGATAGAGATTAGCCATTTGAGAACAAAAGTTCCACAGTAGTTTCTCTGCATGATCAATTGTTCAACTGATATGGATTCCATCAACAAAATGAAAATGGCTTCACTAGTAGAGGGAAGTGATTGTAGTACAGTGTTGCAAGAATTCCATGGAAAACAACAGGTCCATAGAAGATCATAGATAGAGATAGATTCTGATGCTTTAAAAAACATTCTGTGAGATGCCACTGATCAAGGATATCGAGTTGAGGATGGAGAAGAGATATCCTGAAATCGCCTGTCAATTTCTTTGGCATTTTTTGCAATGCTGAAGGGCTGACGAGAAAACTGTAGAAAACCATAGAACCATCAAAAGGCGCATTACTCCAAGAAGGACTGACTGCATGTAATCTATAGCAGTGCCTTTGATAAGGTTAACTTTTAAGGTTAAGGTTAACTTTTTAGGATAACTTTTAAGTTTGCTAAGCCAACAGGGACCCTTCACTCCTTTAACAGTGGTTTTGGTCTCATTTGCGATTTTCATATCAAGAGCAAACTTTTTATTTGTGCGCAGTGGCCCTTTTGGATCTCTATGTTGGTACGGGAATGCATGGACATGTCCCCTTTCCCCTGTCCTCACAGTCTCTCCTGGCTGCTCACATTTATGACATCTAATGCTTTAGCAGGCAAGTCGCATGTTCCAGCAATGGTGAGCACTTTACACACAAAAGGTTCAGATGTCAACTCTGCAGGTTGCACAAGAATTCTATTGTCTGCAAGTTTACTCAGTGTGTCACTTAGTGGTCTAAGAAATGTGACCATGGATGGTTTTGAATCCCCATACCAGAGTCCAGCAAATATCATATTCTCTCTTTTTGTGCGTTCCATGAAGCTCAGTTCATTGATGATACAATAAAAAGGCCACACTGAAAACTTGGACGATTTGAAAATAGGTACCCCATCTGTGTTCCAAGTAAGTGAGATGTTTTTAGGGTCACTAAGAGGACCACCCCCATCTACAAGCTGTTTGTAAACTTCATCATCATATATATCTTCAGTGTTGTTAGGATCTGTCTTCATCCTGCTTAATCTAAAGTTAAGCTTCTCCTGAAAACCTGGCTTGAGAAACAATAACCTTATTTTAGCCTCAAATGGAACCTCTATGAAGGATGAGGATCTTTCTTCTGACACACTGATCCCACAAGACAGACATTGTAATTGTTCACCTTCTAATGACCCAAAACAATTACTGCAATATTTATGCAATACAATAGGGGATGATGCAGAGTGGGAGAAAAAAAAGTCTTTGAACTTCTGTACACTGTTTAAGCAGTCTGTATGCAGACTATCGGGACAAAGCAACTTGAGCATTTTAAGCAAATCACTAAGGGCCTTATCAGTTACTTTCCGACAGTTTACATAAGCCATGATGATCAAAAGGCACTCTGCCACAGTTATTGATGCATTGTCATATAATGGTTTGTCTGCTGTGTCCTTGAAATTTGACTCTTCTGCACACTCCTCACTCAAACCCTCTTCAAATCCCTTACTGAACGTATGTCCATCATCATACGTCCAATCCCCCACATTAGGGAGAGCTTCCTCCAATGACTGAAATGGATCATACTCAGCATTGCCATGTAGTTCAGTTGTTAGGCCATCAGGAGGATCTCTGAAGGCTGATCTGGAAGATGGTTCTTCATTGTCTTCGATAGAGTCAACAGTTGAAATACTCTCTTGTGCCAGGCTTCCTTGTGCTGGTAATAAAATAAAATAAAAATCATTAAGGGTAAAAAAAACATCTTGTCACAATGCAAAACCTATATAGTCTCAGCCTGTATATCACCTTCTTACACTCAAATGATTTTGTCATATTTTAGCAGGATCTGCTCAGTGACAAAATATACTGTACATCATTAGACAGACAGACAGACAGAGGGTGTGTGTACCTGGCAGGTGGTGAGAGGCTTGATGTTCCAGAGTGAGTGTGGTACATCCTGCATGGACACCTGGAGGTTGGACGTGTTCCCCTTTAAAAGCAGCATTTTGGGCTCCTCCAGGAGGCACCTCCCCCCTGCTGTGTTCTTCTGCTGCTACCTCCTGACACAGAGAAGAGGACACACATGGATCAGGACCCTCTTGAAAATATTGAAAGAGTCGCATTTTGCTTAAACTACATTTTTCATCAATTAGCAAAGAACAGATTTCTTGTGAGAAACTTTCTTGCAAGAAACTCAAAAGATAAAAAAAGAAAAAGGAAAAAGAGAAAAAATGTAAAACACAAGAGGCAAGTTGACATAAATGGAACACATACAAATACAGCTAATGGGATTCGTTTTTTCCCACATCTTGATCACATTGTAGCAGTTTATGTTTACATCTCTTTCTGTGTTTGTGATAACACGTAATCCACAGCGTCATCACAACACAACACACACATAACAATGAGAAGTTGTGGGACCTCAGGTGAATAATAGATAACTCACATTTCACGTTTCATTCTTCACACATGCTACTGTAATCAGGATAAGAGAAAGCAATATTGCCATGCTTGGTTTGACCAACTGTGGACTGCATTCTATCTATCAATCTATCTCTACAGGGCCTATGATTCTCAATCAGAACTAATTGTGTTCAGGATATCTCTCTCCTCTGCACTTGGGACTGGGTGTGGCTAAAACAGGTCAGACAGCAGAGAAGATGGCTTTTGAACATAAAACACACACACACACACACACACACACATTTCATAACTTACCTAAATATTGCTGATCAGTCTCCACATGAACATTGGTGGCTGCATGGAGGGATGACTACAGGGAGGAAAATAAGGCATTAATTCATATCTGCTGCAAGTTTGCTGCAACACGGCTATGCCAGGCTACTCACCATTTGTGCAGTCCTTCTTGGTCTTTTATTTGGGTCTTCTTCATTACCAGTCCTTCTCCATTGTTTTCCAGGTTTTCGTCTGGTTATTTTGACACTCCAATACTATATAAATACAGACACAAGTTGCTGGAATATACAGTGGAACTTTTTGTAAAAGTAAAACTCTATATTATGATGAAGCATCAAGTGTTTGTTCAGTAATAGGGGTTTCCATCTAATCAGCTCTTAAGTAATCAGAAAAACATTTTCTTGCAATCATCAATATTATATTGTTCCACTTCCAATTTTCTCTGTTCATTTCTTTGTACCATTTTCATTTCCCTCTGGGATAGATAAAGTTTCTCTTATCTTATCACTTACAATTTCACTTGTTTACTCTTTATCCTGCATGAATTCTCTCTCCTAATTGGATAAAATTGATCCCGACCTGAAAATGCATTTTCTGTTTACTAAAGAGCAGGGAGAAACAGGGAGACCATGGTCATTTAACAATTACAGCAGTGACTGGTATCAAAAATAATATAGAGCTATTAATTAATACTAGGCTATGGCACTGTTAAGTACCACAATTTCAAAATCTTAAGTCAAACTACAAAATAATAATTAACATCATATTCTTAAAGTAGCAAAAGTATTGAACATTGATGATCAATTTGATCACTTCAATGTTTATGTAATGTAAGCTAATTTGTATTACTAACTCATAAAAATATCATGACGTATAATTAACATAAATAATCTGAAAAATAAGCTTCTATTGAAATTTGAAGAGAAATGGTTTGAAAATGCTTATTAAAACCAAAATTAAGGACATATATGCAGATTAAATCTAACTTTGAATCTAACCTGAATTATGTATTACATCACGTTTACAGAGAAGTCAAAGATCTTTAGTTGCACAGTTGAGATCTGGTATTCTTCCTCTGGCCATTGAGGTTGGTCGTTATTAAAAATATTCCCGAGGAGAATAGAATATGTGAAATGTGTGAGTTAGATGAAGTAGAAAGTGAGTCTCATTTCCTTTTATATTGTACAAAGTATGATGATTTGAGAGAGGTATTATTTCATGAAATCTGTGGACAAAACCCTGAAATATTCTGGTGCTCTGATGAGCAGAAGCTGGAGTGGTTGTTTAATTTCAGTTTGTTTAAAACTGCTAGTTTTATTTCTCAAGCCTGGAAAGGAAGACAGGTAAATTTGTTTAATTAACTTTTGATGATTTATCTTGAACCTTGGCATTGTCTTCCCTTTCTTTTTTTTTTTCTTTTCCTTTTTTTCAGATAATGGTTTTGAACCCCTGTTTGTTTTCTTATTTCTTTGATGTGCTGATGATGTGCTCTGGATCCGGTTTGTTTCCTTGGTGTCTTATAAGCCCATGTGGGCTGGGCATACAACTATGCACGACACAATAATAAAAGTAATTCATTCATTCTAATAATTAACTATGTAGCAGCATGATATATACATTATCAAGAACAAATACAGCTAGGTTTAGGTGCTTAAATTTAATTTATCACCACTGAATGAATACCAGAATTTCAATGTGGTTACAAAGATGTGTGTTTTGTGCCAAACAATTTCACAATTATTCGTTGACACGTACATGTATTTCCTGTATGTTTTGACCTTTCTGAAGAGTCTGAAGTCTATGAGATTCGTAACCATAGATACATATATAGCGAGTTGTAATTATTTTAATAAAGAATAGACGTTCTGCCTCAGTAGACATACATGTATTAGCTAGGTGTAGCTAGGTATCATAGCTAGGTGGTCGCACCGTTGAATGCAGCATTTATATCTCTGTTTCATAACGCGGTGTAGCACCACATTATGTAATAACGCCCCATTATGTAATAATGTAATACATTTTCACTTCATTATGTAATAACGCCGCATTTTGTAATAATCTGCCACATTTTGTAATAAAATTCTTGAACGCAATATGTAATAAACTTTGCTGCATTATGTAATAAGTTCTTACATATTGCATCAGTAATTACAAAATGCAGGTGTTGCACTTTTTTTTATCAAGAAAATGTAATAATTTGGTGCATTATGCAATAAACCACCAAAATGGATGTCTTAATTAGAAAAAAACATTACACCATCAAAACGACATTGACTTTAAGCATACCAGCATGAATCGTTAATATGAATTAATTTTAAAAACTAGTAGGATGTTTCATTGCTTCCGTAAATGTGTATCTATGTACCGTAAAGATTCATAATGCCACACATTCGGCGGGTGTTAGCCTACTGTAATTTAGAGCACTGGTAGAATGTATGCATGTGCTACTGCCAGCCACAAGGGGGAGATACAAACATTTTGGCTTCAGTTTAGGGGAGCAATTTCGTCCTCTATAGCTTACACTTCAGCTGGAAAATAAACAAAAGGCAACATGATGAAAGGTATAAGAGCCCGACCTATATATCGGCTGGCCGATATTATTGGCTGATATTAGGCATTTTCCAAACTATTGGTATGGGCATTTATAATGGCCGATAAATGAATATTTAAAAAATAAAATAAAACAAAACACCCTTCAACCATGTTATGAGTGTTGCCGTTGCAAAGTTTGTCCACCAGAGGACACTCTACAACGTCCCTGTTGGCAACACTCGTGTTTAGAACGCCACAAACCCTACAACCAGCTGATCCAGCCAGAGTCGGGCAGAGTGAACCAGTTATCCACGACTGAGATCATCGTTGAAGTGTGTTCATTGTAAGTTGGCAATTGTCACGAGAAATTCATTGCTTGATTAACAATTAAAAGAACATCCTCATCAGTTCTCTTAACTCAAATAAGCATGACAAAATTTGTCAGTCTGCCCCCGAAATGAGCATGCGTGCAATGATAATGCATGTTTTTCAGGAAGACAGAATATCATTGGACAAATCTTCTTGAATGTTGCGCCCAAAGATATTCCCGGGCGTTAGCGGGAAGATAAGAGACGTGTCCGTTGGCCGCTGCTGCTGCAATTTTTGCCCCAGCCACGCCGAGACTTGGAGAGGTAAGAATTGTAATCTATGTTAGTTGGTCAACTACGTAACGTTGTGAAGAGTTGAATAAAGAAATCCTTTTGACATAAAGTGAAATATTTAACTGTTGCGACTACGGAGTGGTTAATGGCGTCTGTTTTTATTTTAGTCTTTGCCAGGAAAATGCTTACAAAACACATGAAACACAGAAGCATGATTAACTTCAAAAGCCATATGATTAACGCTGATGCTGCGTCATCATGAGTTTGTTAATGTCAACGCAACGTAATGATTGCTAACTTAATGGAGAGTGTCTTATGCTAACGTTAACTAACTTTATCCGATTATTAATGAATATTAAGATGTGTGGCTTAGGTGTAGAGTTGTTCCGATTCCGATACCAGTATTGGAAATGCCTCCGAAAATGCCGGCATCAGTATCGGCGAGTACCAGAGTCCAGGCTCCGTTAGTGCCGTTAGCTCTGTTAGCGCCGTTAGCTCAGTTAGCTCCATTAGCGTGGCTACAGTCGAAATGGAGCGGTCCGTTTATTAGACGAAATGAGCAGCGCTACAAATAACCAGCATCTGTGTACAGCGTACGTGTGTCTCTGTTGTTAAAGATTAGCATTACTTCAGAGACTTAATTGTACAATCTGGACTCATGTAAACATGACGTCACACGTGTCTTGTTCCGGTCAGTCGTCATGGAAACATGACGCTCTGTCAGTGTTTCGGCGTTTGGACCAGAGTGAAAACAAATGTGTGTACCAGGTGAAAAATGAAACCATGTATCACTGTATACACCAGCATGTGTGGAAACATTCACTGTGGCTGCAAGTTTTTAAATCAATTATTTATATTTGATTATTAGATTTATATTTGTTGTTTTTCAGTTGTGTCTGACTGTCAAACTAGACAATAAAAGAAAGTTAAATGTCTTTCTTTTGCTGTATTCATTCATGTTTTACAAAGGGTTTAACCTGCAGGCCTGACAACAATAGGCAATATATATTTATAAATCTTATTTACTTATTAATTTTTTAGCACACTGTAATCGGTATTATACATAATGATCCAAAATGTATTTTTTCATTAACAGGATGGACAAAAAGAAAATACCGGTAAAGAAGAGGGTACGGGTTCCCACCCAGAAAATGAAGGACCTGCAGAGCTCCCCTTCTCCAAATGAGCAATCTGGTGAGTATTGAGGTAATACTGTGAACTGGTATAGTTTCTGTTATGTATGCTTTATGTTGCAAAAAGAGATGGGGGGGGGGGGGGGTTAATAATCATAACATTATGGTCCAAATGAGGTCTAAAAATACCGGTCTAAATTGTTGTGCCCAAATAGAAATTGTTAAACATTTTCTCTCTCGCTCTCTCTCTCTCTCAGGGTGTTTTGCATTCATCAGATGGGAGGATGGTTATACCGGCAAAATCTTTACAGGATCTTTTGCCAAGAGATGAGGCTCCTGTGCAGCTGCGAGATCTTAGATCCGGAGATCCTGGTTTAGCAAAGTGGTGAGATGGTAAATTTTATAGGGCCACTGTTGAATATATTTCAGGGGAAGATCAGGCTAAGCTGCCAAAAGGCCGCCCAACTCCACAGGAGTCCTTTTTAAATATGTTAAAAGGCGATGAGCAATCAGACTCAACGTCAGGGTCTGACACCATTATAATAGATAGGAGCCCACTGTCTGAACATGGCGAGAAAATCCCAGCGCTGAATCCATCACCTGAGGGGGGACATGCAACAGGCCGCAACACCGCTGGCCCACCACCCTATGGGTAGGCTTGTCATAATTATTATATAATCGCCTGGGCCCACGAGTTCAAAACTTTTAATCATTATCCAATCAGATTTGGCGAAGTTCAAAACCAAAAAAACAGCATTAGGATAACTTTGTTATCCAATCTGTGATCATAGAATTATTTCAGTAAATAGTATGTGAATGACAAATACAAGTTTTACTTAAAACATATTTTTATGACCCAAAATCAACGTCTGTATCCACTTGGATTTAGGGATTAAAAGTTTTGAACTTGTGGACCCTGATGAAAATTATTTGCCATTATTTTGTCATTATTTTTGCATAATGGTCAGAATCATTTACATTCATCTGTTTAAATTAATCTGTTGAAAAATGTTTATAGATTTTCAAATCTTTTCACAAAGAATGGAAATAGCCACTCTACAAGCTCTCGTGTCACAACACATTGTGAGCTTGTAGATCAGCTATTTCCACTATTGAAGTGTTTTATGTTTTAAAGTATAAAATGATTATAAATATGGCAGATTTTGGTCATAGTAAATTTATTTTCATTATTGGTACCGGCCATCATATACATAAAAAGAGTGGACGCCGCTTTGGCCGCTGTAGTTAATTGGAGCCTGTTCGGTCCATCTCTGCTCCGGCAGCAGAGCCAATATGTTTCTAGTCAGTGTTCCGTAGCTCCCTGTCGCAGATCATGGATGTATAAAGAGAATACGTCACAGATATGCAAGGCCTTGCCGGATCGAGCAGGATACGAAGTCAGAGAAAGAAATAACAATAAACATCCGGTTAATTTTCAGAATAAAACACTTTGTGTCGACACCATTGTATTTCACATCAAAACAGTGGGTGGGTGTCAATCTACTTGGGCAGACCGCCCAAGTAAAGCCTATGTAGGGGAAACACTGGTTAATGGTAGGCTACTTAGTCTTGGGACATATTAAATGATGCCTACATGTTTGGCCTCACATAGGCATTCCTCAGGCGAAGTAGAAAGACTTGACACCACACGAACAAGCTATATGCATCTATTGGTCCCATAAGTACAGTAACCATCAGCTCTGGAAAAGGGGAAGACTCGGGTATACATCTTTGGGAGATAGATGTATAGAATGAACACATGAGGTCAGCTGTAATTAATATAATTAAGGCTTGACAAAAAATGACAAGAAAAAAAATAGACATGTTTTCTTGTGACAAGAATTTTTTTTTTCGTCATTTGTTTGTCAAGGCTTGATTTTATTAATGATCAATGACATCAAGTGTTCATTCTATATACCTCCCACAGACCTATAGTATAATGCCTAAGTATTCCCCTTTTATACAGCTAATGAGATATCTATCTATTGTTACGGCTGTCGGTGGCTGCCGTTTATGTATTATGTTTTCATGAGTGCTGTTGCAGGTTATGCAAATCTAGCTGTGTGCTTCCCTGTCGAGGATTGGTCCTTCTGGAGCTGAGACCGCCTACTTCCTGGTTGCGGTTCGCTGGCATCCGTGATTGGTGTGGCTGTGATTCAACCGATCCTATCAAATCAAATCAAATCAAATCAAATTTTATTTGTATAGCCCAAATTCACAAATCACAGTTTGCCTCAGAGGGCTTTACAATCTGTACAGAGACGACACCCTCTGTCCTTCGACCCTTGATTCGAGTGAGGAAAAACTTGCCCCAAAAAAGGCCCTTTTAACAGGGAAAAAATGCGGAAGAAACCTCAGGGAGAGCCACAGAGGAGGGATCCCTCTCCCAGGACGGACAGACGTGCAATAGATGTCGCATGTACAGAGCAGATCAACGAGATCACAATGTATTCAATTATAAGCGATGGTTGACAGGAGTGAAAGTACACAAAGATGTATTACAGCAATAATGATGAAATGCACATGGAAATGTGATTACTAGTGATAACAGTAGTAATGATCAATGGCAAGGATGGTATGTAGCAATGCAGTACGATAATAGTAGTGGAACGTATGTAACAGAGATGTGACTAATATTAGCGACAGTAGTGGTGGGTGTCAGGCAGGGTCATGGCAGTAGGTGCATCCACGATCAGGCAGGGCCATAGCAGTAGGCGCATCCACGATCAGGCAGGGCCATAGCAGTGGGCGCATCCACGATCAGGCAGGGCCATAGCAGTGGGCGCATCCACGATCCACGACCCGGGCGCGGCCAGGATCCAAGGGAGCCTGTAGGACTAGAAAGCACAAGGACTCCGGGGAAGAAGCAAGTCAGTGACATGCAGAGATGGGGCATGTATACAGGCATAATGTATACAGATGGAGAGGAGAGGAGAGGGGAGGAGAGAGAAGCTCAGTGTGTCATTGTCCCCCGGACTAGGCCTATAGCAGCATAACTAAGAGCTGGTCCAGGACAGGCCTGGGCCTGTCCTGGACCAGCCCTAACTATAAGCTCTATCGAAGAGGAAGGTCTTAAGTCTACTCTTAAAGGTAGAGAGGGTGTCCGCCTCCCGGACCAAAACAGGAAGATGGTTCCACAGAAGAGGAGCTTGATAACTGAAGGCTCTGGCTCCCATTCTACTTTTGGAGACTTTAGGAACTACAAGTAATCCTGCGTTCTGGGAGCGTAATGCTCTAGTTGGGTGATAGGGTAATATGAGCTCCTGGAGATATGATGGTGCCTGACCATTAACAGCTTTGTAAGTGAGGAGAAGGATTTTAAACTCTATTCTTGATTTTACAGGGAGCCAGTGCAGAGAGGCCAGTACAGGAGTAATATGATCTCTTTTCTTAGTTCCTGTCAGTACACGTGCTGCAGCATTCTGGACCAGCTGGAGACTCTTTAGAGACTTGTTAGGGCAGCCTGATAATAGAGAATTACAATAGTCCAGTCTGGAAGTAACAAATGCATGGACTAGCTTTTCTGCGTCTTTTTGAGACAGGATGGGCCTGATTTTTGCAATGTTACGTAGATGAAAAAATGCAGACCTTGAAATTTGTTTTATGTGGGAGTTGAAGGACATATCTTGATCAAAGATAACTCCCAGATTCCTGACGGTGGTGCTGGAGGCCAAGTTAGTGCCATCCAAACTCGCTATATCATTAGATAATGCATCTCTAAGGTGTTTAGGACCAAGTACTATAACTTCGGTTTTATCTGAGTTTAACAGCAGAAAATTGCAGGTCATCCAGGTCTTGATGTCCTTGAGACATGCATGGAGTTTAGTAAGCTGATTAGTTTCATTTGGCTTTATTGATAGGTATAACTGTGTATCATCTGCATAACAATGAAAGTTTATGGAGTGTTTCCGAATTATATTTCCTAGAGGGAGCATATATAAGGTGAATAGTATGGGTCCAAGCACGGAGCCTTGAGGAACACCATGACTAACCTTGGTATACAGGGATGACTCATCATTAACATGTACAAACTGAAATCGATCCGATAAATAGGACTTAAACCAGTTTAATGCGGGTCCTTTAATGCCAATTAAGTGTTCCAGTCTCTGTAGTAGAATGTGATGATCAATGGTATCAAATGCAGCACTAAGATCTAGTAAGACCAGGACAGAGACAAGTCCTTTGTCAGAAGCGATTAGGAGGTCATTTGTAACTTTCACCAGCGCCGTCTCTGTGCTATGATGTGCTCTAAAACCTGATTGAAAATCCTCATATAAACTATTTTTATGAAGAAAGTCACATAGCTGGTTGGCGACTGCTTTCTCAAGGATCTTGGAGAGGAAAGGGAGGTTGGATATAGGTCTATAGTTGGCTAAAGTTTCTGGATCAAGATTAGGCTTTTTAAGGAGCGGTCTAATTACAGCTAGTTTAAAGGATTGTGGTACGTATCCTGTTAATAGAGACAGGTTGATCATTTCTAGTAAAGATGTGCTAATTAAAGGTAAAGTTTCTTTCAGCAGCCTAGTTGGGATGGGGTCTAGGAGACAAGTTGTTGGTCTAGATGAAGAAACCATCGAAGTTAGTTGGTGGAGGTCAATGGGAGAGAAGCAGTCTAAATATAAGTCAGAATTTAGAACTGTTTCTGAGGTTCCTGTGTTTAAAGATACAATAGTGCCAGTTGAGGGCAAGCGATGATGGATTTTGTCTCTAATAGTTAAAATTTTATCATTGAAGAAGCTCATGAAGTCGTTACCACTGAGCGTTGTAGGAATACATGGTTCAGTAGAGCTGTGACTTTCTGTCAGCCTGGCTACAGTGCTGAAAAGAAACCTGGTGTTGTTTTTGTTTTCCTCTATTAATGACGAGTAATAGCTTGCTCTGGCATTGCGGAGGGCCTTCCTATATGTTTTAAGGCTATCTTTCCAGGCTAAGCGGGATTCTTCCAAGTTGGTGGAACGCCATTTCCTTTCAAATTTCCGTGATGTTTGCTTCAATTTGCGGGTATCCGAGTTATACCAGGGTGCTAACCTCCTGTGCTTTATAGGTTTCCTTTTCAGGGGGGCAATAGAGTCCAGTGTTGTTCGCAATGAGCCTGCAGTGCTATCAACAAGATGATCGATTTGTGAGGAACTGAGGTTAGTGGAGGAGTCCTCTATTATATTGAGACATGGCATTGAGTTTAGTGCCAGCGGTATAATTTCCTTAAATTTAGCTACAGCACTATCAGATAGACATCTAGTGAAGGAGTTTTTGCCTAATGGTGTGTAGTCCAGTAATAGAACTTCAAAAGTTATTAAGTGATGGTCTGATAAAAGAGGATTCTGTGGAGAAACTGTTAGATTTTCAATCTCGATACCATAAGCTAGAACAAGGTCAAGGGTGTGGTCAAAACAGTGAGTTGGTTTATGTACACACTGAGAGAAGCCAATAGATTCTAATAATGAGATAAATGCAGTACTAAGGCTATCATTAACGACATCCACATGAATATTAAAATCACCTACAATAATTACTTTATCTGATTTGAGGACTAGACTTGATAAAAACTCAGAGAATTCAGATAAAAATTCTGAGTAAGGACCAGGTGCTCGATACACTACAACAAATAGAACTGGCTGTAAAGTTTTCCACGTTGGATGTGAAAGACTCAGAACAAGGCTTTCAAATGAGTTATAATTTAATTTAGGTTTAGGAATGATTGACAGACTTAAGTCATAAATAGCTGCAACACCACCTCCTCGGCCGGAGCCTCGAGGAATGTGAGTATTAATGTGACTGGGTGGAGTGGATTCATTCAGGCTGACATATTCTTCAGGATGCAGCCAAGTTTCAGTAAGACAGAATAAATCAATATTACAATCTGAAATTAAGTCATTTACTAGTACAGCTTTCGATGACAGGGATCTGATATTTAGGAGTCCGCATTTAATTCTCTTGTCTTGTTTTGAGATTGCAGAGTTGCTGTTAATTTTTATTAGATTTTCATGCACAACTCCTCTTCTGTGGACTTTTGATTTGATTAATTTAATTAATTTAGGTGGTCGGGGGGCAGACACAGTCTCAATGAAGTTTTGGGTGTGCAACTGATCTAATGGAAGCTCAGAGAAGCGTGTAAGACTGCAGCTCTGCCTCCTGGTCTCAACTCTGGGTTGTCAGGCTGGTTGTTGGCTAATGAAATGGGTTAAATTTCTAGAGATGAGAGCCGCTCCGTCCAAAGTGGGATGGATGCCGTCTCTCCTAATGAGACCAGGTTTTCCCCAGAAAGTCCGCCAATTATCAACAAAGCCCACATCGTTTGCTGGACACCACCTCGACAGCCAGCGGTTGAATGATGACATGCGGCTGAACATGTCATCACTGGTTAGGTTTGGCAGGGGCCCAGAGAAAACTACGGAGTCCGACATTGTTTTGGCGTAGTTACACACCGACTCAACATTAATCTTAGTGACTTCCGACTGGCGTCGCCGGCAGTCATTACCGCCGACATGTATTATGATCTTACTATATTTACGTTTAGCTTTAGCCAGCAGTTTCAAATTTGATTCGATGTCGCCCGCTCTGGCCCCTGGGATGCATTTCATATCAGGAGTCTTCAATCAATCCCAGCTGCCCTTTAAATAGCTTGTGTCCACAGTTCAGGGCAGCTGTGAACCAGTGATCAGTCTGCCTTGCTGTTGTGTTAGAGAGAATCTAGAGAGGTATATTCTTTAGCGTTGCCTGTTGTGTGTTTGTGCTTTGTTTGATTTGACACAGAGTAACTAGAGTTGGATACTCTTGTTTGAGAAGTTTAAGTGGCTGCTTAAGCGTTAGTTTGTTTTTGTCCATTGTGTGTTGTAAGCTAGAGGGTGCTGACTTATTTTTGTTCTTTATTGTATTTTTAGTATTTTTTTAGACGGGGGCGGGACTAGATAAGCTTTTGCTTCTCCCGCTTTCCCTTTCGGCCATGTGTACTATATGATTTTAACCAAGATGATGTGTGATGATGATTGTCTAACTGACATGCCCGAAATAAACAAATAAATAAATAAATAAATAGTTGAGCAGAGAGCTAACTGCCTGCATTTATTCTACTTTGTTTTGTGTGCATTGGTTTTATCAGCACCTGTATAGCCTTACCCTCTTTCTGTTGTATTTCTTTGTGCAAGAGCAACTCTCCTTAGTTAATTAAACACCTGACTTTAACCTGAACCTGTCACATTCCACCTAATTTCTGTTCCCAACTTTGTTACTGCTCACCAAAACGAGCCGGGTCGTAACATAAATGGGGGCTCGTCCTGGATCTGAAATGAAAATTATATATTGAAAATTCTAAATTGACACTGGAATCAGGTCTGTCAGTGTTTAATTAGGTGGTGAGAGTTTGCTGAGCTCCTTTGACGACTAGGTGAGTTAAGTGAGCTCATTAGTGGATTCAGCTGTCTGCTTGAGTGAGTGCTGCTGGTTACTGAGCACCATGGCAGAAAAGTTTAACTTGGATAACTTTGTAGTACATCCTACTGTTGAACAAGTACATAGTTGTAGGAAGGATGATTTAGTGGAGATAGCGACTCACTTCAATATTCCCTTTGTCCGGTCCATGTTTAAAAAATAAATTAGAGAACGAGTGATTAGTGGATTGGTGGAACAGGGTGTGATTATTCTGACTGAGCAGGTGGAGTCTGTGTCTCTTCCCAGTTTCTCAGCAGAAGCAGAGAGTGGTCCAAGTACTGAGACACCCTCAGACTCTGGGAAAGTCTGCCAGGCAGGTGAGAGAGGGAAGACCCCTTTTACTCTGCCTAAGTATGATCCGTCCCCACAGAGCAGTACTGGCACTACCGAGGCATGGCTTAAAGTCCGTCTGGCTCGGCTGCAACTGGAAGCTCAGGAGCGGGAGACGCAATCCCAGCTCCAGTTGGAAATAAGAAAAGCTGAACTTCAGGCTGAGACTGAGAGGGCAATGAGACTGAGACGATTGAGCTTGAGGCTTCTGACACGGGGCGGAGTGCTCCTAGAGGCTCAGGTATGTCACCACCTTCCACCAGCTCACCTAAAATAGCGTTTGATGTTAGTAAGCATGTGGCTTTAGTACCTGTATTTCGGGATAATGAAGTTGACTCCTATTTCAATGTGTTTGAGAGAATAGTGGGGGCTTTACAATAGCCACCTGAAATATGGACGCTTCTGCTTCAGTGTAAACTGCATGGTAAAGCTCAGGATGCTATGCCTGCACTCCCTGTTGAAGATAGCTTAGATAATGAAACTGTCAAGACGGCTATCTTACGAGCATATGAACTTGTGCCTGAAGCGTATCGACAGAAGTTTCGAGGTCACAAGAAAACTTCTGCTCAGACCTATGTTGAGTTTGCTCGTGAGAAGGGAACTATTTGATAAGTGGTGTGCAATGTGTAAAGTTAGTGATTTCAATGCGTTGAGAGAGCCGATCCTGTTAGAGGACTTTAAGAAGTGTTTGTCTGAGCGTATTGTTGTGTACTCGAATGAACAGAAAGTGGGCACACTTTCTGCTGCCGCTGTGCTGGCTGATGAGTATGTGTTAATGCATAAATCTGCTTTTTCTCCAGTCTCTGCTGTCTCACGTCCCTCTTCTCCTCCCAGACCCTCTAATCCAGGTCGGCTGAAAGAGGAAAGGGAATGTTATTACTGTCACCAGGTCGGCCATGTCATTGCAAATTGCTTGACCTTAAAATGCAGAAAGCAGTCCTCACGCTCTTAAGCAAAAGGGGTAGGACTGATTAAAGCAGATCGTGGTGCGAACACTGACTCATCTGATCAGAAAATTGATGACTGTTTTAAGCCATTTGTGTTTGATGCCTTTGTGTCGCTGACTGGTGAGTCAGCTGATAAACACCCCATACGGGCTTTGCGAGATACTGCATGCTCTCAATCTGTTATTCTGGTGTCAGCGCTGCCTTTTTCTGATAACTCTGCTTGTCATTACAGTTCAGTTCTTAGAGGAGTTGAAATGGGTTACGTGCCACGGCCAGTGCACCGCGTCCATATTCAGTCCCCCCTTGTTACTGGATTCTTCCCAGTAGCGATTTGTACTAAACTGCCAATCCCCGGTATCGTACTCCTGATGGGGAACGATATCGCAGGAGGTAAGGTAACTCCCACACTAGAAGTCCTAGATCAACCCCAGTGTGATGGGATCCCAACATCAGGTCAGACACCCCCAAATGTATTTCCGGCCTGCGCTGTAACTCGCACTCACTCCTGTAGAATTAGCCCAGATGACCGTGAAGTTTTGTTGTCTGACAGTTTATTCATGTCAGTTTTCTCAGGTGACAAAGAGGAAGAAAGAGGCTGAGAGATTCTTATTGCCTGTTCATGATGAGTCTGCTGAGCAAACGCCCCCGACTGGCCCGGAACTGACGTTAGCTGGAGGTGCAGCATTTCCAGTCAACCGAGCGCGTTTGAGCCAGATGCAGAAAGCAGACCCAACACTGCAAGAGTGCTTTGCCAAGGTGGTGAGTAACGACAAAGCAAGGACTGAAAAGGTAGCATATATTATGGATGGTGAGATGCTGTTGCATAAATGGTCTTCCTTCGTGACTGGTGATCCTGATTGTGATTCTGTTTACCAGATAGTTGTTCCTGAAGGATGCCGTCAGCATGTGATGTCAGTGGCTCATGAGAGTAAGTGGGCAGGACATTTGGGCATAACCAAAACATATCAAGCCATCCTCTGACATTTCTATTGGCCAGGTCTAAAGTCTGATATTTCTAAACATTGCCGTGCTTGCCATGTGTGTCAGGTTGTTGGGAAACCTAACCAGATTGTCCCTCCTGCGCCATTACATCCCATCCCTGTGATAGCAGAGCCATTCGAGCATGTGATTATTGACTGTGTTGGCCCTCTACCTCGAACTAATATGGAGAGAATTTTGTTCCTTTATTATTCAATCAAATAGAATAGATTTGAAACCAAAAAAGAGATTTGAGAGCAAAAGAGAGTAAGTGGCAATTAAATTTATTTTTTTTGAGATCGAAACAGAACAGGTTGCAATTGAAGAAAAAATATGAGAGCATATTTCTTCAACTTCAATCAAAACTCAAAATCATTTTGCTTATAAATCAGTCCTATTTGCTTTCAAGTTAAAAACCTTTGCTTGCAGATCAGTCCTCTTTGGTTGCAAATTCTAAAGTTTTGCTTGCAAATTCAACTGCACTTGATGGGCGGGGCCTACGCTGGTGGATGAGAGAAGAGTTTCTATTGGCTGGTTTGACCTGGCTCCAGCGCCAGCTACGCCTTCCGCATTGCACCCACTTCCCCCTTTGCTGTGCTGCTTGGAGGTAAGTTGATAGCCTGTTGCTCTTGAAACGTTTCCCATAAGTAATGAATTGCTCTATATATCGTTGGCTACAGCCTGCCGCACATTCACAACAACAGCAGCAACAACAACAAGTAATGAATTATAATGCCCTGCTGCTGCAAGCACACTGATTAGCAGCAACATGGTTGTCTCTGCTAGTCACGGCCTGAGCAGAGTAGCCTAATGAGTGAGTGAATTACAGGGAGGCGTATACAACGTAGGGCTGTGATTTAAACATTTAGTGTTGCATGGTACTCGCGGTGCCAACAACCGCTGAACACGGTGCCAGTTTCCACTGTGTAGCGGGCTGCTGCTACTCCTCCCGGCTCCGTTCTCACTACAGCTGTTCTAATGTCAACAAACACATGTGGCGAATAATTTAACAAATTGACGCACATATTTCTAACCAGCCAGCATTACTGGTCTATACAGGAGCAGCTGCGTCAGACGGTCCAACTTAAATGACACTGAATGATGCTTTTGACCTCCGAGATGTAGAATGTGTAGGCTATAGAAGAGAAACGCACATTTCAGCACCACTGATCTGTTTGTTGACATTAGAACAGCTGAGAACGGACCAGGGAGGAGTTTAGTTGAGGTAGTTTAGTAATCCACGTTAGTACTGTTGTGTAGGAACCGTGACGTTTTGGCACCGCGAGTACCATGCAACACTAAATGTTTAAATCACAGCCCCAGGTTGTATACGCCTCCCTGTAATTCACTCACTCATTAGGCTACTCTGCTCAGGCCGTGACTAGCAGAGACAACCATGATGCTGCTAATGCTTGCAGCAGCAGGGCATTATAATTCATTACCTGTTGTTGTTGTTGTTGTTGTTGTGAATGTACGGCAGGCTGTAGCCAACGATATATAGCGCAATTAATTACTTATGGGAAACGTTTCAAGAGCATCAGGCTATCAACTTACCTCCCAGTAGAGCTTAGATCAGGCCCAAAAAATCAAGCCCGACCCTACCCGAGCCCGTTGTGTCCGAGCCCGGCCCAGCCCGACACATTAACTGTAATTATGAGCCCGAGCCCGATTTAAACCCGACAATTTTTTAATACGTGGCGTAACAGTCAGAGTTATTCAATGTAGCCTCCTTTTGTTTAGTGGGTGATGTAACCTGTACGATGAGGAAGAGCAGGTGTACTTCCGCTCCCCGTGAGAAAGGATACTGCCGACAGAGCGAAGACTCCCCATTTTATTTTGTCTATATTTAGTAAAGTGTTGGTGCAAGAACCTCGGCCTGGATCGTTTGCATGTGTGCCTGTAACATCTAGTGCCGTAGAGACCTGGCATGGTGTGGTCAGTATTATGAATAAAGTGCCGTGTGGAAACCCTCACATGTTGCCTGCTGTCTCTTGAGTAACCGGAGGCACCGCACTAAAGTGGACCATCACCTTCCCCTTCAGCAGCCCACGTTACAGTGGGCTGTTATAACTGACGTTCTCAACTACAACTCCCAGGTGTTTGAACTACAGAAGTCTGTTTACAATCATCTTAATGAATAATGCAACAAGGACGAAGCATGTACACTGCGTTGTTTGTTTATTCATAACGGAATGGATCGCAAATGAAAAAAGTAATGATTATTTAAAAAAAAAAACACAAATGCTGGCCCGAGGATAGTGGTGGGAAATAAGTCCGGGCTCGGGCTCGGGCTTGGGCAGAGAATCTAAACTCTACCTCCAAGCAGCACAGCACAAGGGGGAAGTGGGTGTAATGTGGAAGGCGTAGCTGGCGCTGGAGCCAGGTCAAACCAGCCAATAGAAACTCTTCTCTCATCCACCAGCGTAGGCCCCGCCCATCAAGTGCAGTTGAATTCGCAAGCAAAACTTTAGAATTTGCAACCAAAGAGGACTGATCGGCAAGCAAAGGTTTTTAACTTGAAAGAAAAGAGGACTGATTTATAAGCAAAATGGTTTTGAGTTTTGATTGAAGTTGAAGAAATATGCTCTTTTTTTTTTCAATTGCAACCTGTTCTGTTTCGATCTCAAAAAAAAAAAAATTGATTGCCACTTACTCTCTTTTGCTCTCAAATCTCTTTTTTGGTTTCAAATCTATTCTATTTGATTGAATAATAAAGGAACAAAATTCTCTCCATAAACTAGAAGTGGAAATCAGTATTTGTTAACTATTATTGGCGCTGCCACTCGTTACCCGGAGGCTATTCCACTCCGTTCGATAACCGCTAGTGCCGTAGTTAAAGCTCTACTAAAGTTTTTTTCTACTTTTGGATTACCGCAGGTGATCTAGACCGACCAGGGCTCTAATTTTAAGTCTGTTTTTTTCAGACAGGCACTCAAGAGTTTGAGCGTGCATCACATCGTGTCTTCCGCATACCACCCCCAATCGCAAGGAGCTTTAGAGCGCTGGCGTCAGACGCTAAAGTCGATGCTCAGAAAGTACTGTGTGGAGACTGAGAAACAGTGGGACGAGGGAGTCCCCTTTGTATTGTTTGCTGCTTGTGACGCCGTGCAGGAATCGATTGGCTTTAGTTCTGCACAGCTTGTTTTCGGCCACACACCCCGTGGGCTGCTTCAGTCACTGCACGACCAGTAATGTCACTTGAGTCTGCGCCCAAAAAGCACACGTTAGACTACGTCACCCAGTTCCGGGAGTGCCTTCAACGAGTTAACGTCCTTGCTAAAGCCACCCTTAGTGACTCACAATCGGTCATGAAGCGCTATTATGATCGCTCCGATGTATCTCGCCGTTTTGAGGCAGGTGATAAAGTTTTGGTGTTGCTGCCCATCACCAGGTCTGTTTTTACAGCTAAATTCTCCGGTCCGTATGTAGTTAAAGAGCATCTTAGCGACACTGATTATGTACTCTGTACTCCTGACCGAAGGCGTAAGACTAGAGTCTGTCACATAAACCTGTTGAAACGCTACCAGTCCTGCGAGGACAATGTGAGCTCTGCTGTTCCCCCGCCCTTAGTAGCCGAACAGTCAGGTGTTAAAGCTGCTGCTCTCATTGTGACAGTCGCTGGGCGCCCCCCACGGAGATGATCCACAGCGTGTCCCTACACATCAGCCGGTCTGCCTCCCAAATTCGGAGATGCTTGCAAACCTGTCATGCTGGTTACAGCACTTAACCGCTGAAAAACAATGTGATCTGGAGTTGCTGATTGGCCAGTACTATTGTTTATTCAGCGATGTTCCAACGCGCACTTCTGTCTTGGAACATGATATAGAGGTAAAAGATGTGTGCCCCATAAAACAACATGCTTACCGTGCTAATCAGACTAAACGTCAGTTGATGAAACGGAAGGTAGAGTATCTCCTGCAAAATGATTTGACTTCTGCTAGTTCCAGTCCGTGGAGTTTGCCAGAAGCTAAATCCGATGGCTCCCCCAGGTTTATCACAGATTTCCGCAAAGTAAATGCAGTTACTGTTCGAGATTCGTACCCTCTTCCTAGCATGGAGGATTGTATTGATAACCTGGGCACCGCAAAATTCGTTAGCAAGTTAGACTTGCTGAAAGGTTACTGGCAGGTACCTTTAACGGACCGTGCCAGAGAGATTTCCGCATTTGTCACCCCCGATCATTTCTGCTAGTACAATGTGGTGGCTTTTGGTATGTGTAACGCTCCTGCTACATTCCAGAGACTAGTTAGCACCGTATTGTCCGGTTTGCCAAACTGCAATGCTTACCTCGACAATTTAATCATTTATGCAGATGCCTGGGAGAATCACATGCATGTATTGGAGCAGGTTTTTGACCGTTTGGCCCGTGCTAAATTGACTCTAAATTTGGCCAAATGTGAATTTGGAAAAGCCACCGTAACTAATCTCAGTCAGCAGGTTGGACAGGGACAGGTGCGCCCTGTTGAGGCGCCATTAGGGATTTCCCCGTTCCAACCACGCATAAGGCGCTGCGTCGGTTCCTGGGAATGGCTGGCTACTATAGGAGTTACTGCCGCTACTTCTCTAGTATTGTCTTTTCGCTGACAAACTTACTCAGCCCTAAGGTAGACTACATGTGGACCACAGAGTGCCAGATGTCATTCGATAGTGTAAAGCTTTTGTTAAGTCGGGTCACGTGATGACGCCGAGTAAGATGGCTGCTTAGGGTGAGAGCTGCGGCACCACCCTTGACTTTTTGTGTGAATATATCGGCTTTCGCATTTCTTTTTCACATTTTTCTCTCACAAATCGCCGATTGTAACTTTTTCTCACCACCGATATGCCGAATAGCCGGAAAATTGATGCTAACGCATCCCAACAACAACAGAGCACCAGGGCTACCACTAGCTTCAAAGCTAACCAGACCTCTCCTGTGGCGCCAGCCCAGCAGCCCGTGGATGAGTCAAGTTCCACTGCTAAAATACATGAGCTTCTGCAGAAACTATCAGTCCCAAACGAAAATCCTCAACGATCAAACCAAACACTTTGCAGACATCCGCAAAGACGTGTCAGAAACAAGAAGAGCTGTCGAGGCGGTCGAAGCTAAATTAGCTGATGTGCTAACCAGGATGACTAGCGCCGAGGTTCGTTTGGACATGCTAGAAGAAGCAGAGAGGCAGCGGTGCGACTCCCCCCCCGGCTGCGGCTTCTGAGGTTGAAAGGCTGAACGCCAAGCTAACTGAGTATGAGGACCGGGAAAGGCGAGTTAATCTACGCATTTACGGTTTCCCAGAATGGGTTGAAGATAAAGATGCTATATCGTTTTTGAGAGTTACCCTCCCCGAAATCCTCCGAGCTGACTTCCAAGGGGGCCTGGATTTGGAGCGTGCCCATCGGTCGCTATTGCCAGCTAAGCCCGGAGCCCCCCCAAGACCTTTCATCGTGCGCTTCCTGAGGTTTCAGCAGAAAGAGCGGGTGAGACAACTGGCGAGAGAAATCGGAGACGTCCGTTGGCAGAATCACAAAATAAGCTTCTATCAAGATTTCTCCAAGGCCACGCAGGAGCATCGACACTCCTTTCTGGAGTGTAAACGTCTGCTTCAGCTAAAATCCCGTTTGGCATCGGCTATCCAGCTGTGCTTTCATTCACAACAGCAAGCGGGATAAAGCATCGTTTTGAAGACCCTAAGAAGGCTCTGAAATGCATCAAAAACCTGTAAGTGACACAGACTTCAAATGACTCCCCCCCCCCCCCGTCAGAGTGACCTGGGTAAGACGATGTGATTTATGTTTATCTTCATATCTTCAGCCCCCTCTCTGATGGACATTTAGATGGACATTTTTCGTTTCATTACATTGAAGATGGGAATGTTTTGTTTTGTTTTTTCATCCCAGCGTCATCACTGTTGTTTTTATTGGTATACACTTTATTATAATCTACAGGCCATACGTGCACTATCAGTAGGTGTGCATTCATACTTTATCGGTGCCTAGGCTGCAAGTGATGTGGATCCACGGGGTGTGTATGTGGGGTGGGGAGCTTGACCAAGATGTCATAGACTGCTAAAGGTGTCACATAACTGTTACAAACCAGATGTTTTATTGCTGGAAGAGAGAGAAAAAAAAAGTTCACACTGCTGCTATTTTTGATATTTGATAATTGGTGGTGTTGCCGCCTTACTTGGGTGGCCAGAAACTCATAGTTCCTTGAGTTAGTTGTCCGGTTGTGGACTTATCAGGAAGGTTTGAAAGTATCTTTCTTCTTCACCTTCCTTTGTTCTTTTTGGTGATTTTGATGTTTTTTGTCCTTTCTTGTTTGGAGGCAACTTCATTTTTTATTTTACAACATCTTTTAGCATATGACTGCTCTTAATCTCATTTCAGTCAATGCCAGGGGTCTTAACATTCCACATAAAAGAACTACTGTACTAGATTTTCTCCGTAAGAAAAATATAGATTTTGCTATGATTCAGGAATCACATTTATTATCCAAAGATGCAGGTCGATTAGCCAATAAGTTTTATCACCCTATTGCAACTTCTTCTGCTTCTACTAAATGTAAAGGAGTAATGGTACTGTGTAAACGAAAACTGAAATTTGATATGATTGACTCTTGGGCAGACAATGCGGGTCGGATGGCCATTGCCAAAATCCGTATGGATGGGAAAAACATTGCACTTATTTCTGCTTATGCCCCTAATGCATTTGATGCCATTTTTTATGGACTATTAACTAAAGCTTTGTTTGATCTCACAGGATTTCATTTAGTTCTAGGGGCAGATTTCAACGCGGTGTGGGATAGCAGTATGGACAAAACGGGCGGCATTGAGACCAGAGACCAACGTCTTGCATCCGAGGCGCTGCGCCAGTGGGCAGCCGATACAGGCATGGTTGATATTTGGCGTATGTTAAACCCCTCTCTAAAAGACTTCTCATTTTAATCAGGGAGACATAAATCCTTTTCGAGGTTAGATTTCATCTTCGCCTCCCAAGATTTATTTAAAAATATTCAAAATGCGCATTATATTCCAGTTACCTGGTCTGACCACAAACCAATACATTGTTCGGTTACTGTTCATCCATCTTCTACTAAAGCCCCTAGGTGGCGCTTTAACTCATCCTTACTTCGTGACGAAAAATTTAAAACTCAGTTTGAAAGCAATTTTAGTGAATTTTTGGAGTTTAATGTCGGCTCTGTTTCTGATCCTAGAATACTTTGGGAGGCAGTGAAGGGCTTTATAAGAAGCAACACCACCTTATATGCCTCAACACAAAATAAGGAGCGCTCGGCCAAATTGGAGGCGTTGGAATTAGAATATGCAACACTTGATGCCACCTTGCAACATAATTTTAATGACCACACAGCCCTACAGAAAGAACTGATTAAAAAAGAGATTAACTCTCTTCTGAAACGCCGTTCAGAATTCTTCATGCACAAAACGAGGCAAACTTATTATTTTAACTCCTCTAAACGCAGTCATCTACTAGCAATGAAGCTTCGAAAGGATGAGCACTTTGCTGATATTTTTTGCATTAAAGATAAAGATGGCATTATACAATCTGACCCAAAAAAAGTAAATGCTTCTCTTGCCTCCTTTTATCAGGAGCTGTATAGTTCGGAAAGTCATTTTGATAAACATGCCTGCAATAATTTCTTAAATGACATTAAATTATCTCGCCTTAACGAAGATGCCTCTGTAAAACTAGATGCCTCTGTTACTTTACAGGAGTGTGAAGCAGCTGTCAGAGACATGCGTAAAGGTAGATCACCAGGGCCGGACGGAATCCCACCTGAATTTTATCTTACTTTCTGGCCTTTGATCGGCCCATTGCTAGTGGACATGATTCAATATTCAATCGAAGTGGGTTCATTCTCGAGAGATGTTAATTCGGCTTTAATCTCACTCCTTCTTAAAAAGGGAAAGGATCCGGTCGAGTGCTCCAGTTACAGGCCTCTTTCACTTTTAAATGCAGATTTAAAGGTTTTTGCCAACTTACTGGCCCGGCGGCTTCAAGGCCATATGACAGAGTTGGTTCACAGTGACCAAACAGGGTTTATAAAGTCTAGATTGGCAACGGATAACGTTAGACGATTATTGCATGTTATAGATGGTGCTCAAACTTTGAATTCCCCTGCTGCTGTTCTTTCACTAGATGTGATGAAGGCCTTCGACCGCCTGGAGTGGCCTTTTCTATGGTCAGTGCTTGAGTTTATGGGATTTGGCATGCCGTTCATTAATATGATTAAGGTGCTGTATAAAAACCCAACAGCCGTGGTGCTTACAGGCAAAACTAGCTCTCCTCCCTTTGCTATATCGAGAGGATCGAGGCAGGGCTGTCCTCTCAGCCCTCTGTTATTCGCCCTTTCTCTTGAACCACTGGCACAGGCCATCCGTAGGTCTCCCACACTTTCTCCAATTACCATTAGGGGAACACACCATCACATTTCGCTTTATGCTGATGATGTTTTATTGTACTTAAACAACCCAGTGCAATGTATCCCACATGTTTTGTCAACCTTTAAAGATTATGGCAAGTTTTCCGGTTTTAAAATAAATTGGCAGAAATCAGCCTTGCTCCCTTTGAATCAGGCTATGTGTAATGTTCCTATCCCTGCATCCATTCCAGTTTCTAAAAACTTTATTTATCTGGGGTTAGATATCTACTCTTCTGTGCAGACAATAGCTAAAACCAATATTGGTAAAACACTTAATAAAATCATTGCAGATCTGGACAGGTGGTCTAACCTGCCAAATTCACTCCGTGGCAGGGTAGCTATAATTTAAATGAATATTCTGCCCAGAGTCAATTTTGTGAGCTCTATGCTCCCCCTTCTTCCGCCCCCTCAATATTGGTGCAAATTACAATCAGCTATAACAAAATTTATTTGGCGTGGTAAACGACCCCGCATTAATCTCACCACAATGCAGCATGAAAGACAAGCTGGTGGTTTGTCTCTCCCGAACTTTAAAATCTATAAGTGGGCCTTTACACTTCGACCTTTATTAACTTGGTTCCAACCTAACGCTCAGGTATCATGGCGTACCCTAGAGGAGCAGATATTAGCCCCATATTCGTTTGCTAGCTTTTTGCATTCTGACATCTCAGTCCACCAATGTCGTTTAAGATTTGGTTCTGTGATTTCATATTTGTTACTTGTATGGAGGAGGGTGGAGAAGTTAGTTGGTTACTCTTCTGGATGGGGCCCACATTCACCAATATTTAACAATGATAGACTGTTGATAGGAGGTCAACACATTCGTTTTCCTGATTGGGAAAGAAAAAACATTTGTACACTTAACGATATCTTTGGGGAAAAGGGGTTACTTACCTTTCAGGATATTTGTATTAAATATGGTATAACACGTACCTCCTTTTTCTTTTATTTGCAACTGAGATCTACTTTAAAAAACAATGGTATTTCATTACAGAGCCCTCTTGTAACACACCCAATCTGCAAATTGTTTGACTCTGCTAGAAGCACAAGTGGTTTTGTTTCAAGACTTTATTGGTTCGTATTGCGACACTCTTACAGACCTCTGGCATTAGACAAAACATGGAGGAAAGATATCCCAAATTTGAAAGCTACATTTGATTGGGATAGAGTATGGGTTGATGTAAGTTTAGCATCCAGAAATCCTGACCATCAACAAATACACTATAATTATATACATAGGCTATACTTTACTCCTAGGAAGCTTCATTTGATGAAAGTTATAAATGATCCTACATGTACGTTATGTTCTTCCAAAGTGATCGGCAGCTATTTTCACATGTTCTGGGAGTGTACACCAGTGGCGGAATTTTGGAAAATGGTTGCCTTGAATCTATCCCAGTTGTTCAAGATCAGGCTGCCTTGTTTGCCTGCCACACTCATTTTAAATGATTTGTCAGGGCTGGGTTTGACACTGGATGAGAGGAGAGCTTTGCTGGCGGGAATCACAGCTGCAAAAAAATTAGTTGCCACACGCTGGAAACCTCCTCACTCACTTTCCTTCCGAGCATGGATTTTAACATACCTGGACATTGTCTATTTAGAGTTGTCAACAGCTCGAGTACACGGAGCCAAAGAATCCGCAATAGAGGCTTGGAACTCGCTCCTAACTGTCCTCCGTGCGCTTCAACTGTAGTGTGTGATTAAGGCTTTTGGAATCTGGATCCAGGGGGTGGGTGGTTTGTGTTTGGGGTAGTCATTTTATTTATGTATTTGCTTATTTTTTCTTTGACCTTGTTATAGGCACATGCAATTTATTATTTAATCTATTGTATATTTGTTGTTATTTATTTTATTTTATTTTTCATTATTATTTAATTATTCCTTTATACACTCACAATGTCCCCTGTTTCCATGATGGGACCTTGGCTGGCCCTTGGCTGGCCCTTGGCTGGTCCTTGGCTGGTCCTTGGCTGGTAGCCTACAGGTCCATGGGGGTAATGTAATCCCCCGCGATGACGTCATCAGTGAGGCTCCGCCCCTAAGCAGCCTGAGTGAAAACCAGCTGCAATGCCTCTTTTGTCCACGGGGAGGAGCAGTGATTTTAATGCTCTGCTCTCAGTAGTCTAAACCAGGGGTCGATAATCAGATGGACAATAAGTATTTCACTTTGATGTGACCAAGAATAAACTATTTTCATTTTTTTGTTGTCCTTGTACCGAGAGAATATCAGAATTTTATCTCAAAAACTGAATTTTTGAGAACATTTTGAATTCTGCTCTCATGGGAACAACTGGAGTCAATGCAATAATGACATAGCTAAACACCAGTTATTCACTTATGGAGCAAATCCATCATTTTTAAAATTACCAACATCTCCATGCTGCAATATGCGTATTTTCAGATTTTTGTCTTGATAACTGAATTTTTCACAGTGGTTTCAAATCTGCCTGCACAACAGTGAATGGCTTACTCAATTTGTGAAGCCACTGTTTTATTGCCACTTGCCAATTAGCTCAGAGTGATAGATGACAGTCTTTGGTTCCAGAAGTTGTGGGTTCAAGCCCCAAGTGCTCCAAACTGAACATTGATGTCAACTGTCTTGTCTTCCTATTCTCCTGTTTGTTGCTCTAAATTGCCTAAATTTGCAAAAAATAGCCTGGACCCGACCCATCGCTGCGCAGCAGCTATAATTTCTTATTGATTTTTGTGCGTATTATGGAGCCGTTTTGGTCCATGTTTGTAAGTCTTTATTTCCCCTGGAGTTTCCACTAATCTCGCTCTCAGAAATTGCTAATGACATACACAGTAATTAATCTAGCATACTTTCATTAAATACATCAATTCAAGCTTAAATTTAAGAGTCTATAATTAGGCCATTCTGAGCCTGATCTAGTTATACCATAGATTTTCTAATGAAGTTAATACCTTTTAAAAAAATGTCACCTGGGGTAAAACTCCCCCTGCAAATTTTGCATTTGTATAGCTAACAGCATTTTAAAATTGGGAAATTGTTTGACTTATTAATTTTGCAACGGGGGTCTTACAGGGTTATAATCACTTTTCCAGAGTAATTTGCCCAACACTGTGGCTGCTGATGAAATGGTAACAGGAGATAGCCTAGCTCAGTAGAAGTTCAGGCCCACAGCCTTCCAATAACCTCCCCCGCCAGCTGCATTTCGGCTCTCTGATTTGTGTGACAATGGGAGACTAAATGCCCACTCAGTGCAAACAAAAGGTTGAGCAATTATAATGCTAACTCAGCTTGCTTACTAGTTACAGTACTTTCAACTTGTAGTACAGCACACCACACATCACACATCCTAACACACATAAAATCCTGTTTAGTAGATAAACACATGAGCATCAGCAACACCCCTAACTGATAATGCTAATTCCCTGGCCTAAGTCATAAGGCATGCACTGAATACCTGCACAGCTGCAAACATCTTCCAAAATTCTTTTCATCACCTGAAATTTTTCCTCTTTAAATGGAGATTTACAATGATTACATTGTGATCAAATAGGCTATTTGACAGGAGGTATTACTAGCATCATTTCCGAATAAAACAGTGGCCATCGCATAGGCCTGTTATAATTTCATGGCTCAAATCAAATGATGATTATGTATGTAATTGCGGTTTAATGAATTTTGACTGACCACCAGAGGTGCTTTAAGTGCCGCCTCTGGCGGTCAGTGGAAATTCAGATAACATCAGAATGACTGTGGGCGATGAGAATTTTGTGAGAGAAGCGCCATCTCCTGGTCAAACCCTGTATTTCAATGAATGGGAGGGGTTACAGTAAAACATTGACACTCCCATGAGGAAGAGGGGGGCAACTCCAGCGGCTGGGATTTGAAGGGGATTTGCAGGGGATTTGGAGGGAAGTTGGCTGGAAAACGTAGGCCATTCGGCTGGCTTTCAGCTGGAAGGGGACATTTTGAACGGCTACTACTGTACACATTTATTATTTTAGTTTTATTGTTTACTATTATGTATCTATATACATTTATAGGTATGGGTATATATGAATACATGGCTTATGACTTGTTGTTGTAATATTGACTTGTACCTTTCTAAGTTTTTCAATAAAATAAAAAGTTGATCACAAAAAAGCTTTTGTTAAGTCACGCTCGCGTGCTCGCGGCCCCTGACTTTTCCACGCCCCTTAAGCTCGAGGTA